>NW_027513794.1:0-310321 GCF_048772815.1 Callospermophilus lateralis | reverse complement strand
TGTTAGTGTCAGGGATTCAGAATTTCGAATGGAAAATAGGAAAATTAATCCAATGTGTATGCAAATATGTGCTACAACAAATCTTCCCACTCTCATCCAGAACCATGCCTTGACATTACCTTCACCCCAAGTAAGACACAATTAGAGAAGAAGAGTTACAAAATCTGTGATTACATTTCTGGAATGGAAAATGCTCAAGAGTGCACAAACTTGGAGGTGGTATAGGAGTTTCCAAAAATAAGGACAAAGTACACACTCCACAAACATGGAGCTCTGCTTGCCTAAAACTTTTTGAGAAACTGCCACTGAGGTTGGGCACTGAAATATAGGTTGTTGTCACGAGTTAAGCTTCCTTTGTAGTGAGACCCTCATAGCTGGGTCTGCATCTATGTGACCAGGAGGACAAAGTTTCTTATTTTACAATGAACACGAGGCAGCAGTGATGAATTCTCTCTTTGTAGGTAAACTGTGGCCACTGGGCGCTTAGTGTCTCCCCGTGTGGACTGTGAAGCCATATGGTCATCCTCCATTTCGTGGTGTTTCTTCCTGCTGCACTGGGAGTTTGGTATTTGCTTCACGAAATACAGGGAGTTCACCTGGGACAAAGTGCAAGAGGGAGTTCTGTCACGTGTGGTGGGTCAGGGTCTGCAGGATGATACAAGAACCAGGCTTCTATCCCACATAGCTTGACCCCTTGACCATAGCAACCTGATTCTGAACAATGTCCTGAAATCTCTCCATATAACAAGTTGCCTTTACACGGAAGGTTCTGCTGGCTGCGCCATATCAGTCACAAGCCATTTGGAAGCCAATGGCAGATCCAAATGGCCCCACACAGATGTTTTATCACATACCTGTCCAACACTGCTCTAGGCCCACTACTCAACAGAGTCCAACTTACTGACATCTCTGTTCTACACCATTTACATGAAACCCAGTAAAACAAGACACTGTCTGGAACATTCATGATCAGCAACATGTCATCCAAAGGTTCTCCAGTGCCACCTGGTGATGGGAATTTCAAAAATTTCATGGTATTTATCTAGCCATTTTTCAAGGATGAAGTTGGAGGCACTGTGAGTTTCAATTCATTCAGGAACCATTAGATGGTTAGGAAGCTCATTTCAATGAAAGCTCTGGAGAACACTCACAGGTAAGGCTTCCCAAAGAGTGGTGAAAAGATCACATGATGTTTAGCTCATTTAGCTCTACAATGTGAGGTCCATATGAGTTTTGACTCTCAATGATGGGTGCCAAGTCTTTCAGAATAAAATCATGTGGTATCCTGGCTGAGAGGCCCAGTGCTCTGTGGAAAGCCACGCTGGGCCTAGAACTCAGTTTCCAAGGGCGACACTCATGCCTGGCTTTCTGAAACCTCAACACTATTCATGGCAATACTTCTCTGAGTTCAGTTGCAGAACTCAGTCTCTAAGGGAATCACACCAGAGTTCAAGCACATGTGGACCAAGTCATCTCTTCTAACCGCCACCCAAATGACCACAATTTAAATTAAAAGACTCCAACACACATAATAACCTCTGGCTAGAGTTTTCCATGAGGGAGACAGCTCAAGTCCGTGTCCCAAATAAGCTCTCTTGCACCTAAATTGCCTAATTCAGGGTGGCATGGACACCCTTCTTGTGAACCAGGAGAGATCAAATAGGTCTCCCATTAATACTGCTCCACTTCTTCAATTTGAGGTCAACTGACTGTGGGGTTTGGATTCTTTATATGAATTGGAGTCTTGAGAAAACCCAAGCAACCATGGGCTAGCCTCTGCAGAGCTCTGAAGATCTCATTTTACCCAAAGGATCCCTATTCTGACTTGATGGAGTTCAGGAAAGTTACAGAGAAAGGCGAGAGACTTCATCCACAAGGACTGCTCTTTGGCCATTTTGGTTTTGGATGTACACATGGGATCTTTCTTTATATCCATCAGAAGGTGAGAAACTAAGCCACAGCCTCACACAGGGCAAATAGGCTGATTCAGACACATCCTCTCCAAAACAATTAAGCAAGGAACCACAGGTAATACCCATTCATTTCCATTTGAAAACTGTTTTCTTCAGGCTTCACAAAGTGGTGGCCTGCGGAAAAGACCTTCCTGACATTCAGGGCAACAGAAGAAAAGGTAAGCAAAAGGCCCCAAGCATGGTTTCTCCACTGAGACTTTACTGATCACACTGATATCTGAGTTTTCTGAGATGCTCGCCATTCCCTTTAGCTATCTAGTACATGGTCATTTCACAGAGCTTCGTGGTTGTACATATCTTAAACACAAAACCATGAGCCTATTCTGGAGAGTGGCCAGAATTCAGGAAGAAAACAGGATCTTAGGAAGATAGTAGGTGTTGCCCATCAATAAGGCAAGCTGCAGTCCATTAATTAATTGGGAAGGATGAATGCTGGGAAGCTTTCTACCTGACAGGACATATTCATTGATGCATTCTCTCTTCTAATGTCTACAACCATGGGCGCAGTGGGATACACTGACATAGAAACACTCGCGTTGTCAAACAACTTACTAGAAACCGTTCACTCCAAACAAAACAAACCTTCTTTCATACCTATTCTCAGAACATGAGACAAAAACCACAAACTCACACCCACATCACAAAGGCACCTCCTTCCCCCATGTAGGTCTGTGACTATCCGGAGAGTCCTCTGACTGGTGGGCCATACTATGTTCCCAGAAATGGCCTGTTCTGTCTCAAATCTGGTCTTCTTGGCCAACTCTGTGAAGGTTTCAGGATCAAGTGGTGAGTCAATGCCTGCTTTCTCAGGAAAGCCCCCTCTCCATAGCTTTTCTTGCATTTGGCCATCCTCACATCAGTAGGTCCCAAGAAAGACTGAGTCTGTCCTTGGTAAATCAAAATAAGTTTAGACAACTGGGACTGGGACCAGGACTGGCTCTGGGTGCCAGGCTTCCTGGATTCCAAGTTCAGAGAGTTCTATCACCATAGAAGTTAGGTGAGGTCACTTCCTTTAGGAACTGAATTTGGTCACTGCCTTGGCAACAACTTTGTCCTAACAGTTGCTTCTAAGGTTCCCATGAGAAGGAGGCTGCCCCTACTTTCTGTGACACTTTCACAAGTTAGAATGGTCTGTCAACCATTGGCACGCAGGAGAAGCTCTCAACACATCCCTGCTTTGGTCCATCTTCTCTACATTAAGAAGAGAGTGGCTGATTCAGACACATCCCTTCATCATGAGCAGGTTGTTTGACATGGAAGACTTTTGCTCTCTCAGGTCCTTCATAGTTGACTACATCTTCTCCAAGGATCATTTCTTCATGGACCTTTGAGGTTCTCAGCAGGTGGAAGATCCTCTATATTGCTGTATTTTAAGACCAACTCTGTCCCCGCTCTTCTGTAAAATTAGATTGAGAGAACAGTGTATGGTTAGGGTTAATAACAGGTTCAATTTGGGTGAGAAAAGAAACTACATGGTTGAGCAAACAGGGTCCTACAGTTAACAATAATATGAGAATTATTAATGGACCAGCCTGGGTGGATAAAAGCGTAGTTAACCAGGTGGACTATGTGAACCAAGACTCAAACCTCCTTTTGGGGGCCTCTGTCTTTCTTTGACCCTCTTCAAGTTGTTTTCTTAATTTACTCATAGATTCTTTTACAACTCCAGTATTGTCGGCATAAAAACATCATTCTTTCCTCAATGTAAGCAAAAAGGCACCCTTCTCTCATGAAGAGGAGGGCCAACACTCGCCTGCTCTGTAAACAACTTCAGAGAGAGAGAGGTTAAAATTCCTGTAAAGCTGTGATGCGGTTTTCAATGTCTTTAAGCTTTGGTCTATTTCTGCTTCTAATTGTGTCTTTGGTGTGTCTCATGGACTAGGGCATTTGTTCCTGTGCCCACCCCTTTAGCAACTATTATTCCTAATAGGATGGCTAAAGTGAGGGATACAGGTTCCTGGTGGAACCGGGTTGTATGCCCCCCTATTTGATCTTTAAATGAACCTGCATCCTGATAGAGCACTCTCGAAAACATCTGCATCATTACATAATTAATCGCATCTATTGACCATTTTATGAAAACATAAATAATATTAAAGTGTATAGAATTATACTGTTGTAGGGATGGACAAGGAAAGGCACCTAAGATAGCACCAAAGACAGGAAAGCAGTTTTATTTGGTTGCATCCGTATTTAGAGGGCATTGCTTCTGTTGTAATCAATTAATCCACTGAACCCCAAGTTTTGGTAGTTTTAGTATTTGTACCCAACATGTAAGGGAAGGGGCTCAGAAGTTCACAGTCTGCAGAAATTTACACAAATCAGTTTTTGTTTCTGTTTTTTTCCTCTGTTCTGTGCACGTTAACTTTTCAAGGACACCTTGGAACGGGAGAGCTTTTTTGTCTCTTTTTTTTTCTCCTTGCCAGCTGTCACCATGGAGCCCCGTTGGTAACTTTTTTATCTTAGAAGTGTAGCCATCTCTGTGAAGCCCCAGCTCAAGGCCAGAGTCCTTGTTCACATATTTTGTGAAAAACTGGTAAGGCGATGTCTAGCTTAGGGGTGGTGATTTTTCCAGCCAGTGGCCAAGTAGAACAGGGCAACACGAAGAGTGGAAGTTTATCTCCATTGAACTTTTTCAGAGGGACTCTTTTGCTGAAAGACCTAAAGTAAGCCTTGGTGAAGACTTCTGAAGAAGGTCATTTAAGACATTTCTGTGGACCTGGTACAGAGGGGGATGACAGGGAAGGCGATGCTGAGAGCAGCTCTGTGGATCTGAGAATGAGGAAGGAGAGATGCCAAAGAATAATGGGAAAGGGGTTTGGGATTTTCATAGAACAAAAACTTGAGCTGTAGAACAGGTAGAGCAGAGGGGGAAGACGGGAGTGAGTATTCCAAAAAGCCTGTGAGGGACTTTAAATTCTTAGAACCTGTTTTCAGTGATGACAAATCAACTTTAAAGGTCATTTTCATTACATCTTGGATAGGGGTCTGAGGGCTCTTCTCAGCTGGTTTGAGCTTTGGCTAAGCTTGCTAGAGGACTTGGTGGGACCTAGTGCAGACACTGACAGGAAAAGAGAGGAGTGAGTGGGTGGAGGGGTACTTCGGTACCTGCTTCCTCAGCAAGGGGGCAATGTTCTGAGATCCAGCGGAGGTTTGGGTTTTTGATCTAGTAATTGGAGGGGATAAATCAGGTTGCTGAGGTGGGAGTGAAAGCAGAGAGTCTAGAGCAGAAGGCTGAGTGTGAGGAACTATTGGGGAAGCATAGTACAGGATGTGAGCGCAGGAGGAAAAAGAATTCCACATAGGGGAATTTCCCTTTTTTGAGCACTTGCCAAAGTTAAAAATGTCATGCAGAATTTGAAGATCTAGAGAACCCTCTGGGGGCCATAGTTTTTGGTTGTCTAATTGGTAATATGGCCAATGCTGTGTACTGAATTTGATGAGGAGTTTGGGTTCCACCAGGCAGCCCCTGTATGCTCACATCCCCATGACTTACACAAGAAGTCGGCTTTTCCCCCACAAAGCCATGGCTGTTTGTCGCTTTGATAGTCTGCCGGGCATACATAGTAATATAGGCTAGCCAACCTGCATCTGGCTCGCGTGTCCCTGCATCCATAATGTTTGTTTCAATTATCTATGGTATGGAAGGGATTTAATGAAATTTTAGTGAGATCCTCTTCATCAGGTATATCTCAAAAGGAAAGACCTCTACCGAGCTGAAAAATGTCTGGGTGGAGAGATAGCCACCAGATCCCTAAGGGGGCCGTTAAGGTCTCTTTAATGGTTCTATTTATTTTTTCTACCTGTCCTGAGTTCTGAGATATATAAGCATAATGTAACTTCCAATTAATCCACAGGGTCCTGGTTAACACCTGACTTACCTGGGCCATGAACACCAGTCCATTATCAGTCCATTAGGCAGATCGTATCTTGGAAAAATATCTTTCAGGATCTTCTTGAAAACCATTTGCGCCGTTTTTTTTTTTTTTTTTTTTTTTGTGTGTGTGTGTGTGTGTGTGTAAGGCTTCAATCCATCCTGAAAATGTATCTACAAAGACTAGGAGATATTTAAGTCCATACCTTGCTGGCTTAATTTCATTAATGTCCACTTACCAGAATTGTCCTGGTCTGGTTCCTCGTAGGTGCTTTCCTCTAGGAAACTTGGAAGGGTAAGCATTACCCAATTGACGGATCCGACAGGCTTTTGTTACCCGTTCAGTTATTTCCTTTCGCTGTGAGTTGGTTAGTGGAGAACTCTGTTCTTAATCCTACAGTAATGCCTGCAGTTTCTTTGAACCAAGGTGAGTGAGTTGATGTGCATTTTTAACGTAGTGTAGGGCTTGCTGTAATTGCAGGCTGAGCTCAGTGAAGTTGAGGTGTTCAGTGTCAGTGTCCTTAGATGTTATCAAAAACTTCCTGGTACTCAGGGTTCCATTGGAATTGGGCATCTTCCTTTAACAGCAGTATAAAGGAGCAGCTAAGGACGCAAACCCAGGTATCCATAACCTGCAAAAGCCAGCAGTCCCAAGAAATTCTCTGAGTTGTCTGCTGTAAGATGGGGGTGGTATCTACACAATGGTTTTTTTTCTGGGCTCAGTGAGCCATCGTTTAGTGCCCCTAAGGGAATAGCCGAGGAAGATTACTTCATGCTAGCAAATTTGGGCCTTTTTGGCCGAAACTCTATACCCGAGTTGAGCAAGCTCATATAATAGTGCTTGGGTCCCAGACTCACAGTTTTCCTTGGTGTTGGCTGCCAGTAGCAGGTCATCCACATATTGAAGCTGGGTAACTTCAGGGTGCGTAGTTCTGAAGTTGTTGAGATCTTTGTGGAGGGCTTCATCAAAGAGAGTGGGGGAGTTTTTGTACCCCTGTGGGAGTCTAGTCCAAGTTAGTTGACCAGACGTTTTGGTTTCTGGGTCTACCCACCCGAAAGCAAACAGCAACTGACTATCTTTATGCAGAGGCAAGCAAAAGAAAGCATCTTTTAAGTTCAGAACAGTATATAATTTCCCCTCAGGGTTCAGAGTGCTAAGCAGATTGTACGGATTAGGTACCGTGGGGTGAATGTCCTGCACTCTTTTGTTGATCTCTCTTAGCTCTTTAATGGGGCGATAGTCCCCGGTTCCTGGCTTTTTTTTTTCTAGTAGCAGGGGAGTGTTCCAGGCTGATTGACAGGGCCTTAGGACTCCTAAGGCCAGATATTTCTGAATATGGGGCCTTATCCCACCTTTAGTTTTTTTGCTTAGAGGATATTATTTGACATTGATTGGGGAGACTGAGGTTTTTAACTCCACTGTTATTGGAGGTTGTTTCACGGACAGACCTAACACCGCAGTTTTTGCCCAGGCATCTGGGTAATCTGTTATCCATTTTTGGGGTAGCTTGCTTGTTTGATCAGTCTTGGGGGGTGTGAAGAGTGGACGTTCATCTTCTACTAATATAGTTAAAGCGGTGACTATAGGAGTTTTACTGAAGGATTTACAAATTTCATTTGGGGGCCTTCAGGGTTAAAAGTTATTTTGGCCCGGAGCTTGATGAGCAGATCTCTGCCCATCAATGGGTCCAGGCATTCTGGGATTCCTAGGAAGGAGTGATGGATTTTTCCTTTCCGGAGGTCCATGGTCCTCTTAGTTGTCTAAGCCTGATATTTACTGTCATCATCCCTTTGAACTAGAGACCTTTTATTTGATAGAGGGCCCAATGGGGCCTTAAGGGCTGAGTATACTGCTCCTGTATTCACTTCAAAGTTTACTGGAGTCCCCTCCACTTCAAAAGTTACCCTGAGCCTGGGGATGGGTTCTGATCCCTGACTTTCTTAGTCATCCTCCAGAGTCAGAATGGCCAGCTGGCGTGGCTGTCTCTTTATAGGGAACTCTATGGCCCAGTATCCTTTTTCTTTAGAGTAGGCACACTGATCTGAGGCCAGGGGTGGCCTCTGGCATGGGCCCTTCCTGTCACCCTATGTCTTAATTTCTGGCCTCTTTCTTGTTTTGATCAGGACCTTAGTCAATGCCTTAGTCTGTCTTTTGGTTCTCTCATCCTCCCTTTGCTCCCTTTCATTCTCCCTGTTTCTCTCTTATAGTATACTTTCTTGGCTTCTTTGACAAAATCTCTCTTTTAATTTTTTTTTTTTAATATCCATGGCAGCTTGCTCAATTAAGGCCATCGTGACAGATGCCTTTTAATCTGCTGCCTGAGGATCGAAAGGAGTATATCTCTTATATGCCTCCATGATTCTCTCTAGAAACATAAATGGAGATTCATCAGGCCTTTGAATAATTTTTCTTACCATTGCCAAATTAGTTGGTCACCCAGCGGCCACTTGGAGACCCGCTGTTAGAGCCTGGCAATAATTGAACAGATGCTCCCTATCTTCAAAGGTGTTGGGGTCCCAGTTGGGTGGGTTTAAGGAGAAGCCAGCTTTGATTATGTTGGGAAGTTGTGTTGGTCGCCCATCAGGTCTGAGGATATTTTTTTCTACATTCCAGGAGATTTTTCTCTCATTGCTCTGTCATGAAGAGAGTCGCTAGGTGGTGTTGGCAGTCACCTCAAGTAGGCAGGTGTGAAAACGTCGGTTAGTTCTCTGAGTTCTTTTAGCCGGGCCAGCTTCCTCCAGGGAAGGAGGGGCTGGGTGTGCCGCGGGACAGTCATCTGGATGACGCTGGGCCAGCCTAGCTTCCTCGAATGGTGGAGAGGCTGAGTCAGCAGAAGGGGAATCACTTAGAGGGTGTTAGGGGTTGGGAGACGAGGGCAGATGATAAGGAGGGGGTGGTGAGTCCAGTAGAGTCTTGAGACTCAGGGAGAACAGAGGGTGGAGGAGGAGGAGCAGAGAGGTTGAGATAGAATCGTGGGGGAAGGAGTAGGAGCAGGTGCAGGGACAAGGAAAGGCTTGACCCATGGAGGAGGAGATTTGTAGAGGTACTGACAAGTTAAGATATATGGCTGTTGATCTGGATGTCTATGTGGCACCTGCTGAAAGACAATATCTCGGACTTTTCAAATAAGTGCGAAGTTGAAAGATCCTTCTAGGAGCCATCCGACTGCAATGGTGGGTCATTCTGAGACACAGAATCTGCCAGGTCTGGCGTTTTACTGAAAAAGAAAGATTCTGAGCCCTTAAGCAGATTTTGGTCCAGTGATTAAGGGTCAGGGACAGAGGCATTGAAATGATCTGTCCCATAATAAAATATACACAGACACTGAAAGCAACGACACACAACACAGACAAGACAAGACAATAAAGACAGGCAATGGACGTCCAATACTGAGACCAGGACTGACTAGTCGGCAAAACCTGAAGGGCTGGCAATACCGAATCAGAAACAAAATATCACTGAGTCGAGGAGACTATTGTTCCACGATTTCCCGAGTCTATCCCCCAGGGACATGGCCTGTGGCTCTGTGACATGTGTGTCAGCCACCATGGGAGAGAGCTCACGCTCTTTACCAATAGCCGTTTTGCCATACCCTAACCTGAAGCCTGAAACGAGAAAGATGGGCCTTATTTACCCCCAGAGGAGCCCGTTGGGGGTATTTTGTCTGCAGCTTCCGGATCTTGCTAGGGCCACCAGATGTAAAGGTTGGGCGAGCATCTGCGGCAGAGACCACTAAGAGACTGTCTCATGCAACAGCAAAGGGTTTATTGGGAGTCCGGCATGAAGGGCTCAGAGATCACTTGAACAGAGCAGAGAGCCCTGAGAACAGCTTAAGAAATGGTTATATATTTTTCTTGGAGAGGGCAGGGAGAGAAATTTATTGATGGGTAATGGCGAGTGTCAGTTTGCGAGCAACTGGTTGACGGAGTACATTCTGCAGTTTGGCAGTTTGGGACAGCACATTCTGGGAACAAGAATAGTAAACAGTTCTCAAGATTTCAATGGTGTTTTGTTAAGCATACAGAAAAACAGGAAATGACAAGTATCTATTTTATTAACCTTTCAATATAAATATGAAAACAGAAATCTAGTTAAGATTTGAAGTCCAGAAGTTCATTTGGCCCTTGATTGGTATACTTAGCATTGAATTACGTTCTGTAGAGATGTCCCAGAAATATGGATATACAATGTCATAGGACCTTGTACCTTCTCGGAGGTCAGTTCCAAAACACAGTCTCTAAGCAGAATCACACCAAAGTGCAAGCCAAGTTGGACCCAGTTATCTCTTCCAACTTCCACACAAATGACCGCAGTTAAAACCAAAACACTCTCACATGACACTCATCTTCTTCCATATAGACACTCATCATAACTTCTGGCAGGAGGATTCCATGAGAGGCCCAGCACAAGACAGTGTCCCAAGTAAGCTCCCTTTCCCCTCATTTACCAAAAGTCAGGGTGGCCTGGACACCCTTCCTGTGAACCAGGAATGATCAAATATGCCTGCCATTAACACAGCTCTGTTCTCCAATTTGAGGCCTACTGACTGTCGGTTTAGATTCTTTATTTGAATTGGATTCATAAGAAAACCCAAGAACCTATGGGCTAGCATCTGCAGGGCTTTGAATAACTCATTTGACCCATTGGATCCCTATTCTCACTTGAGGGAGGTTAAGAACCTTATGGAGGAATGCGAGAGACTTCATCCACAATGACTGATTTTTGGCCATTTTGATTTGGATCCACACATGGGATCTTTCTTACGATCCATCAGGTGCTGAGAATCTAAGCTCTAGGCTCACACAGGGCCAAAGGGCTGATTCAGACACATCCCTTTCCAAAGGAATTAAGCAAACAGCCACAGGTGATGCCCATTCATTTCCGTTTGAAAACTCTTTTCTTCAGGAATCTCGAAGGCGTAGCCTGAGGCAAAGACCTTCCTGACATTCAGGGCAACAGAACAATAGGTAATAAAAAGGCCAATTGCAGGGTTTCTCCACTGAGACTATCCTGGTCACACTGGTATCTGAGTTTTCTGAGATTCTTGCCAATTCCTTCAGCTATCCAGTACATGTCCATGTCACGGTGCTTGGAGGTGCTACATATCGTGGACACAAAAGCATGAGTCTATTCTGTAGAGTGGCCAGAATTCAGGAAGAAAACAGGAACTTAGGAAGATAGCCGGTGTTGCCCATTGATAAGGCAAGCCCTAGAGTATTCATTAATTGGGCAGGATGAATGCTGGGAAGCTTTCTAATAGACAGGAAACATCCATTGATGCATTCTCTTTTCTAATGTCTACAACCACGGACACAGTGGGATACACAGACATAGAAACACTTGCCTTGTCCAACAACTTACTAGAAACAGTTCACTCCAAACCAAACAAACCGACTTTACTACCTATTCTCTGAACATGAGACAAAACCACAAACACACATCCACACCCACAAAGTCACCTCCTTCCCCCAAGTAGGTCTCTCACTCTCCAGAGTGTCCTCTGACTGCTGGGTCATACTGTGTTCCCCCGATATGGCCCGTCCTGTTTCAGATCTGGTCTCCTTGTCCAACTCTGTGAAGTGGTCAGGAGCCAGCTGTGAGCCACTACCTGCTTTTTCAAAAAAGGCCCCTCTTCAGAGTTTTCCTGGCATTTGGCCATCCTCACATCAGTAGGTACCAAGAAAGACTGACTCTGTCCTTGCTAAATCGAAGCAAGTGAGACCACTAGGACTGGGACTGGGATTGGCTCTGTGTGCCTGGCTTCCTGGATCCCAAGTTCAGAGAGTTCCATTACCAAGGAAGTGAGGTGAGGTCGCATCCTTCAGGAACTGAATGAGGTCACTGCCTTGGCAACCACTTTGTCCAAACAGTTGCTTCCAAGAGTACCATGAAAAGGAGGCTGACCCTACATTCTGTGGCACTTTTGCAAATTAGGATGGTATATCAACCATAGGCACCAAGGAACAGCTCTCCACTCAGGCCTGGTATGGTCCATCTTCTCTATATTAGGAAGAGAGCCTTTAGTCCCGGGAGCATTGCAGTGAACCTCTGCACTAAAACTATTATCAAGCACCTGATGGAGGAGGCCTCCATAGGTAAGTGGCGCCTTTATAACATCTGATATCCGGTTAAGGGAGATCTCTTCTGATGTCAGAGATGTGGCCTGGGGAGGCTCACATATACTCCTGTCCAGGACAGTAACAAGAATCGTTCTGTCCTCTGTTCTGTTCTGTAGGAAATTCCTCTGGAAGTGTAGAGAGGTGCCGACGGGCACGCACGTGCTCCTACCCTGGAGCTTTAGCAAGATGTTGCACTGTACCACTGTTTTTCTGTTTAGGCGCCGGGTTTCTGTTTTTCTTTTTGTGTGTGTGTAGTGTGTTTTGTTCTGCGTTCTATTTTTTTTTTTGTTTGTTTGTTTGTTTGCTTTTGTTCATTTTGTTGTGTGATTTTGGTTGTAAAAACTTAAGGATATTGGACGTGAAAATGGGTAATAAAGAGAGTAAGCCTGACACCCGTTTGAACTGTGTTTTAAGGAACTGCGATGAACTTTACCCCCCTTTGTTTAGCAGGATGATAGAAGTCCCTAGCTGGCTGCCTGGAGCACAACCATTGCAGAGGGCAATGCCTGCTGGGGACCTAAGAACTGAGTATCTCCCAGGTTAACAAGTGAAACTCCTTTAAAACCCCTTGTCCCTCCAGATCAAGAGAGTCACAACATTTGGCAGAGTCCCCTGTGTTTCTCCTTTGTTAGCAAAGCAATTAGCCTCCCCTTTTCTTTTTCTCAGAACCCATTCCTCATTATTTAATTGGTATAAATTGGCTTCTAGGTCAGGAACCGAACTTTAAGTTACAAATTTGGTATCCCCCCTCCGCCCCAGAACTTTGTGAGAGCTGTCTACTGAAATGTTAGGAGATGGAGCTTGCTTGGGGTGGAACTGAACCAGAGGAGCTAATCCTGTAAGTAAAAGGAGGGACTGAGGGACCCCCAGCAGCTGCCAAAGCCCTGTTGATTCAGGGAATACCCTCCTTCCTTCCGTGCACTGTAAGGATTATGCCACCTCTGTCTTGTTAAAAAAGAGAAAAAGAAAAAGGGGACACTAAATTCAGTAAAGTCACCATATAGACACTTTATTTTACATTTCAGGTTGCCCCTCTGTTAAAACATCTGGTCCCCCCCGTGGTGCCACTGGTGTAGTAGATTTTTTCTCTTATCTGCTCTGGTTTAAAGGATTCTGTCTGACAACCATAGTCTCTACCTCCTTTCTGTCTGTCTTGTGTCTTTGTTTCTGGTCCTTTAAGACATGTGCAATAATGTGTTGATATTATAAATTTTTTCTTGGGAATGATCTTAGCTGAATGTGTGTCTAAATGATGATGTTTTATCATAAAAAAACTGGTATCTGAATGGGTTTTTGAAGCATTGCACAATCTTGCATTTAAAAGTCGGGTTTAGGTCATTGTTTAGTTTAAGATTTCAGGTAATTCATGCCAGAGAACTTAAATACTTAGGATGGAAAACTGAAGAACTCTACTTCCAAGTTGGCAAGTAACTTCCCAATCATTCACTTTTTTTTTTTTTAACCAATTTTGAATTCGGTAGCCAGAGAAAATGTCACTGTGTGTACCAGTGCATTAATTTGGACAAGGATAGTAAACCATAGTATGGTATCTGTTGACAAAATAAGATGTAAAGACATAAAATTTTGTGAATTGTATCTTGAACTTGTATCATAATTTTCAACACCCCAACCGGAAAATTATGGTTAATATGCCTTAGGCCTGAGGTGTCTGCTCAGAATAGCAGTTTTTTTCCTGCTCCTTCCAGACCTCAGCCATGACTCATGTTGAAATGCAAATGAAAAAAGCCTGCAAGCTTAGTAGGAGACTGATTTGATGCCTAACGGAAAAAAAAAGTAAATTGTATGGTTTTACTAATTACTGGACAGTCATTTTTTCTAGGACTCTTATTGTTTTCCTTAGATACTTTATTATTTTTGAGCTCATGATTCTGAGCATACAGACCTAGGTTAATGTTTTTCTGATCAGTTCTATCTGTGACCAACTGTGGACTTTTTGAAACATTGCAATAGATATTTAACCTGTGAAAAACTACAAGGCCTTTACTATTATTATGTGTGCACAATTTTGTTATGTGTTGTCTGTCTATATAGACATATATCCGTATATCATATATATGATACACAAATTAACATATATAAGGAGTGCACATTTAAAAAAGCGCTCATAAAAACAAATTTTAAAAAGTGGATCCAAAGATCTTTAGTTCACGTGGTTTAAATGTTTCAATTTAAATCGGATAAACAGATAAAAATAAATGTTTTTAAATTTAAGCTTACAAATTTTTCTACGTGTTCAAAAATCTAATAAAATATTAATATCTACAAAACGTCTAATGTGCCTTGGTTCTAGAACATTTTCTTCAACATAAAAATGGTTTACACTGTTCAATACATTTCTCTAATATTTTAATAAATAAGTAAAGTAAATTTGATATGGGATTACTCATTCGTGAGTACTTTTGTTAGAAATCTGATTCATTTACTAAGGTCTGTTTAAGTTTTTACTAAACTCTATATAAGGTTTTAAAAATCAGTCATGTGTTAATGAGACAAAAATTTTTTGAAACATAAGTTTACCCATAACATTGTGTTTATTAAGTTTTATTTTTTCTAGAGCAAGGAACCATAAAAATTAAAAAACTTATTAAATCAGAACTGTTATTTTAGAGCATTGTACTGCCATTTTTTTAAAAGCTAAACTTGGTTAATGTAGAAACATCAATGTAATTGTGATGCTATTAATTTTTTCATATCTTACAGGTATGCAAGTCTGTAAGGTAGAAACTTTAAAAGAGCATTATATCAAGCTGGTGTTCTGAAGTTGTATGGTAAAAAAATATATTGGAGATTTATTTACCTGTTATCAATAAGATATGTAAAGTTTTATGTTACTTTTTACATTGTGGAACAATTTAAATGTATTTTTAAGTTAATGAGAGCCTAATCTATGTAAAAGTTGAAAACTTTCAGGCTTTCTTTAATTCATGTTTTAAATGTGATATCATATGGTGTTAGCTAATGTTCATGAGACCACAAACAATTTATGTAAACTTTGTCAATGTTGCTTTTAATTTTTACTTTTTAATAAAAACAACCCCATACCATTATTGTCATCTGGTAATAACAAAAGGGTAATCAAAGCAATATAAACAAATACTTTAGGATTATACTCCTAAACAAAAACACCTAAAAAAACAAAACTGCCTTCTCAATAATTCATGACTTCATTGATCATTTCTAGTTAGAGACACTTGGTAGCAGAGTAATATTATCTCCTTTTGGTACACAGTGACCCAGTTCTGTTCTTTACTTTGTTTTAAATCAATTTCTTCTGCATCATCTGATGAGAGGTTCATATACTTCTTAAAACCAATGATTGAGCCCTCAACCTGCACATTCACTTGCTCATAGAGCCAAACCTGAAATTGGGAACTATTTTGCAAGTGTCTGAAGATGAAGTTGATGGGTTACACCTTCACTGTCTGTACATTTTGACCTTGGCCACAGTACACTAAAATGGAAGTTCACAAACACCACAATGACCTAGAGGCTCCTCACATAGAAACTTACAGATCTGGTATACTGTTTTCTAGAAACCCTTCCAAATTATAAAGTAATTCTAATAATCCATGTTTATCATAATTTTTCCTACCAAAAACCAATCCTGAGTATGAACTATTAGTTTCTTAAGGAGTAGATCTTCCCAGACCCCCAAACAAAAAAAAAAAAAATAAAGATCAGCTTTAGAACTAAAATGCTTAAGATTTATAAAGAGCCCTGCCTTACCTGAGATAAGGCTGTGTGTCCCATCTTACTATATATGAGAATGACTATGAAACAAGTATGTCAGATAATATTTCTTTAAAGTTATGTTAAAAGCATAAAAAATGTCAAGATTCCTAGGATCTCAAACAGGGGATATAATGTAATACTCAGCCAAAAAATTTAGGGTAGCTATTACACGAACTAAGTATTTTTACTTTTGTTAATTTTAGTTGAAATTTTCTTATAAGTTATCTAAAGATTCCCTGTTAGTGTTTTACAAATGTGTTGCTTTAAGAACACAACATGGGTTTATTCAAGATAATAAGTCATCACCTACAATACAGACAGAATAATACAGATCCCAATTAATAAAAAGATAATTATAAAGTTATAGACATTAAAGTCTAGTACTCTTAATATAAGGCTGTTAAAATTAATTTGCTGGATGTTTAAGATTAGGATTTAAAATTAAAGTTAAATGAAAAGGGCCAAGAAAACCAATATTTGGCTCTTACCCTCTGAGTCCATCTGAATCCAGGGAACAGGGGACTTCTCTAAAGAGCTTTGCAACTCTGAGCCACATAACCTCCTGATCAGGGAGATTAATGAGACCACTGGAGAACAGAAAGCCAATCAGTCCATTTGTTATGAAGAGGAGAGTCATCAGAGAAAGGAGATATCCCTGATGCTTCTGAGGGAAGATAAATGGTCAAGGAAGACCTGGACCCACCTAGCGCAAATGGCACTAGCAGAATTGAAAATGTGCTCTCATTTTTCCAGAATTGACTCCCATAAAGCTCAGCTGACTGTTAACAATAGATAGAAACAAAAGTCCGTTTGACTGCTTCATCTCAAACACTTTGGAAAGACAGTTAAGACGAAAATTCAGCCATTCCTGGGCATTTTAAATAATAATAATAATAATAATAATAATAATAATAATAATAATAATAATAATATTTTAAGGTATGCACTTTATTTTAGCCTCCCAAAATAAGTAAGACTGGAGGCTACAAAGAAGGATTCTCAGACAGGAATGCCTGATACTTATAAAAAGAGACTATCAAGAAGAGCTGCCAGAGGCAGAAATTTTTAATTTAAGGCCTGCAGATATTCCTAACCAACACAAGTAGGCTTGGTGTTTGCTAGTACGATTATCCAGCCCTGAGTAACAGAATTAAAGGTTTCTCTATTAGACGCAGAGGTCATACTAGAAAAAGGATTTTACAAGATCAGATGACATTACATTGTTAAACTATATCTTATGGGGAAGGACAACTGTAACACTAAAAGTTAAATATTAATTTGATAGTCCTGATAACTGGGGATATTAAAGACTGGTGAGGGAACTTCTATACAGTAACATGTTCCGGCTGCTGCAACATTTATTCAGTACTCATGGTTTTTGTTTCTCTCATAGAAGAACCCATCCCCAGATGACTTTACAACCTGTTCTTCCCCAACCAGACTTCAATCCGAAATGACTTCTAAAAGGCAACTCATGTCCCCCAACTGACTTATAAAAGGCAACTCATGTCCCTCACGCCATGCCCACTCACTTCAGCCTGTCTCAGGTCAGAAGAAGAAATAATGATTGACGCCACTCTTCTTACAACAATAGAGAGAAAGATAAGTAGACTATCAATATAAGTAATTAATTAAGTCTGGTAAAATCAGGGAGATCGGTTTTGGGTAAGTTCTAAAAATTTGGAGAATCTTACCTGAGGGATTAAAATTTCCTCAGTGCTCTTCCCCTAATCTATTAAAGATTTGAAAGGGACACAGAGAAAAGGGGGAAATGATAGACCCAACCTGATCTTTTATTAAAATTGAGAGCCATCTTGCCACAAAGCCATGAAAAGGTAATTTTGGCTTTACCATAAATTACTGCAAATTCTGAACCTGCTTGAAATGCCTGCCCGTGCCTTGAACTCACGCATGCCCGGCTCTCTGACCAGATAGCAGCCCTCTCTGAAACTTTAGTGACACATCATAAATATTTGCCTTCTCTGGCCAGACAACATCCCTCTCTGAGGCTCTAATGGTCCTCTGAATTCTGATGTAGGGACAGCAAAAAAAACCTAAACTACCATTAGTGTGATGCTTGTCAGAGTTCTGTTATCTGTAACACCCCTTTTGTGTAACTTTCTGGGCTATAAACCTGGGCTGTAGGAAAGCTGGGGTTGCTGTCTTGTTCCGGCTGTTTTGGGAGGGGAGGCAGCATGAAAGGTAGAAATAATAAGATTAATTTAATATGATTTTAATTAGAGTCAGTGGTCTTTTCTTGTGTCGTGGTCTAACAATTAACACTCCAAAAACATGGAGCTCTGACGGCCTAAAGACTTCTTGAGGAACTTCCTCTGAGGTTGGGCACTTGAAATATATGTTGTTGTAAGGAGCTTTAGCTTCCTTTCTAGTGAGACCATCAAAGATGGGTTTGAATCTATGTGACCTGGAGGACATGGTTTCTTGTATTCTAATGAACATAAGGCAGCAGTGCTGAATTTTCTCTTTGTAGGTAAACTGTGGCCACTGGGTGCTAAGTGTCTCCCCGTGTGGACTGTGAAGCCATTTTTTTATCCTCCACTTTTCGTGGTGTTTCGTGCTGCTGCACTGGGAGTTTGGTATTTGCTTCATGAAATACAAAGAGTTCAACTGGGACCCAGTTTTGGAGGGAGTTCTGTCACTTGTGGTGGGTCAGGGTCTGCAGGAGAATGCAACAACCAGGTTATATCTCACAGACCTTGCCCCCTTGTACATAGAAATCTGACTCTGAACTTTGCCCTGGAACCTCTCCATGTAACAAGATGCCTTTACATAGAAGGTTCTGCTGGATGCACAATGTCAGTCACAAGCCATTTGGAAGGCAATGGCAAATCCTCATGGCCACACCACAGATATATTATCACACACCTGCCCACCACTGCAATAGGCCCACTACTCAGCAGGCTCCAACTTACTGGCATCTTTGTTCTACACCATTTTCATGAAACTCGGTCAATCATGGCATTCTCTTGTACACTAATGATCAGCAACAAGACATCCAAAGGTTCTCTAGTGCCACCTGATTATTGGAATTTCAAAAATTTCATTGTATTTATCTAGCCATTTTTCATGGATGAAGTTGGAGACACTGTGGGTTTCAGTTCATTCAGGAACCATTAAATGGTGAGGAAGCTCATTTCAATGAAAGCTCTGGAGAACTCTCACAGGCAAGTCTTCCCATAGAGTCTTCAAAAGGTCGCATGAAGCCAGGCCCATTGAGGTCTTCAATGTGACGTCCAAGGGTGTTCTGATTCTCAACTATGGCTGCCAAATCTTTCAGAATAAAATCATGTGATATCCTAGCTGAGATTCCAAGGCTCTGTGGAAAGCCACCCTGTCCTTGATCTCAGTTTCCTAGGGCGAATCCCATGCGTGGCCTCCTAAAATCTGAACACAGTTCATGGCAATATTTCTCTGAGATCAGTTCCAGAACTCAGACTTTAAGGGGAATCACACCAGAGTTCAAGCCCAGGTAGACCCAGTCATCACTTCCAACCGCCACACAAATGACCACAATTAAAACCAAAGCACTCCCACAAGGCCCTCATCTTCTTCCATATAGACACTCATCATAACCTGTGGTTCGAGGTTTCCATGAGGGGATCAGTCCAAGACAGTGTACAAAATAACCTCCCTTGCCCCTCATTTGCCTAAAGTCAGGGTTGCCTGGACACCCTTCCTGAGAACCAGGAGTGATCAAATAGGCCTGCCATAAATACTGCTCTGCTTCCCGAATTTGAGGCCTACTGACTCTCGGGTATATATTCTTTATGTGAATTGGAATCATGAGAAAACCCAAGCACCTATGGGCTATCTTCTGCAGGGTTTGAAGAACTCATTTGACACAAAGGATCCCTATTTTCAATTGATGGAGGTCAGGAACCTTACAGAGGAAGGCGAGAGACTTCGTCCACAATGACTGCTTTTTTGGCCATTTTGGTTTTGGAAGCACACATGTAATCTTTCTTTAGATCCATCAGTTTCTGAGAATCTATGCAACAGCCTCACACATTGCCACGAGTCTGATGCAGACACATCCCTTTCCAAAGCAATTAAGCAAAGAGCTACAGGTGATGCCCATTAATTTCCATTGAAAACCATTTTTTCAGGCTTCACAAAGGGGTGGACTGAGACAAAGACGTTTCTGACATTCAGGGCAACAGAACAATAGGTAAGCAAATGGCCCAAAGCAGGGTTTCTCGAATGATATCTGAGTTTTCTGAGATGATCCCATTCCCTTCAGCTATCCAGTACGTGGCCATGTCACAGAGCCTGGAGGTGGTACATATTGTGGACACCAAACCATGAGCCTATTCTGGAGAGTGGCCCGAATTCAAGAAGAAAACAGGAACTTAGGAAGATAGTAGTTGTTGCCCATCTATAAGGCAAGTCACAGTCCATATATAAATTGGGCAGGATGAATGCTGTGAAGCTTTCTACAAGACAGGAAACATCCATTGATGCATTCTCTTTTCTAATATCTACAACCACAGACACAGTGGGATAAACAGACATAAAAACACTCGCCTTATCAAAAGACTTACTAGAAACGATCCAATCCAAACCAAACAAAGCGAATTTCCTACCTATTCCCAGATCATGAGACAAAACCACAAACTCACACGCACACCCACAAAGTCACCGCCTTCCCCCAAGTAGGTCTGTAACTATCCGGAGTGTCCTCTGACTGATGGGCCATACTATGTTCCCCCAAAATGGGCTATCCTATCTCAGATCTGGTCTCCTTGCCAACAATGTGAAGTTGTCAGGTGCCAGTGGTGAGCCACTACCTGCTTTCTCAGGAAAGGCCCCTCTTCAGAGCTCTCTTGGCATTTGGCTATCTTCACATCAGTAGTTACCAAGAAAGACTGACTCTGTCCTTGGTAAATCCAATCATGTGAGACCACTGGGACTGGGACTGGGACTGCCTCTGGGTGCCTGGCTTTTTGGATCCCAAGTTCAGAGAGTTCCATCACCAAGAAAGTGATGTAGGTCACTTCCTTCTGGAACTGAATGAGGTCACTGCCTAGGCAATCACTTTTTCCTAACATTTGCTTCCAAGTGTCCCAATAGATGGAGGCTGCCCCTACTTCCTGTGACACTTTCACAAGTTAGAATGGTATATCAAACATAGCACCCGGAAGCAGCTCTCCACACAGGCCTGGTTTGGTCCATCTTCTCTACATTAAGAAGAGAGAGATTGCTTCAGACACACCCATTCATCCTGACCAGGTTGTTTGTCGTGGAAGATGACTTTTGCTCTCTCAGGTCCTTCATAGCTTCCTCTATCTTCCCCAGGGTTCATTTCTGCATGGACCTTTGAGGTTCTCAGCAGGTGGAAGGTCTCTTATGTTCCTGTATTGTAAGACCAACTCTGTCCCTGCTCTTCTGTAAAGTTAGATGGAGGGCAAAGAGTATGGTTAGGGTTAATAACATGTTTGATTTGGGTTAGGAATCATTCTGCTGGATGAATAATGGTATTGGGAACCTGCGATATTTGTAAGTATATATAGAGGTGAAATATATGTATGAAAACAGAAATCTAGGTAAGATTTGAAGCCCAGAAGGGCATTGGATCCTTTATTGGGATACTTAGCTTTGAATTATGTTCTGCACATGTGTCTCAGATAAATCTATACACAATGTTATAGGACCTTGTACTTGGATGATTGAATGTCGAAGAGAACATCCAGTCTAAAAAGGATAGTTGGTAGGATTAGGAAGATAGTTGGTAGAATTAGAAAAAAACAGTGAGTATAGGATTTGAAAAAAAAGTTCTTTAGCAATAGGGTTTCAGGTAGAGAGAAAATGTAAATGTCAGCACATGTGAAGAGTTGGTCACAATGATGAATTGGGGAAAATATGTAGGAAAGCAGATATCAATAGAGACATAGGAAATCAGGCAAATGATAAAGTGATTGATTGGATTAGACATTTTCAGCAGGCTTGAAGTTGAATATATAATCTTAGGAAGAAACACATATGTAGTCACCAATAGGATTGACATTTGAGAGCATTAGCCAACCTGGACACGGGTGATTTTTATAATCCATACTCATATTCCATTTAGGCTTTGGTACAATCGTAAGTGTGACTTTGCATTTTCTTGCCAGAATATTACTGTGATAAAATGTATATGTAGATCAGGTGACATGAGTATTTCTTGCACCATTTCTGGGAGCAATATTTTGAAGAGGTATAAATTAGTATTGGGGGCACAAATAGGTGTACCATGTGTGTATGAATATAGAGAGAATGATTGAATAGACCATACTGTGAATAAATAATATAACTTGTTCCAACTTTACAAATTGGAATAAATTTATATCTCAAAATACATAGCAAATCTTATATTGATATACATACATTCATTCCAACCAGTTATACATCTAATGGTAATATTAGGGTTGTAGTTTATCATAAATTCTGTGTGAGTTTTGCTTCAAAATTGATTATGGAAATCGAAAATAATGTATTTGGAAAGAAGTCTCATGAAATGAGCAGTCAAAAACAAGTAGGAATATATGTGTTCTGAAGCAGGAAGTGATTGAATGTGTTACAAATGTCTTTAAATTTGTGAACTTGTGGATGAAATGTACATTTTATGATGTACAAAAACTGAAGAAATAGAAATGTACCAGTGTTGAATAAAATTGAACGTCAAAATACACATCATGTCCCATAGGAATCTAGTAGCATTGATGTTAAAGTGGGTCAGTTACTGTAGAAATATAAGGATTTGTTTGCACCATTCACTGAAGTAAGTTTTCAGTACTAGAAAACAAATATGTATTTCAGGTGGATGAATGTTTCTGAAAATAATCTTATGAAAAGTTGATTATAAAACCACATACATGAACATTAGTGAATTTAGGGAGTGTATAATAAGACACATGTATTTCATATTTTGAAAAATCTAGAGTGTATATATATATATATATATATATATATGTATATATATATATATATATATATATACACACACACAAATACATTGGAAAGTAGAAAATATATGCCAATCAAAATTCATCATGAAATATATATCATCCACAGATCCAAAAATATTAATTTTACTGAACATGGATTTATGTATAATGTTGCTCAACTAAAAAGCTCACTCATAGTTTGAATTTTCAGTTCCAAAAGCATTTAGGAGGAGTGATTTCTTCTCATACTTTGTATCTGCCAAGTTAGCCACCTCACAAAAATGTACATGTATTCCAGGTAGGATTTTGTATGTGCATATAAAAATACATGTGCTGAATTGGCTACAGAAAATGGGAGACAGGAATTCACATGTGTGTTAACTTTAAAAACACATGGAGAACAATTTCAAGAAAAAAATTGACAAGATTTATAACTCCTACCCTATATCATACAAAAGGCAAGACCAACTATTCACCATGCCTCCTCTGAACTGCTTGTATTTCTATTCTGTTTGGGTTATTTTTCTCCATCATATTAGGATTAGTAGTCAGAGTCTAGTAGGGTATGGGTTAGTGTCAGAGTTTCAGTATTTCGAATGAAAAATTGCAAAATGTATCCAATGTGTATGTAAATATGTGCTACACAAAAATCTTCCCACTCTTATCCAGAACAATGTCTTGACAATACCTTCGCCCCAAGTAAGAAACAATTAGAGGAAAAGAGTTAGAAATTCCGTGAATACATATCTGGAATGGAAAACAATCAGGAGTTCACAATCTTGGAAGTGGTAGAGGAGTTTTCAAAAGTAAGGGACAGGGTAAACACTCCACAAAAATGGAATTCTGCTGGCCTAGAGACTTCTTGGGAAACTCTCTGTGAGGTTGGGCACTTGAAATATATGTTGTTGTCAGGAGCTTTAGCTTCCTTTCTAGTGAGACCATAAAAGCTGGGTCTGCATCTATGTGACCTGGTGGACATTGTTTCTTTTTTTCCCAATGAACATGAGGCAGCATTGCTGAATTCTCCCTTTGTAGGTAAACTGTGGCCCCTGGGGGCTAAATGTCTCCCCATGTGGACTGTGAAGCCATATGGTCATCCTCTATTTTCGTGGTGTTTTTTGCTGCTGCACTGGAAGTTTGGTACTTGCTTCACGAAATACAAGGAGTTTAAATGGAACACAGTACGGGAGGGAGTTCTGTCACGTGTGGTGAGTCAGGGTCTGCAGGAGAATACAAGAACCAGGCTTCTATCCCACATAGCTTGCCCCCTTGACTATAGCAACCTGATTTTGAACAGCGTCCTGAAACCTCTCCATATAACAAGATGCCTTTACATATAAGGGTCTGCTGGTTTGACCATGTCAGTGACAAGCCATTTGGAAGCCAATGGCAGATCCACATGGCCCCACCACAGATGTTTTATCACACACCTGCCCACCATTGCTCTAGGCCCACTACTCAGCAGGATCCAACTTTCTGGCATCTCTGTTAAACACCATTTTAATGAAAACCAGTCAATCAAGGCACTGTCTGGTATACTCATTGTTGGAAAAAGTATAAACGGCAGCCATACCCCAGAGAAAAACCCCAACATGGCGCCTAAGGACTTCTTCTTCCTACCTTCTTCTTTTCTGAAGTGGCGCGAAAAGTTCCCGCCCGGGTGAACTCTCCCACTGGTGCCAATTTCAAATCTCGCTGGCGGGGAACCTTAGCCCCAATGAGAACTAACTCCTGGGCTCCGGAGCTGATATCTGAAAGAACTTGCCAATAAACAGGTTGCCTGCCATTTATCTAAGTCCTTTCATCTCCTCCTTAGTTCTATATAAGCACACAGCTTTTTGCAATAAAATTGGAATTCTCCCAGCGAAGTGCCTTTGAGTGGGGAGTTCTTTCATTCTGGTGCTCCGTTTGAGGATACGGGTGAGCTCTTTCCAACAAGAGCCCCGTCCCCCGTTCCGCCCAGACACTCCGTCCTGGTCCGCTCTTTTAAGACGCCAGCTTCCTGCACTCACCACTGATCTGATGTATGTAAGCTTCCCCTGACCCCGGCTCGCCAACTTCCTTCGGGCTACCGCTAGTTTTGTGACCCTGATCGTCCAGCACACTCTAGACGCCCGGTAGGGGAGAGGGAATTCCTCCCACCAAGACCTTTACTGGTCACAGTGGACCCTCTAGTGATCCGTTTCCCTTTGGGGCATGAGGGTTCTGAGTTTACACTAGAGGCTCTGTGGTTTTTCCTCCTTTGCTGCCACTGCTGCTGCCGGCTAGATTTGCTGTTTCCTGCAGGGCTGCTGTGTCTGGCTGAAGCTGCCTCTCTGCTCAGGGAAAACTGAACTCCCGTCCTAGAACTGCATTCTGCTGGAGCTGGAGTTATGTTTTCATTACTGACTTTTTCAGCTGCGTTCGAAAACTTTCCTGACGTCAGGTTGCCCATGGCTCCAAACCCATTGGGTCTTCCAGATCGCACTTCACTGGTGACGACCAGGTAGTACCCTCTGTATTTCCTCGCGACAGCTGGTCATTTTGGGGACACCCACGTGACCCCCATTCGCCCTGAATTTCCTGGAAGCCGTTCCAGCTCGGGTTTTCTCTTTGTCTCTCTCGCTTACTCTTATTCTCTCTCTCTCTCTCTCTATCTCTCTCTCTCTCTCTCTCTCTCTCTCTCTTCCATCTCTCCCTGTGACAATGGGCACCTCTTCATCTGTACCTGAAGCCTCACCTCTCAAATGTTTAATAAAAAATCTGGCCACACTCTCCCTCACACCAGACATCAAGCCCAAACTTTTAATTAAATTCTGTACCCAAGATTGGCCTCCATATCCACTGGATAATGGCAATCATTGGCCTCCAGAAGGCTCCTTAGATCCAAACCTCCCCTGGGACCTTTTTAACTACTGCCAGCGTCTGTAAAAGTGGAGGGAGATTCCCTGCATTGAAGGTATTAGCCTTCCCACACAGCACCTTGTCTCTGCTCCTCCTGCCCTCCCCGTCAGGTCCTCCTTGCTTATAATCCCCTCTCTTTCCCTACTTCTACTTCTGACTTCACAGATTCTTCCTCATTCAACCCATCAGATGAACCCCCACATTCTCCCCAGCCCCATCTGCCCCTTCTCTTCTGCAATACCCTCCTCATCCTCTGCCTGATTCCATGGATCCTCAGCCTTCCATTTTATCCCCCTCCCCTCCGTCCTCTTCTGCCTGCTCCACTTCCTCCTCTTCCAAAGAGACACTCCCTCCCCCTCCCTCTCCTTCCTGTCCTCCGCCTGCCTCTCTCAGTCCTCCTTTTACCAGGTCTAAAGGACTCCTTCCCACCCCTAAGACAATCGCACCCCTTTGTGAGGTAGCTGGTCCCGAGGGTGTCATCAGAGTCCACGTGCCCTTCTCCAGGTCAGACATTACTCAGCTAGAGAGCAAGTTAGGCTCAATCACCACTAAACCCACCACTTACATTCGGGAGTTTCAATGGGTCCTGCAAGCATATAGCCTCACTCATCATGACATATACATGCTCTTGGCCAATACACTTCTCCCCGAGGAAAGGCAATGGGTCTGGGAGCTAGCCCAAGCCCATGCTGATGAAAATCATAGGACCAATCCTGACCACCCCACGGGCTCTCATGCTGTCCCAGAGCAGGAACCCTATGGGATTACAACACCCCTGAAGGCTTACAGACTCATGACCTTTTTACATCCTGCCTCTTGGCGGGCCTGAAAAAGGCGACCCACAATGCTGTTAACTTTAAAAAGGTGCAGGAGGTCATTAAAAAGAAGGAGGAAACACCTTCAGAATTCCTGGATAGACTAACCAAGGCCCTTCAACACTGCACATAACTCGACCCAGAAACCCCTGATGGCCGTCATCTCATAATGACATATGTTCTGGCCCAAAAATACTCTGACATTAAAGCCAAGCTTAAAAAGCTTGAACAGGGCCCTGCTACTCCTCAGACCGAAATCCTCGCTGTCTCTTTAAAGGTTTTTCATGGTAGAGAGGATGAAAGTGAATGCCGTAGGAAGAGAGCTGAAAATGCCAAATTCCAAATGTTGGCCCAGGTCATTCAGAGAAGGCCATCACCACGCTGTCCCAATGTGACACCCCCTGGAGCTTGCTTCAAATGTGGTAAGGATTGTCCTTCGCCGAGAACACCCTACAACCCCTGCCCAACATGCCATCAAAGGAGACACTGGGGGGAAGACTGCCCAACAACCCGGAAGGGAGGTTGGTCAGCCACCCGGCAACCCCAGCCTCTCCTGGGCTTGGCAGAGGAGGAATGATGGAGCCCTGGGCCTTCCCTCCAGACTATTACCATCAAGAATCAAGAACCTAGGGTGACCTTCCTGGTGGATGGACGCTTCATTACCTTCCTTTTGGATACTGGTGCCACTTTTTCGGACTTGAGGGAGTATTGGGGTTCTACCACACCCTCAAAAACTCCTATAGTCGTGGTAGGAGGTAAACATATTTTCCCTCAAAATCCCTTTTGTCCTTCACTCACTCCTTTCTCGTTATGAGCCATTGCCCCATTCCCCTTCTGGAAAGGGACATACTCTCACTATTAAAAGTCACCATTCACATATCACCCCACACCTCTCCTACCTCTCATTTCCTCATGATGTTCCTAGGGGCAGATACACCTCCTCCATGCACTCTCCCACGACTATCTAAACCAGTTAACCCTGAGTTTTGGGACACAACTACACCCTTTATGGCTAAATGCAGTCCTATTCATATTGTCTTACTGGACCCTTCAAGATATATTAGTCAACCATGATATCCACTCACAACCACAGCCTTCCTCGGATTAGAAGCCATCATCCAGGATTTATAATGAAAGGGGTATCTTAGGCCTACACACTCTCCTTTCAACACCCCCATTCTGGCAGTTAAGAAACCTAACGTGTCCTACAGGCTGGTTCTAGACCTTCCCCTTGTCTACTCCTCTGTGGTCCCCATCCACCCGCTAGTGTCCAACCCTTACACCCTCCTCTCTCAGATCCCTGCCACTACTACCCACTTCTTGGTTCTAAATTTGAAACATGCATTCTTTTCTATTCCCTTGTTCTCAGAATCTCAGGATATCTTTGCTTTTACTTGCACTGACTCTCACACCCGCCATTCTCATCAGCTTACCTGGACTATCCTCCCACAGGGATTCAGGGATAGCACCCATCTCTTTGGCCAAGTTCTTGCCCAGGACCTCACATCCTTTCACCCGACCTGTCCTGACTCTACTCTCCTTCAATATGTCGATGACCTTCTTCTATGTAGTCCCTCTGGGAACACTCTCAATCCCACACTGCACAGCTTCTTAATTTCCTAGCAGACAAGGGAAATAGGAAGTCTCCCCACAAGGCCCAGGTTTCCCAGTCTTCTGTCACCTTTCTTGGTTTTTGCCTTACACCCAGAAAAAAGGAAATAACACTGGATAGGAGGCAACTCCTCTCTGATCTTCCAGTGCCCCATACAAAAGCCAAAATACTATCATTCCTAGGACTAGCAGGTTATTTTAGGGCCTGGATCCCAAATTATTCTCTTCTATACAAATCCTGTATGAACTAGCAAAGGGACCCCCTAGTGAATCTCTTGCCTCCTCCCCAAACTACCACTTGCGCAGGCTTCAGCAACTTGTCTTAAAGGCACTTGCCCTTCACCTTCCTGATCTTTCAAGACCATTTAATGTATATGTCCATGAAAAAGGGAGGCAAGAACTTGGGGTCTTAGGTCAAAACTATGGGCCTACATTTGCACCTGTGGCATATTTGTCCAAGCAAATTGACCCTACCATCCGTGAGTGGGCCCCTTGCTTAAGAGCTCTGGCTGCTGGACAAATTTTACACAAAGAAGCCTCTAAACTTACTTTTGGGGCCCCTTTAACTATCCACTCCCCACATCACTTGGAGGATCTTTTAGCTTATAAGGGCTTTCAAACCCTTCCTCCATCCAGAGTTCTGTCACTCCTCACTTCCTTTCTGGAAAACCCTAATATTACTTTCCTCCCCTGCTCTGCACAGAACCCTGCCTCACTGCTCTCAATGACTCCCACGTCTAACACACCAACTCATAATTGGTTGGAAACCTTAGATGATTTCCTCCCCTGTCATTCTTCCATTTCTGAGAGACTACTAGCCAAGCCTGACCTTATCTGGTTTACTGATGGCAGTTCCTTTAGGCAGAATTGCACTCATTACTTTGGATACACTGTAGTTTCAGCCACTGAGATTATAGAGGCCAAAGCTCTGCCTTCAGGAACTACCAACCAGCAGTCTGAACTTATAGTAGCCACTCGTGCCTGCCTTCTAGCACAAGGCAAATCCCTAACCCTTTATACTGATTCAAAATATGTCTTCCATATCTTATCCCATGCTGCAATATGAAAGGAGCGAGGCCTACTTACCACCAAAGGTAATGTGATCACTAATTCGGCTCTTATAACCAATCTGATAAAGGCCTCCCACTTACCCACCCAGGTGGGAGTTGTCCATTGTAGGTCTAATTAGAAGGACGTCTCTCTTATCACTGAGGGCAATGCCAAAGCTGACCAGGCGGAATAAATGGCTGCTACCACTTCCAATGATGGACCCCCTGGGGGACATATAATGGCCACTTTAGACAGCTCATCTGAAGCCCCTACTTCTTCCAGTAAGAACAAGGATCTCTTCAAGTTCCTTCATACTCTATTCCTTTCCAATTCTCAGTCTTTGACCCTCTTTATACAGAGCTTCTTCTCGCTCACCCTCTCTGACAAAGCCATGCTACAGAATATAGCCTCTAATTGTCAGATCTGTCAGTGGACCAACACTTATACTCCTTTAAGGGCCAAACCTTTTCCTTCCCACCAAGCCCAGGGACACATTCCCACTGCTGACTGGCAGGTAGACTTCACCAACATGCTCACAGTATGGTGCACTAAATACCTCCTTGTCTTTGTGGACACTTTCTCTGGTTGGATTGAGGCATTTCCCACTTCCAATAAAACGGCTTCCACTGTAGCTTTAATCTTACTGACAGACATCATCCCCAGGTTTGGTATGCCCACTTCTCTACAATATGACAATGGCCCTGAGTTTATTTCTAGAATCACACAAAAGGTCTCTCAAGCCCTCTCCTTCAAGTGGCATTTCCACTGTCCATATTATCCACAAGCTTCAGGGAAAGTGGAAAGGGTAAATTGTACTCTAAAGGAAGTCCTTACCAAATTGACAATGGAATTAAACTTAGACTGGGTCAAACTCCTTCCCTTGGATTTGCTTCGAATCAGAGCTCTCCCTAAAAACCATCTTTACTGTCTCCCTTTGAGATAATGTATGGAAGACCTCTTATACCCCCTGGGTTGGTCATTTCACAAAGACCTCTCACCCGAGATTTGTCTTTGCCTCTTTTGTATCATCTCCGCTCGGAACTCTGGAAATATCAGGACTGGCTTCATCCGGACCCAGTGTCCTCTCCAAACACTCCTCCCTTAACACCTGGGACTCTAGTATATTATAATACCCCAGAGGAGAAAGGGACTCTTGCCCCAAAATGGGAAGGCCCCTATCCTGTCATTCTCTGTACCCCCACTGCCGCCAAACTCTCCTTACCAGACAACCGTCTAACTCCCTGGATTCACATTTCTAGGTTGAAGCCATATCACCAGGAGGCCCCACCTGCTGACGACAGGACCAACCCAGAGGAACTCCAAGAATCACCTCCTGAACCTCCCATTAACTCCTGCTCTCCACACTCATCTCACCCATTTAAGTTGCGGCTCACACGGTGTTCCATGCAGCCCAATTCCTCTTAAAAAAGTCACAATGGGCTCTCTCAACACCCTAATCTTCTGTAACTGCTTGTTTTTTGTGCTCTGCTTATTTTCTGTGCTCTATCGGGACTGGTCTTTACCCTCCTCTCCTACCATGTATTTATTCACTCTTCAGGAACGATACTCAGAACATGGCATGTAGAAGGTCCGTGCAGTGGATGCAACTACTTGCTTCATCCACAACTGCACCTCTATTTCCCTAAAATTGTCACCTTCAAAGACCTTCGTCCCTGGTAGCTGGAACTGGCTTTTCATTTGCTTCCTTTTTGATCAAACAAAAGACTATTGTCATTGGTGGCCTGAGATATATAATGGGTGCCCCTATTGGTCATGCAGGTTCCATGATGAACATGGTAGCTATTCTTACCACTCACTTTGTTACCCTAAAGTGTGGACTTCTAGTTACCTAAAGTGGGATAAAGTCTCTTTATCTGATAACAATGGATGGTATACTTTAGATATACCTGACCCCAAGGCCAAACGTTGGGAGTATGTTGAGTTTGCTGTCTATGCTCGGACAACCTCAGCCAGACCCACAGAGTGGATGACAGTTGGCCGCACCCTGATTATGCCACCTAAGGCAACCATCCAGGTAGTCGAACACATTAAGGAGTCAGAATCAAAACTTTTAGATCTTATCCATAGCTCATCCACAAAGGATTCAGACACTTCAACCCCCTCAGGTCCCCCTGACACATGGCTCAATTTGTTACACCAATCTCTTCGATTATTAAACTCCACCCCTCTTTTTGTGCCTCCTTCTCAGTGCTTTCTCTGTGCTTCACTTAGTCCCATTAGCGGCAGGAAATATTTCAGCAAAAGCCTACAATTTCTCTAAGAAAGGACAACCCATACATGTGACACGTATCCCACTGTGGGAAAGTTATTTCACCAATACTTTATTTGCTTTCATCTGTTTCCACCTGCCAATAATGAATCCTTTACCCATTTGTTCCTTGAGCTTAAGCACCCAATCGAGCCCTGCATTTATGCAACCTGGACATTTCCTCTGGTGTAATGGGTCTTTAAGTACCTCAACGATCAATGTCTCTGGCACCTGTTTTTTGGTTACTGTAGTTCCTCAGCTGTCTTTGTATACTCCCACCGAATTCCGACAGTTGGCCCTACCTTCCTGAACCCGTAGGGCAGTCTTTCTGCCGGTTCTGGTAGGCCTCACTTTAACAACCTCAGTGGCGGGTCTCGGACTCTCTGGTGGAGCTATAGGTCATGCTCTATGGGCATTCAAAGACCTGCAACAAAAACTGCAGGAAGCACTCGATACCACTGCTGAGTCTCTGGGCTCCTTGCAGCGCCAGGTTACTTCATTGGCACAAGTGGCTTTACAGAACCAAAGGGCAATTGATCTTCTCACTGCAGAAAAAGTGGGTACATGCCTATTCCTCAGAGAGGAATGTTGCTCTTATGTTAATGAATCTGGGCTGATAGAAAAAAATGTTGTTAAATTGCAGAAATTATTGACCAAATTGCTCAAACCTAGCTCCTCCAATCCCATAACAGGGTTCTTCCAATCCTATCTTGCCATGTACTTACTACCTATCTTGGGGCCCCTTATTGGGATGCTCCCTTTGTTTGCTCTCTTGCCATGCATAATGAAGTTCCTTCAAACCCAACTGCAAAAAATTTCTAATCAAAATTTCAACCAGCTTTTGCTTAGGCACTACCATCCTCTGATGACCGATGAACCCCTAACATCTCCAAGAGAACAGTTCACTCAGTGATGAAGCTCACTACCAGGCACGATGGAATGCAACGTACATCAGACAGCGGGAGGCAACGAGCTTGGAGAACCTCTTAATCTGCCATCCTGGATTCATGAGTCTTTATGACCTTCTAAGCTTCCTCATGGCCCTTGGCCTCTTCCGTGTCAGTCCCCCAACATGGAACTTCTGCCAAAAATTGACCTTTGCTTTAATTTTTATCTTCATTCTGTTTTTATTCGCTCTGATCTTCTTCAAGTGCTGGTGACGCCATGACCAGGCAACGCTTCCAGTATTTCCTAGAGTCTCTGTTACAGGACCAGTAGCTGATACCAACAATCTCCTCCATCCAGGACTGGTTTCATGCCATCGACAACTTGTGGCATCAGGGAACTTTCATAGACTTTACCCCTACTGAAGTAGCTATCTATACCACTGGCTTTTATTTCTGGGTGCCATGATATCCCCAGACCTGGCCCCCGAGCATTTGTCCACTTCCCTTTCTAGGCCCCACAGCACCCCCACACAGCAGGCAGCAGCCAGAAATGACAAACAATGCCCCACTTTCTAAGAAAACAAAAAGGGAGGAATGTTAGGAAAAGTATAAATGGCAGCCATACCCCAGAGAAAAACCCCAACATGGCACCTAAGGACTTCTTCTTCGTACCTTCTTCTTTTCTGCAGTGGCGTTAAAAGTCCCCGCCCTTGTTAACTCTGCAGCCAGCGCCAATTTCAAATCTCACTGGTGGGGAACCTTAGCCCCAATGAGAATTAATTCCTGGGCTCCGGAGCTGATATCTGCAAAAACTTATTCTCAGAACATGAGACCAAATCACAAACCCACAACCACACCCACAAAGGCACCTCCTTCCCCCAAGTAGGTCTGTGACTATTCGGAGTGTTCTCTGACTGCTGGGCCATACTATGTTCCTCCGAAATGGCCTGTCTTGTCTCAGATCTGATCTCCTTGGTCAACTCTGTGAAGTTGACAGGAACCAGTGGTGAGCCACTACCTTCTTTCTCAGGAAAGGCCCCTCTTCAGAGCTCTTCTGGCATTTGGACATCTTCAAATCAGTAGGTACCAAGAAAGACTGACCCTCTCCTTGGTAAATCCAAACAAGTGAGACAACTTTGACTGGGACTGGGACTGGCTCGGGGTGCCTGGCTTCCTTGATCCCAAGTTCAAAGAGTTCCAACACCAAGGAAGTGAGTTGAGGTCACTTCCTTCAGGAACTGAATGAGGTCACTGCCTTGGCAACCACTTTGTTTTAGCAGTTGCTTCTTATGGTCCCTTTAGATGGAGGCTGCCCCTACTTCCTGTGACCCTTTCATAAGTTAGAATGGGATATAATCCATAGGCTCTCAGGAACAGCTCTCCAAAAGGCCTGGTTTGGTCCGTCTCCTCTATATTAAGAAGACAGAGGCTGATTCAGACACCAAACTTCATCCTACCAGGTTGTTTTCCATGGAAGATGACTTTTGCTCTCTCAGGTCCTTCATAGCTGCCTACATCTTCTCCAGGGATCATTTCTGCACATACCTTTGAGGTTCTCATCAGATGGAAGATCCCATACATTCCTGTATTGTAAGACCAACACTGTCATTGCTTTTCTGTAAAGTTAGATTGAGGGAACAGTGTATGGTTAGTGTTAATAACATTTTCAATTTTGATTAGGAACCATTCTGCTCGATGAACAATGGTATTGGGAACCTGTGATATTTATAAGAATATAGAGGTGAAATATATGAACGAAAAGAGAAATCTAAGTAAGATTTGAAGCCCAGAAGGTCATTGGGTTCTTGATTGGGATACTTAGCATTGAATTACGTTCTGCACAGATGTCTCAGATAAATTGATATAAAATGGCATAGGACCTTGTACCTTGGATGATTGAATGTAGAAGAGAACATCCAGTCAAAAAGGGATAGTCGGTAGGATTAGGAAGACAGTAGGTAGGTTTAGGAAGAAGAGTGAATATAGGATTTGGACCAAAGTTTTTTAGCAATAGGGTTTCGGTTAGAGAGTGAATGTTAGTGATAGCACATGTGAAGATTCAGTCACAATGATGAACTGGGGAAAATATGTAGGAAAGCAGATATCAATAGACACATTACAAAACCATTCAAAGTGTAAAGTGAGTGACAGCTTTAGACGTATTCAAAGGGTTGAGTTTGAATATATAATCTTTGGAAGAAACAAATATGTAGTCACCAATAGGATTTTCATTTGAGATCATTAGGCAACCTGGACATGGATGTTTTTAGTAATCCAGGATCACTTTCCATTTAGGTATGGTACACTCATAAGTGAGAACTTTGCTTTTTCTGTTCAGAATATTACTGTGATAAAATGTATATGTAGATCAGGTTACATGTATTTGTTCCACCATTTCTGGGAGCAATATTTTGAAGACGTATAAATTAGTATTGGGGGTACAAAGAGGTGTACCCTGTGTCTATGAATATAGAGATAATACATGAATAGACCATACTGTGAATAAATAATATAACTGGTTCCACTTTAAATAATGGATTGAATTGATATCTGTAACTAAGTAAGAAATCTTATATTGATATACAATCATTCTTTCCAACCACTTATACATTTAAAGGTAATATTAGGGTTATGGTTTATCATGACGGGTGTTTTGCTTCAAATATGATAAAGGAAATCGAAAATAATGTGTTTGGAAAGAAGTCTCATGAAAAGAGCAGTCAAGAAACATGGAGGAATACATGGGTTCTGAAGCAGGAAGTGATTTGAAGTTAAACAAATGCGTATAAATTTGCTAAATTGTGGATGAAATATTTATATATCCTCTGATGTGCATAAACTGAAGAAATAGTAATGTTCCAGTGTTGAATAAAAATGAACGTCAAAATGCACATCATGTCCCATAGGAATCTAATCTACTTGCATTGATGTTAAACTCGTGTCAGTTACTGTAGAAATATTATGATTTGGCTTTTTTTTTGGTGTTATAATACAATTTATTTTAGTACTAGCATGCCACAGAATGTAGAGGAAGGAACAATGGATTATTATTATCATTGTGATAATTTAAGGTTTTATATCACATTAAGCTATAATATGGCATAATATATCTTATGAATTAGAGAAAAATTTTTTTAAAAAACCTATTATTTAAGGACCATACGCACTGACAATTTAAATGGCTTTCTCGTGATTTCAATTTCTATCAATTGTGTATTAATTGCCAAATATTTATTTTAGTACTTTTCATATTCATAATTGATATAAAGTCAATTGTTTAATTCTTCTTGTAAGTAGTTACTTATTACAGCAGGGACATTATTAATAATTCTAAATCTTTATAAGAAAAATGGTACAAAGTTATTTTCATGCAAAATTAAGAATAATTGCCTTCTCTGAATGTTTGATTGTTAATACATATAACAAAGAGCTTTTGATGAGTCTCTTCCCCAGTAAAACATAAAATGCAAAGATATACTTGGGTATGTATGTCCAAATAAAGATAAGAAGAAATACACATTATTAGCTAGAAACAATTAAATAAAAGATGAAAAGAAAAATCCAATACATTGTACGAACTTGTCAGATGAGGTAGTATTCTGGAAGAATAGCCTAAGGCTAGACATGGTCCATGACAAAATATTATCTAAAAAAATGAAATATGAAAAATATAGGAAATGCTATGAATTTTTCATGAAGGTAGGTGAATTATCCTTTAATCTCATTTTATGTGCATTTTCAAAAGCCAAATTTCTGGTAAAATAAATTTGTGATAGTTACAACTACACAAAACAAAGTTTCTGCTTAGCAAAATGAATGCATCTCAACCCTTTTTTAGCTGATTTCTTCCTACTCAATTTTAAACCTTTATTTATTTATTTATTTTTATTGGTTGTTCAAAACATTACAAAGCTCATGATATATCATCTTTGATACATTTTTCTCATTTGGTTTATGAACTCCCATTTTTTCCCCAAATAAGAATTGCAGAAACACATAGCTTACACATTCACATTTTTACATAATGGCATATTAGTGACTGTTGTATTCTTCTACCTTTCCTATCCCCTACTATCCCCCCTCCCCTGCCCTCCCATCTTCCCTCTCTACCTCATGTGCTGTTGTTTAATTCTCTCCATTATTTCCGCCCCATTTCCCCTCACAACCTATTATGTGTAATTTTGTGTATCATTGAGGGTATTCTACCGTTTCCATATGCTTTCTCTTCTCTCTCCCTTTCTCTCCCCCCACACGTCTTTGTATAATGTTAATCTTTTCCTCATGCTCTTCCTCCCTTTCTGTTCTTAGTTGCTCTCTTTATATCAAAGAAGACATTTGGCATTTGTTTTTTTAAGGATTGGCTAGCTTTGCTTAGCATATTCTGCTCTAATGCCATACATTTCACTGCAAATTCTATGATTTTGTAATTTTTTAGTGCTGCGTAATACTCCATTGTGTGTAGATTCCACATTTTTTTTAATCCATTCATCTATTGAAGGGCATCTAAGTTGGTTCCACAGTCTAGCTGTTGTGAATTGTCCCGCTATGATCATTGATGTGGCAGTATCCCAATAGTACGCTGTTTTAAGATCCTCAGGGAATAGTCCAAGAAGTGTGATAGCTTGGTCAAATGGTGGATCCATTCCCAGCTTTCCCAGGAATCTCCATACTGCTTTCCAAATTGGCTGCACCAATTTGCAGTCCCACCAGCAGTGTACAAGTGTCCCCTTTTCCCCACATCCTCGCCAACACTTACTGTTGTTTGACTTCCTAATGGCTGCCGATCTTACTGGAGTGAGATGGTATCCTAGGGTGGTTTGATTTGCATTTCTCTGACTGCTAGAGATTGTGAGCATTTTTTCATGTACTTGTTGATTGATTGTATGTCCTCCTCTGTGAAGTGTCTGTTCAGGTCCTTGGCCCATTTGTTGATTGGGTTATTTGTTACCTTACTTTTTAATTTTTTGAGTTCTTTGTATATTTTGGATATTAGGGCTTTATCTGAAGTGAGAGGGGTAAAAATTTGTTCCCAGGATGTAGGTTCTCTATTTACCTCTCTTATTGTTTCTCTTGCTGAGAAAAAAAAAAACAACTTTTAGTTTAAGTAAGTCCCATTAATTTATTCTTGTTATTAACTCTTGGGTTATGGGTGTCCTATAAAGGAATTTGGAGCCCGATCCCACAGTATGTAGATCGTAGCCAACTTTTTCTTCTATCAGATGCAGTGTCTCTGATTTGATATCTAGCTCCTTGATCCATTTTGAGTTAACTTCCTTGCTTGGCGAGAGAAAGGGATTCAGTGTCATTTTGTTGCATATCGATTTCCAATTTTTCTAGCACCATTTGTCCTTCGTATATTGCAGGTTTTTAGCCCCTTTTATCAAATATAAGAAAGTTGTAATTTTGTGGAATGGTTTCTGTGTCCTCTATTCTGTACCATTGGTCCACCTGCCTGTTTTGGTACCAGTACCATGCTGTTTTTGTTACTATTGCTTTGTAGTACAGTTTGAAGTCTGGTATCGCTATACCTCCAGATTCAAACATCCTGCTTAGAATTGCTGTTGCTATTCTGGGTCTTTTGTTTTTCCATATGAATTTCATGATTGCTTTATCTTTTCTACAAGAAATGTCGTTGGGATTTTGATTGGCATCAATTTAAACCTGTAGAGAATTTGGGTTATATCGCCATTTTGATGATGCTAGTTCTGCCTATCCATGAATTGGGTATATTTTTCCATATTCTAAGATCTTCTTCTATCTCTTTATGTTTCTGTAGTTTTCATTAATAAATCTTTCACCTCTTTTGTTAGGTTGATTCCCAACTATATAATTGTTTTTCCAATTATCTTATTTTCTTTGAGGATATTTTGAATGGAGTGGTTTTCCTCATTTCCATTTCAGAAGTTTTGCTGCTGATATACAGGAATGCCTTTGATTTATGCGTGTTGATTGTATATCTTGCCACTTTGCTGAATTTATTTATTAACTCTAGCAGTTTCTCTGTAGACCCTTTTGGGTCTGTTAAATATATTATCATGTCATCCGCAAATAGCGATAATTTAAGTTCTTCTTTTCCTAGTTTTATGCCTTTAATTTCTTTTGTCTGTCTAATTGCTATGCCTAGTATTTCAAGAACTGAATTAAATAGAAGTGGTGATAGAGGGCATCCCTCTTGTTCCAGATTTTAGAGGGAATGCCTTCAGCTTTTCTCAATTTAGGATGATGCCAGCCTGAGGTTTAGCATATATAGCTTTTACAATCTTGAGGTAAGTTCCTGTTATCCCTAGTTTTTCTAGTGTTTTCAACATAAAGGGATGCTGAACTTTGTCGAATGTTTTTTCTGAATCTATCGATACGATCATATGGTTGTTGTCTTTAAGTCTATTGATGTGGTGAATAGCATTTATTGATTTCCGTATAATGAACCAGCCTTGCATCCCAGGGATGAATCCTACATGATCATGGTGCATAATTTTTTTGATATGCTTTTGTATTCGATTCACCAAGATTTTATTGAGAATTTTTGCATCCAAGTTTATTAGAGATATTGGTCTGTAATTTTCTTTCTTTGAAGTGTCTTTGTCTGGTTTTGGGATCAGGGTGATATTGGCCTCATAGAATGAATTTGGAAGAGTTCCTTATTTTTCTATTTCTTGAAATAGCTTGGAAAGTATTGGTATTAATTCCTTTTTGAAGGTTTTGTAGATCTCTGCTGTATACCCATTCGGTCCATGGCTTTTTTTGGTTGGTAGTATTTTGATGGCTTCTTCTATTTCTTCCTTTGTTATTGGTCTGTTTAAATTGTGTGTGTCTTCCTGACTCAATCTGGGCAGATCGCATGACTTAAGAAGTTTATTGATATCTTCACTATCATCTATTTTATTGGAACATAGGGTTTCCATATACTTTCTAATTATCTTCTTATTTCTGTAGTGTCTGTTGTGATATTGCCTTTTTCATCCCGTATGTTAGTAATTTGAGTTCTCTCTTTTCTTCTCTTCCTTAGCATGGCTAAGGGCCTGCAAATCTTATTTATTTTTTCAAAGAACCAACTTTTAGTTTTATCAATATTTTCAATTTTTTTTTGTTTCAATTTCGTTGATTTCTGCTCTAATTTTAATTATTTCTTGTCTTCTACTACATTTGCTGTTGTTTTGCTCTTCCATTTCTAGGTTTTTGAGGTGTAGTGTGAGTTCATTTATTTGCTGATTTTTCTTTTTTTTTTTTTTTGAGGAAAGAACTCCAAGAAATGAATTTCCCTCTTAAAACTGATTTCATTGTGTCCCATAGATTCCAGTATGTTGTGTCTGTATTGTCATTTGTCTCTACGAATTTTTTTATCTCCTCCTTTATGTCTTCTGTAAACCATTGATCATTCAGTAGCATGTTGTTCATTTTCCATGTGATGTAGGATTTTTCCTTCCTTCTTTTATCATTGATTTCCAGATTCATTCCATTATGATCAGATATTCTGCATGGTATTATCTCCACGACTTTATATTTACTAAGAATTGCCCTATGGCATAATATATGGTCTATCTTTGAGTAGGATCCATGTGCTGCTGAGAAGAACGTGTATCCACTTTTTGATGGTTGATATATTCTATATATGTCGGTGAAGTCTAGGTTACTGATTTTGCTGTTGAATTCTATAGTTTCTTTATTCAGTTTTTGTCTAGAGGATCTGTCTAATGGCTAGAGCGGTGTGTTGAAGTCACCCATAATTATTGTGTTGTAGTTTATTTGACTCTTGAACTTGAGGCGAGTTTGTTTTATGAGTGTTGCAGCTCAATTGTTTGGTGCATACAAATTGATAATGGTTATGCATTGTTGGTGCAAGGTTCCTTTTAACAGTATATAGTGTCCTTCTTTATCCCTTTTGATTAACGTAGGTTTGAAGTTGATTTTATTCGATATGAGTATGGCCACTCCTGCTTGCTTCCGAGGGTCATGTGAGTGGTATGATTTTTCCCAAACTTTTAATTTCAGCCTCTGTATGTCTTTACCTATCATATGAGTCTCCTGAAGGCAGCATATTGTTGGATTTTTTTTTTTTTGATCAAGGTTACTAGCTTATGTCTCTTGATTGGTGAGTTTAGGCCATTGACATTTAAGGTTACAATTGAAATATGATTTCTACTTCCAGTCATGTTTGTTTGTTTGTTTATTTATTTATTTATTTATTCATTTATTTATTTATTTTGGTTAGTTTTTACTTTTTGGTTATTTTCCTCTCCCTTTACTGAGATACCTCCTGCTGCTAGTTTCAGGCATTACTTTTCAAATCCTCTTCTTGTAGTATTTTGCTCAAAATGCTTTGCACTGCTGGTGTTCTGGCTGTGAATTCTTTTAGCTTTTGTTTATCGTGAAAGACTTAAATTTCATTGTCAAATCTGAAGCTTAATTTTGCTGGATACAGTATTCTTGGTTGGAATCCATTATTTTTGAGCGTTTGAAATACTTTGTTCCAGGATCTTCTTGCTTTCAAAGTTTGTGATGAAAAAAATCAGTCGTTAACTTAATTGGTTTACCCCTGAATGTAACCTGCCTACTTTCTCTCGTAGCTTTTAATATTCTCTCTTTGTTCTGTATGTCCTTGTTCTGGCTATCTTCATAAATATTTGTCTTGGAGTTGGTCTATTATGGTTTTGAATGCTTGGGGTCCTGTAGGCTTCCAGGATTTGGCAATCCATTCCATCTTTCATCTCTGGGAAATTTTCTAGAATTATTTCATTTAATATGTTGTCCATTCCTTTGGTTTGAATCTCTATGCCTTTTTCTATCCGAATGACTCTCAAATTTTTTTTTTATGACATCCCATATCTCTTGAATAGATTGCTCATGGGATTTAAGCATCTTTTCTGTGTTTACTCTATTCTTTTCAAGTTGATAAACTTTGTCTTCATTATCTGACGTTCTAACTTCTACTTGATCTAGTCTATTTGTAATACTCTTCGTTTGAGTTTTTAATTTGGTTTATACTTTCCTGCATTTCTAGGATTACTGTTTGATATTTCTTTTTAATGTCTCTATCTCCTGGTAAAGCTCATTCTTTGCCATTTGAATTTGTTTGTTTATTTGATTTTCAAAATATACTTTTATTGCTTGGACTTGCTGCCTCATGTCTTCTCTAATATTCCTTTCCATCTGAGTTAGGTATGCCTTGAGTTTTTTCCCTATCCCTATTTCTGATGCTTCACGGTCCTCCTTTAGAATTTAGTTGTCCTGCATTTTTTGCACACCTTTTTTTCCCTTGTTTTTTCATGATGTTCACGTTACTTTTCAGCTCAATTTGATTGCTGTGTTTCTGCTTTCTTCAATAGATTTGTTTTGGTTTTATATATCTCTGTTGTCTCTCTTTTGTGTTTGTAGACTATGCCTGCAAAAGTGGATTCCACTTGGAAGGAATTCCGACAGCTGAGCTCCAGTGATGTCACCTGTCTGCTATGGCGGGCCCCAGGCTCCTTGCCGGGGTGTTTGAATGGGGGGGTGGGACTGGACTGTCTCTGGTTGGTTTCACCTCCCGGTCGCTGGCGGGCGGGCGGTCTGCAGCCATCCAGTCGTGCAATCAGCGAATGGGCTGTCACCGGCGGGCGGGTGATCTCTAGCTGCCCAATTGCGCAGGCAGCCAGCAGGTGATTGGTTGAGGTGGGCAGGCGTTCTCCAGCCTCCTAGTCACGCCTGCCTGTCCTCTGGTCCCCTGGTTTCCTCTGCGAGTCCTGATTTCCCCTGCTACACCAGATTTCCCCTGAGTGATGCCTCTTGGCAGCTCAAACTGTACTCTTTGCCTGCCGTTCCTTGGGTGTGGAGGGTGTCTATTGGGAACACTGGCACTCTATTGTTTTGATTTTTTCCGCTTGCCCCACCCATTGCGCTGGCTAGAAAAGTTTTGTTTTCACCGGTGATGGGAGGGGAAGTTGAAGGTCAGGTGCCACTAGTTTTCCCCCCGTCTTTATGAAGGCTTTCTCTGGTAATCCCTCCCCCGGAAAGCCTAAGAGAGAATTTTTGTGAATTACCTGCTGTATGGGAGATAAGCTGAGTAACACACACCTGTTTTGTTGTTGCAATCTGTCGGAGAGTGGTGGTGGATACTTCAGCTCTCCAAGATGGTGGCCGTTGGTTTCCTCGGTGGAGTTTCGGTTGTGGGGGATAGAACTGTAACACTTTCTTCCCCATCTGAAATCCCGAACTCAGCCCCGGGCTCAGTGGTGGGTGAGCCAGCCGGATTCCACAGAATCCGCAGCAAAGTTTCTCCCTGCATGCTGGTCGCTTCACGGTGGAGGCCCGCCGTCTGTAGCCACGGCATGGGCCGCACGGATCAGCCACCCCAGATCTTCGGTCGCATAGTTGGCTCTTGTTTGAGACTCAATTACAGGACCTCGGTGGTGGAAATCATTCTTCTAGGTTCCAGGCACACCCATTTTTCTGTAAGATCCTAACAAGATACTTTTTCGTCATTCTAACTCTTTATTCACATGTGAAGTTGCGCAGTACAAAGGGTGTGATGCACTCTATTCATGGCCATCTTGCAATGTCAAAATATTAGGATTTCTATGCACCATTTACTGAAGATAGTTTTCAGTACTAGTAAACCAAAATGTTATTTCAGGTGGATGAATATTTCTGAGAATAATCTTTTGAAAAGTAGATTATAAATCCACATACATGAATATGAATGAAATTTGGGAGTGCATAATAAGACACATATATTTCATATTTTGAAAAATCTGGAGGATATATATATATATATATATATATATATATATATATATATATATATATACACAGACACACACAGAGAGACATTAAAAAGTAGCATTATATATGCCAATCGAAATTCATCTTGAAATACATATCATCCACAGATTCAAAAATATTTATTTTACTGAACATGGATTTATGTATAATGCTATTTAAATAGGAGGATCACCCATAGGTTGAATTCTCAGTTCCAACAGCTTTTAGAAGGAGTGATATCTTCTCACAATTTCTATATGCCAAGTCAGCCACCTCACCAAAAATATACGTGTGATACCAGGTATGAATCTATATGTGCATATAAAACTACATGTGCTAAATAGGCTACAGAGAAAGGGAGACAGGAATTCACATATTTGTTAACTTTAAAAAAACATGGAGAATTCTTTCAACCAAATAATTGACTAGATTCATAACTCCTACCCTATATAATGCAAAAGGCAAGTCCAACTATACACGATGCCTCCTCTGAACTGCTTGTATTTCAATTCTGTTTGGGTTATTATTCTAGTCAGAGTTTAGTAGCATAGGGGTTAGTGTGAGGGATTCACTATTTTGACTGGAAAATTATAAAATGAATCCAATGTGTATACAAATATGTGCTACAAAAAATTGTTCCCACTGTCATCCAGAACAATGGCTTGACATTACCTAGTCCCCAAGTAAGACAAAATTAGAGGAGAAGAGTTAGAAAATCTGTGAATACATATTTGGAATAGAATATGCTAAGGAGTTTCCAAAAGTAAGGGACAGGGTAAACACTCCACAAACTGGAGCTCTTCTGGCCTAAAGACTTCTTGTGGAACTGCCTCTGAGGTTGGGCACTTGAAACATATGTTGTTGTCAAGTGCTTTAGCTTCGTTTCTAGTGAGACCAATAAAGGTGGGTCTGCATCTATGTGATCTGGAGGACATGGTTTCTTATTTTCCACTGAACATGAGCAGCAGTGCTGAATTTGCTATTTGTAGCTAAACTGTGGCCCCTGGGGTCTAAGTGTCTCCCCGTGTGGACTGTGAAGCCATTTTGTGATCCTAAAGTTTTCATGGCGTTTCTTGCGGCTTCACTGGGAGTTTGGTATTTGCTTCACAAAATACAAAGAGGTCAACTGGGACACAGTGCTGGAGGGAGTTCTGTCACGTGTGGTGGGTCAGTTTCTGCAGGACAATGCACCAACCATGCTTCTATCCCACATAGCTTTCCCCATTGACCATAGCAACTTAATTCTGAAACTTTCCCTGAAACTTCTCAATATTACAAGATGCCTTTACATAGAAGGGACTGCTTGCTGCACCGTGTCAGTCACAAGACATTTGGAAGCTAATGGCAGATCCACATGGCCCCACCACAAATGTTTTATCACACACCTGCCCACTACTGCTCTAGGCCAAGTACTAAGCAGGCTCCAATTTATTGGCATCTCTGTTCTACACCATTTTCATGAAACTCAGTCAATCAAGGCACTGTCTGGTATACTCATGATCAGCAACAGGACATCCAAAGGTTCTCCAGTGCCACCTGGTCATGGGAATTTCAAAAATTTCTTGGTATTTATCTAGCCATTTTTGAAAGATGAAGTTGGAGGCACTGTATGTTTCAAATCAATCCAGAACCATTAAATTTTGAGGAAGCTCATGTCAATGAAAGCTATGGAGAATTCTCACAGGCAAGGCTTCCCAAAGATTGGCTAACTGGTCACGTGAATCCAGGCCCATTGAGGTCTACAATGTGAGGTCCATGTGTGTTTTGACTCTCAACTATGGCTGCCAAGTCTTTCAGAATAAAATCATGTGATATCTTGGCTGTGATTCCCAGTGCTTTGTGGAAATACAACCTGGGCATACATCTCAGTTTCCAAGGACGACTCTCATGCGTGAACTCATAACATCCCAACACAATTCATGGCAATACATCTCTGAGGTCAGTTCCAGAACTCAGTCTCTTAGGGGAATCACACCAGAGTTCATGTCAAGGTGGACCCAGTCATCTCTTCCAACCACCACACAAATGACCACAATTAAAACCAACACACTCCCACATGGCCCTCATGACCTTTCATATAAACACTCTTCATAACCTCTGGTTGAATGTTTCTATGAGGGGTGCAGACCAAGACAGTCTCCAAAATAATCTTCCTTTCCCCTAATGTGCCTAAAAACAGGGTGGCTTGGACACCCTTCCTGTGAACCTGGTGTGATCACATAGGCCTGCTGTTAATACTTCTCTGCTTCTCCAATTTGAGGACTACTGACTTTGGGGTTTAGATTCTTTGTCTGAATTGGAGACATGAGGAAACCCAAGCTCCTACGGGCTAGCCTCTGCAGGGCTTTGAAGAAATTATTTGACCCAAAGCATTCCTATTCTAACTTGATGTAGGTCTAGAACCTCACAAAGGAAGGGGAGAGACTTCATCCAGAATGACTGCTCTTTTGGCTATTTTGGTTTTGTATGCACACATGGGATCCTTCTTTAGATCTATCAGGTGCTGAGAATCTAAGCCTAAGCCTCACACAGGGCCAAAAGGCTGATTCAGACACATCCTTTCCAAAGGAATTAAGCAAAAAGCCTCAGGTGATGCCCATTCATTTCCATGTGAAAACAGGTTTTTTTCAGGCTTCAAAAAGGGGTGGCCTGAGGCAAAGAACTTTCAGACATTCAGGGCAGCAGAACAACTGGTAATTAAAAGGCCCAAAGCAGGGTTTCTCCACTGAGACTCTCCTGATCACACTGATACCTGAGTTTTCTGAGATGCTCGCCATTCCCTTCAGCTATCCAGTACATGGCGTTGTCACAGGGCTTGGAAGTGGTACATATATTGGACACAAAACCATGAGCCTATTCTGGAGAGTGGCCAGAATTCAGGAAGAAAGCAGAAACTTTGAAAGATAGCAAGTGTTGCCCATCGATAAGGCAAGCTGAAATCCATTCATAAATTGGGCAGGATGAATGCTGGGAAGCTTTCAACTAGACAGGACATATCAATTGATGCATTCTCTTTTCTAATGTCTACAACCATGGACACCGTGGGATACACAGACATAGAAACACTCACCTTGTCAAACGACTTACTCGAAACAGTCTACACCAAACCAAACATACCGACTTTCCTACCTATTCTGAGAACATGAGACAAATCCACAAACTCACACCCACACCCACAAAGGCACCTCCTTCCCCGAAGTAGGTCTGTGACTATCCAGAGTTTCTCTAATTGTGGACCATATTTTATTCCCACAAAATGGCCTGTCCTGTCTCAGATCTGGTCTCTTTGGTCAACATTTTGAACTAATGAGGAGCCAGCGGTGATCCAATACCTGCTTTCTCAGTAAAGGTGACTTTTCAGAGCTTTCTGGCATTTGGCCATCCTCACATCAGTAGGTACCAAGAAAGACTAAATCTGTCCTTGGTAAATCCAAGCAAGTGAGACCCCTGGGAGTGGGACTGGGACTGGATTTTGGTGACTGGCTTCCTGGATCCCAAGTTCAGAGAGTTCTGTCACCAAGGTTGTGAGGTGAGGTCACTTCCTTCAGAAAGTGAATAAGGTCACTGCCTTGGCAACCACGTTGTCCTAACAGTTGCTTCAAAGAGTCCCATGAAATGGAGGCTACCCCTACTTCCTGTGACACTTTCACAACTTAGAATGGTATATCAACCATAGGCACCCAGGAACAGCTCTCAACACAGGCCTGGTTGGGTCCTTCTTCTCTAAATTAAGAAGACAGAGGCTGATTCAGACACATTCCTTCATCCTGACCAAGTTTTTTACAATGAAAGATGACTTTTGCTCTCTCAGTTCCTACATAGCTGCCTACAACTTCTGCAGGGATCATTTTTGCATGGACCTTTGAGTTTCTCAGTAGTTGGAAGGAATCCTACATTTTTGTATTGTAAGACCATCTCTGTCCCTGCTCTTCTGTAAAGTTAGATTGAGGCAACAGTGTATGGTTAGGGTTAATAACAGGTTTGATTTGGGTTAGGAATCATTCAGCTGGATGAATAATGGTATTGATGACCTGCGATAATTACAAGAATATATAGGTAAAATATAAGTATGAAAACAGAAATCTATGTAAGATTTAAAACCCAGAAGTGTATTAGGACCTTGATTGTGATACTTAGCTTTGATTTATTTTCTGCACAGATGTCTCAGGTACATCGATATACAATTGCATTGGACCTTGTGCCTTGGATGATTGATTGTCAAAGATAACTTCCAGTGAAAAAGTGATAGTCGGTAAGATTAAGAAGATAGTCGGTAGTTTAGAAAGGAGAGTGAGTATAGAATTTGCACCAAAAGTTCTTTAGCTATAGCTTTTCGGGTATAGAGTAAATGTAAATGTCAGCACATGTGAAGAGTCAGCCACAATGATGAACTGGGAAAAATATGTAGGAAAATAGATATCAATAGATACATTAGGAAATCTGGCAAAGTATAGTCGTTAGTGAAAAGTTAGTAAAATAGGTAGTTGTCTCTTCATGTTTTTCTGTATACTTAACTTCCCTCCCTGCCCTCCCCAAGGAAAGTATATAAGCCCTGTTTAAGCTGTTCTCAGGACTCTCTGCTCTATTGAAGTGAGCTCTGAGCCCCAGCATGCTGGACCACCAATAAACCCTTTGCTTTTGCATGAGACAGTTTCTTAGAGGTCTCTTCGCCTGACACTCATCCGACTTTACATATGGAGGTTCCACCGAGTTCTGGCAGCAGCGGACGAGAGACCCCAACTGGCTCCTCAAGGGATTTGTAAGGCGCCTCTTTCTGGTGTCAGGTTTCAGGTTAGAGCTTGGCAAAATGGCTGTCAATGAAGAGTGTGAGCTCTCTCTCACGGTGGCTGACAGATGTGTCACAGAGCCACAGGCCACCACCCTGAGGGACACCCCAGAGGACTCTGAAAATCAAGGAACAATAGTCTCCTCAACTCAGTGATATTTTGTTTCAGATTCGGTATTGCCAGCCCATCAGGTATTGCCGGCTACTCAGTCCTCGTCTCAGTGTTGGACGTCCATTTCCTGTCTTATTGTCTTGTCTTGTCTGTGTCATGTGTCGTTGCTTTTACTGTTTGTGCATTTTTCATTATGGAAAAGAGCACTTCAATGCCTCTGTCCCTGACCCTTGATCACTGGACCAAATTCGGCTTAAGGGCTCAGAATCTTTCTTTTTCAGTAAACCGCTGGACCTGGCAGACTCTCTGTGCCTCAGAGTGGCCCACCTTTGGATTCGGATGGCCCTTAGAAGGATTTTTCTACTTCTCACTAATTTAAAAAGTCAGAGATATTGTCTTTCAGGAAGGGCCACATAGCCATCCAGATCAAAAGCCATATATCTTAACCCGGCATTACCTCTGCAAATCTCCTCCATGGGTGAAGCCTTTCTTTGCCCCTGCCCCCGCTCCTAATCCTTCCCCCACGATCTCTCAAACCCTCTGCTCCTCCTCCTCCTCCACCCTCTTTTCTGCCTAAGTCACAAGACTTAACTCTACTGGACTCTCATCCCTCTCCTTATCCCTTGCCCTGGTCTCCCAACCCCCAACACCCTCTAAGTGATTCCCCTGCTGCTGACTCAGCCTCTCCGCCATTGGAGGAAGCTAAGCCAGCCCAGCACCCTCCAGAAAACCCCCCCGCGGCACACACAGCCCCTCCTCCCCTGGAGGAACCTGGCCCGGCTAAAGGAACTCACCATCAATGAAAGATTGAAAACCCTGGAACTCCCGTGATGCTCCCCCTCCGTCCCTATGTGCCAATGATTGATGATGGCCATGGGGAAAAATTGCAAGCCTACCAGTATTGGCCTTTCTCCTCTTCAGACCTATATAACTGGAAAAATAACAATCCCCCCTTTTAAGAGGACCCCACTCGTGTCTCAGGTGTGGTTGATTCATAGATGTTTTCACACCAGCCTACTTGGAATGACTGCCAACAACACCTAGGGACTCTCTTCATGACAGAGGAACAAAAGAGAATCCTCCTGGAAGCTAGAAAATAATATCCTCGGACCAGATGGGTGACTGACACCACTTCCCAACATATTCAACCCGGCTTTCCCTAGAATCGACAAAACTGGGACCCCAACACCTTTGAAGGTAGGGAGCATCTGTCCACTTATCTCCGGGCTCTAATAGCGGGTATCTTAGTGGCTGCTAGGCGACCAACTAATTTGGCCAAGGTAATAGAGTTTATTCAAGGGCCTGATGTATCTCCCTCTATGTTTCTAGAGAGAATTATGGAGGCATATATGAGATATACTCCTTTTGATACTCAGGCAGAGGCTCAAAAGGCATCTGTCATGATGGCCTTTATTGGGCAAGCTGCCATGGATATTTAAAGAAAGTTACAACACTTAGATGGATTACAAGATATGACTTTGAGAGATTTAGTCAGAGAAGCCAAAAACGTATACTATACGAGAGAAACTGAGGAAGATAAGGAAGCAAAGGGTGGATAAAAGAAACAAAAGACAGACTAAGGAATTGACTCAGGTCCTGGTCACAACAACAAATAGGCCAGAAATAAGAAACATGGAGACAGGAAGGGATACCTGGGCCCAAACTAGAGGCCACCCCTGGCCTCAGATCAATGTGCCTATTGTAAAGAAAAAGGACACTGGGCCAAAGAGAGCCCTAGAAAGAGACAGCCACGCCAGCCAGCCATCCTGACTCTGGAGGATGACTAAGAAAGTTGGGGATCAGATCCCCTCCCCGAGCTCAGGTTAACTTTTGAAGTGGAGGGCACCCCAGTAAACATTGAAGTGAATACAGGGGCAATATACTCAGCCATTAAGGCTCCATTTTGCCCTCTATCAAATAAAAGGTCTCTAATTCAAGGGGCTAATTGCAGTAAATATCGGGCTTGGACAACTAAGAGGACCTGGGACCAGGGGAAAGGAAAAATCCATCACTCCTTCCAAGTAATCCCAGAATGCCCGGCCCCATTGATAGGCAGAGTTCTGCTCACCAAGCTCCGGGCCAAAATAACTTTTAACCCTGAAGGCCCCCAAGTGGAATTTCTAAATCCTTCAGTAAAAACTCCTATATTCACAGCTCTAACTATGTCAGTAGATAATGTACATCAAATCACTCACCTTAGTTTAAAGAAACTACATTCATTTATGAAGGATCAAGAACAGAGTTTTCCACTAACCGACTCACAGTTAAAGGAAATAACTGAATGGTTAACAAAAGCCTGTAAGGTCCATCAAATGGTTAATTCTTATCCTTCCAAGCTTCCTACAGGAAAGCACCTATGAGGAACCAGACAAGGACAATTCTGGGAAGTGTACTTTACTGAAATAAAGCCAGCAAGTTATGGACTTAAATATCTCCTAGTCTTTGTAGATACATTTTCAGGATGGATTGAAGCCTTTCCCACCAAAAAAAAAAAAAAAAGAAAAAAAGAAAAGGAAAAAAAAGAAAAAAAAAGAAACAGTGCAAATTGTGGTGAAGAAGATCCTGGGAGATATTTTTCCAAGATACGGCCTGCCTAAAGTAATAGGGTGTGATAATGGACTGGCATTCATAACCCACATAAGTCAGGGGTTAGCCAGGACCTTGGGGATTTATTGAAAGTTACATTGTGCTTATAGACCCCCGAGTTCAGGACAGGCAGAATGAATGAATAGAAACATTAAAGAGACCATAACGAAATTAAGCTTAGAGACCGGCATAAAATATTGGACTATGCTCCTGCCTTATGAACTGTTTCATGCAAGAAATACTCCCTCTGTTTCTTTGTGTAACCTCACCCCCTATGAAATTTTCTATGGTGCCCCTCCTCCAGTAAGGGACCTAACCCCAACTCTAAGACCTAACGATTTCTTTCACACCCATTTGCTTTACAGACTTAAAGCTCTTGAAAGAACTCAGGATACCTGTGAAAACAGATGGCCACTGCCTAACAACCTGGGGACGAGAGGACTCCAAATCAACATCAATTAATTTACTTCTTCTATGTAAGACGACATCAGGTGTCATCCCTGGAACCCCGCTTGAAAGGACCATACCAGGTGCTACTTATAACACCTACAGCGGTGAAGGTAGACAGAATCATTTCCTGGATCCATACCTCTCATCTCAAGCCTGCGGCCTGTTGAGACTCTGGCTGGAAACTGGAAAAGACTGGTAACCCTTTCAAATTGTGTATTCGCCATGTGGATAAAGCTATAGACTCTCCCCTTGACCACCAGTAGTCCTAACCCTCATCAGCCCGTTCAGCAGCGATGGCTGATCACAAATCCTACTGGAAAAGAATTATGGTCTATCTCGTATACAGCCCAATTAGGTAACTAGTGACCATCTCTCTACCCAGACATTTATTAGCTGGCTATACGTCTTTCCTATTGGGATATCCCTGATGAAGAGGATGCCACTAAAATTCCATTAAATCCCTTCCAAACCATAGACAATGGAAACAAACCTAATGGATGTAGGGACAAGTGAGCCAGATGCAGGTTTGCTAGCCTAGATTACTATGATTGCCTGGTGGACTATCAAAGCCACATGAAATCACGGCTGTGTGCGGGGAAAGCCGACTTCTTCTCTAAGTCATGGGGATGTGAGCATACAGGGACTGCCTGATGGATCTCAAGCTTCTCATCAAATTCTGTAGAGAAAAGGGAAAGAAAAGAGAAATTGGATGGAAATGGAAGGAGACCTTCATTGTTATACAAAATTACATATAAGAGGTTGTGAGGGGAATGGGAAAAAAAAATAAAGAGAGAAATGAATTACAGTAGATGGGGTAGAGAGAGAAGATGGAAGGGGAGGGGAGGGGGGATAGTAGAGAATAGGAAAGGTAGCAGAATACAACAGTTACTATTATGGAATTATGTAAAAATGTGGATGTGTAACCAATGTGATTCTGCAATCTTTGTAATGTTTTGAATAACCAATAAAAAAATTCTGTACACAGCATTGGCCATAATACCAATTAGATAACCAAAACCGATGGCCCACAGTGGGGTCTCTAGGTCCTCAAATTCTGCGTGACATTTTTAACTTCTGCAAATGCTCAAAAGGGTGAAAGGAGATTCCCCTATGTGGAGGCCTTTTCCCTCCTTCGCTCACATCCTGACCTATGTTTCTCCAATAGATCCTCACCCTTAGCCTTCTGCTCCAGTCTCTCTGCTGTCACTATCACCTCAGCAACATGATTTCTCCCCTCCAATTACTAGATCAAAAATCCAAACCTCTGCCAGTTCTCAGACCATTGCCCAATTGCTGAGGTAGCAGGTAATGAAGTACCCCTCCACCAACTCCCTCCTCTCTTCTCCTATCAGTGTCCGCACCGGATCCCACCAGGTCCTCTTACCAGCTAACCCAAATCTCAAACCAGCTGAGGAGAGCCCTCATACCCCTATCCAAGATGTAATAAAAATGGACTTAAAAGTTTCTTTGTCATCACTGAAAAAAGGTTACTCAGAATTTAAAGTCCCTTACAGGCTTTTAGTGATACTAACTCCAGTCTTCTCCTCTGCTCTACCTGTTCTACTGCTCAAGTTTTTGTTGCTAGGAAAATCCCAAACCCCTTTCCCATTATTCCTTTACATCTTTCCTTCCTCATTCTCAGATCTTCAGAACTGCTCTCAGCCCCACCTACCCCATCTGCCCCCTCTGTACCAGGCCCACCGAAAAGTCTTATCTGACCTTCTTTAGAAGTCTTCATCATGGCTGACTTTAGGACTTTCAGCAAAAGAGTCCCTATAAAAGACTTCAGAGTAGATAAAATTCCTCTTTACGTGTTGCCCTGTTCTACTTGGCCACTGGCTAAAAAATCTGCACTCCTAAGGTAGACACCCCCTTACTAGTTTTTCACAAAATATGTGTACAAGGCCTCTGGCCATGAGCTAGGGATTCACAGAGATGGCTACATTTCTAAGATACAGAAGTTACAAACTGGGCTCCATGGTAACAGCTGGCAGGGTGAAAATCAAAGGGAAGAAAGAGCTCTCCCTAACCCAGGTGTCCTTGAAAAGTTAACTTGCCAAGAACAGAGGAAAAAAAACAGAAAAATAAACTGCTTTTTGTAAACTTCTGCAGACTGTGAACTTCTGCGCCCCTTCCTTTACATGTTGGGTACAAAATTCTGAAACTACCTAAACTTGGGTTTCAGGGGATTTATTGATTACAACAGAAGTAATGCCCTCTGAATCTGGTTGCAAACGAATAGGACTGTTTCCCTGTCTTCGGTACTATCTTAGGCGCCTTGCCTTGTCTGTCCCTACAGCAGTATAATTCTATATACTTAAACATTTTTTATGTTTTCATGAAGTTGTCAACAGATATGATTAATTGTGTAATGGTGCAGATGTTTCCCAGAGTGCTTTATCCTGATGCATGTTCATTTGAAATTCAAATAGGGGGAAATAAAACCTGGTTCCACTGGGCACATATATCCCTCACTTTAGCCATCCTATTAGAAATAGGAGTTGCAGCAGAGGTGGGCACAAGAACCACTGCCTTGGTCCATGGGACACAACAAATGACACAATTAGAAGCAGCAATAGACCAAAACATAAAGATATTAGAAACCTCCATCACAGCTTTGCAGAAATCTTTAACCTCTCTCTCTGAAGTTGTTTTACAGAACAGTCAAGGGTTGAACCTCCTCTTCATGAGAGAAGGGGGCCTTTGTTCTGCATTGATGGAAGAATGTTGTGTTTATGCTGACCATTATGGAGTTGTAAAAAAATCTATGAGTAAATTAAAAGGACAACTTGAAGAGTGTCAATGAGAGAGAGAGGCCAAAAAAGGGTGGTTTGAGTCTTGGTTCACACAGTCCCCCTGTTTAACTACGTATTTATCAACCCTGGCTGGTCCAATAATAATCCTCATATTATTGCTAACTATAAACTCTGTTTGTTCAACCATGTAATTTCTTTTCTCCAATCTCAAATTGGACAAGTTAAACTTATGTTAATACCCCACTAGCAGACATAAAATGTGACACCCCCCAATGATCACTTTTATGACTAAAAGTAGCCAGAAGAAAAAGTGGGGAATGAAAGGTTAATAAAATAGGCACTTGTCACTTTCTGTTTTTCTGTACGCTTAACAAAACACTGTTGAAATCTTGAGAAATGTTTGCTAATCTTGTTCCCAGAAAGTGCTGTCCCCAACTGCCAAACTACAGAATGCACTCCCTCACCCGGTTACACGCAAACTGCCCACTCGCCTTGATCCATTAATAAAAATCCCTCCCTGCCCTCTCCAAGGAAAGTATTTAACCTCTGCTTAAGCTGTTCTCAGGGCTCTCTGCTCTATTCAAGTGAGCTATGAGCACCAGCACGCTGGACCCCCAATAAACCCTTTGCTGTTGCATGAGGTAGATTCTGGGTGGTCTCTTCCTCCGACGCTCACCTGACATTTACTTGGATGACTGAATGTAGAAAAGAACATCCATTCAAAACGGGATAGTCAGTAAGATTAGGAATATAGTTGGTAGGTTTAGGAAGAAGAGTGAATATAGGATTTGGAAAAAAAAAGTCCTTTAGCAATAGGGTTTCATATAGAGAGTGAATGTAAATGTCAGCACATGTGAAGAGTCAGTCACAATGATGAACTGGAGAAAACATGTAGGAAAGCAGATATCAATAGAGACATTATGAAATCAGGCAAAGCATAAAGTTAGTGATAGGATTACACATTCAACATGTTTGACTTTAATTATATAATCTAAGAAAAAAAGAAATATGTAGTCGTCAATAGGATTGACATTTGAGAGCATTAGGCAAGTGGACATGGATGATTTTAGTAATGCAGGTTCACTTTCCATTTAGGTTTTGGTACAATCATAAGTGTGACCTTTGCATTTTGTTTTCAGAATATTACTGTGATACAATGTATATGTAGATCAGGTGACATGAGTATTTCTTGTACCATTTCTGGGAGCAATATTTTGAAGACGTATAAATTAGTATTGGGGGTACAAAGAGTTGTACCCTGTGTCTATGAATATAGAGGTTTCCTGGCCTAAAGACATTTTGAGAAACTGCCTCTGAGGCTGGGCACTTGAAATATATGTTGTTGTCAGGAGCTTTAGCTTCCTTTGTTTTGAGACCATCAAAGCTAGATATGCATCTATGTGACCTGAAGGACATGTGTTCTTATTTTCCAATGAAAATGGTGCAGCAGTGATGAATTCTCTTTTTGTAGGTAAACAATGGCCATTGGGGCTAAGCGTCTCCCCGTGTGGACTGTGAAGCCCTTTGGTCATACTCCACTTTTAATGGTCTTTCTTGCTGCTACAATGGGAGTTTGGTATTTGCTTCACAAAATACAAGGAGTCCAAATTGGTCGCAGTGCTGCACGGCATTCTGTCACATGTGGTTGGTCAGTGTCTGCTGGAGAACGCACCAACTAGGCTTCTACCCCACATAGCTTGCACTCTTTTCCATAGCAACCTGATTCTGAACATTGCCCAGAAACGTCTCCATATACCAAGATACCTTTTCATATAATTGTCTGCTGGCTGCACCATGTCAGTCACAGGACATTTGGAAGCCAATGGCAGATCTACATGGCCACAGCACAGATGTATTATCACACACTTGCTAACCACTACTCTAGGCTCACTACTCAGAAGGCTCCAACTTACTGGCATCTCTGTTCTACAGCATTTTCATGAAACCCAGTCAATCAAGGCACTGTCTGGTATACTCCTGATCAGCAATAGGACATGGAAATGTTTTCCAGTGCCATCTGGTCAAGGGAATGTCCAAAATTTCGTGGTATTTTTCTCGCCATTTTTCAAGGATGAATTTGGAGCCACTGTGTGTTTCCCATTCATCCAGGAACCATAAAATTTTGAGGAAGCTCATTTGAATGAAACCTCTGGAGAACTCTCAGAGGCAAGGCTTCCCAAAGAGGGGGCAAAAGGTCACATGAAGCCAGGCCCATTGAGGTCTACAATGTGAGATCCATGTGTGCTTTGTCTCTTAATTATGGCTGTCAACTCTTTAAAAATAAAATCATGTAATATCCTGGATGAGATTTCCATGGCGATGTGGAAAGCCATCCTGGGCCTAGAACTCAGTTTCCAAGGGCGATTCTCATGCGTGGCCTCCTAAAATCCCAACACGACTTCATGGCAATACTTCTCTTAGTTCAGTTCCAGAACTCAGTCTTATGGGGAATCACACCAGTGTTCAAGCCCAGGTGGACCCAGTCATCTCTTCCAACCACAAACAAATGACCACAATTAAAACCAAAACACTCTCAAATGGCCTTCAGCTTCTTCCATATAGACACTCAACATAAATTATATAACTGGTACCAACTTTAAATAATGGATTGAATTGTTATCTGAAAATATACAGGAAATCTTATATTGATATACAATCATTCATTCCAAAAAGTTATACATCTAATGGTAATATTAGGGTTATGGTTTATCATGAAGAGTGTGGGAGTTTTGCTTCAAATTTTTATGGAAATCGAAAACAATGTGTTTGGAAAGAAGTCTCATGAGAAGAACAGTCAAGAAACCTGGAGGAATACATGTGTTCTGAAGCAGGAAATGATTGAAAGTGAAACAAATGCCTATTAATTTGTGAACCTGTGGATGAAATATATATCCTATGGTGCGCATAAACTGAAGAAATAGTAATGTACCAGTGTTAAATAAAATGAACTTCAAAATACACATCATGTCCCATAGGAATCTATTTGCATTGATGTTAAACTGGGTCAGTTACTGTAGAAATATTAGGATTGTATGCACCATTTACTGAAGTTACTTTTCAGTACTAGGAAACAAATATGTATTTCAGGTGGATGTATATTTCTGAGAATAATCTTGTGAAAAGTTGATTATGAATCCACATACATGAACATGAATGAATTTAGGTAGTGTATATAGGACACATATATTTTATATTTTGAAAAATTTGGAGAGTATATATATATATATATATATATATATATATATATATATATATATACACACACACACACAAAACACAAACACAGACAATGAAAAGTAGCAATATATATGCCAATCGAAATTCTTCATGAAATATATATCATCCACTGATGCAAAAATATTAATTTTACTTAGCATGGATTTATGTATAATGTTTTTTTTTTACTAGGAGGCTCCCCCATAGGTTGAATTTTCAGTTCCAACAGCGTTTAGGAGAAGTGATCTCTTCTCACAATTTGAATCTGCTAAGTCAGCCACCTCACAAGAATATACGTGTGATACCACGTAGGATTCTATATGTGCATATAAAATACATGTGTCAAGTAGGCTACAGAGAAAGGGAGACAGGTATTCACATATTTTTTAACTTTAAAAACACATGGAGAACTATTTCATTTAAAAATTAGCTAGATTTATAACACCTACCCTAGATCATGCAAAAGGCAACTCCAACTATACACCATGCCTCCTCTGAACTGCTTGTATTTCTATTCTATTTGGGTTATTTTTCTCCATCATATTAGGATTAGTAGTCATAGTCTAGTAGGGTATGGGTTAGTGCCAGGTGTCCCGGCCGGCAGGACACATCAACGTGGGCATCGAACATAGTTGGGAAGGAATGAAGGGACAAGAGACAGGACAGATGATACCCAGACAGGAGTTCTGATCAAGCTGCAAACTTTTATTGTTCTCACAGGGTGTTTATATGCTGCTGATGGGAAAGCTCTCTTATCTTGGGGCTGCTAGCTCTTGGTCCAAAACACAAGCTGAGCCACATTCCCAGATGAGGACAGGATGTGGGCATTTCCATTTATTTGTAAGGGGATTTCGCCACATAACAGGTGGCTGATCAGAATTGGAAAAGGGATGCCAGTGTGTGTCTGCAGCCGAAAGGCCTTCACTGTCTAGGGTAAGAAAAGAAAGGGCAAATAATGCATGGTTAAGGCAATGCCTGTGAGTGGTAAATACAAGGGCGGAAGCCTTAAGGCGAAATAGCCAAGTCTTTAAGGTAAGGTGGAACATTCCACAATGCCTTGGCCCTGAGGTTTGTATTGAATTCCAGTAGGATGACAAAATTGCAAGGTAGCACAAAACTGTTTAAACTTGGCACTGGTATATGGAGGACAATTATCTGTTTTAATATGTATTGGTTTACCCATTATGGAAAAGGCTGAAACAAGATGAGAAAGGACATCTTTGGTAGCCTCTCCAGAATGTGGTGATGCAAAAATAAAGCTGCTGAAGGTATCGATAGAAACGTGTATATATTTGGTTTTTCAAAATTCAGGAAAATGAGTAACATCCATTTGCCAAACCTGATTTGGCAGTAATCCTCGGGGGTTAACTCCCAAGTGTTGAATGGGGAGGGAGAGAGTGCAAGCAGGGCATTCTTTTACTATTTCTCGTTTCTGTTGCCTGGTAATTTTACAAAGTAATCGAAGGCTCTGGGAATTTAGTTGGTGAAGATTGTTTAGCTCCGTGGCCTATTGAATGGAGCCACCAAAAATTGGAAACATGGTAGGAGTTGCTGCATCAGCTTGAGCATTACCTGTGTTAGAGGGCCGGAAAGATCAGAGTGTGCCCTGATGTGTCCTAAGAAAAATGGGTGTTTTCTGGCCTGAATTAGCTGCTGAAGCTGGTGAAACAGAAAGGCCGCATTGGAAGAAGCTTTAATGGCGGGTGAAATCTCCAGCAGGGGCACAGAATGAGCAATGTAGGCACTGTCTGTATGAATATTAACAGGATTATCACAAAATGTTATAAAAACTTGTGTTATGGCAAACAATTTCACAAACTGTGCTGAATGATAGACAGTATCAAAGGTTGTAGGCTGGTTATTGACAACAAAGACCGCACAGCCATTACTGGAACCGTCTGTAAAGACAGTAAGGGCTTGGAACTGGGAGCCTTTTGAGTAATTTTGGGAAAAATAAATGGATGTATCTGGACAAAATGTAAAAGGGTGTCATTGGGGACGTGGTTATCAATTGTTCCCAAATGGCCTGATTGGGCAATACCCCATTCATCCCCTCTCTGTAGTAAAAATTGGGTTTGGTCATTAGTATATGGAATTAAAATATTATCAGGGTCTTTGCCAAAATGTTGTCGAGAAAGCAAACGACCTTTAATAATAATAGAAGCTACCTGAGCAAGATAAACGGTAATAAACTTGGAGGATGTGGTGGATAAATGGACCCAAAGCAAGGGGAAGCCTTTATTTTTAAAATATGGATATCACTGCCAAAATTTTCCTGAGGGTATATGAGGAGTGTGTAAAAGAACCAGAACCAGAGGAAGGTTATAAGAAATTTGTGTAACAAACTGTTTGGCAATGGCCTCTGTGACTTGGTTTAATGCCTGTCATGCCTCGGGAGTAAGCTTTTGAGGGGAGGAAGGGTAGGAATCACCTCTCAAAATATCATTAAGGGGCAAAAGTACACAAGTGGATAATTTTAAATATGTTCTTAGCCATTGAATATCTCCCAGTAATTTTTGAGAATCATTAAGGGTGTGAAGATGGTTCACATGCAGTTGTATTTTATGAATTTGGATCTGATTATCTTGAAGTTTAAGGCCCAAATAGGTATAAGGGTCCTGTGTTTAAACCTTATCAGGAGCTATCCGTAGTCTCAAGGTAGTGAGGGTTTTCTAAAGGTCCAAGTAACAATTATTAAGGTCATGGTAATTAGGTGCAGCAATTAAAAATTCATCCATATTATGTAAAACATAAAATTGTGGTCATCACTCTCTCACAGGGTCTACTGCTTGAACAACTTATATTTAGCAAAGACTAGGGCTGTTGGCCATACCTTGGGGAAGAACCTTCCATTGAAATCTCTGCATAGGGCCGTGGAAATTAAAGCAAGGGAGACTAAAGGCAAAATAGGGTCTATCCTCAGGATGTAAAGGAATGGTAAAAAAGCAAACTTTTAAGTCAATAACCATTTTACAATAGTTTTGGGAATAGCCATTGGTGTGGGAATTCGAGGCAGTAGTGCTCCCATCAGGCACATAACTTTATTACTGGCACACAAATATTGTAAAAGATGCCGCTTGTCTGATTTTTTCTTGATAACAAAAATAGGAGTAATCCATGGTGAGGTTGAGGGCTCTACATGGCCGGCTGCCAGCTGTTCCTGCACTGACATGGAGGCAGCCTCCAATTTTTTTGGGGGGTAAGGGGCCACTGATCCACCCACACAAGAGTCTGAGTCTCCCAAATAATTTTATCTGCATGGGGTACAGGAGGGTCAGGAACCGAAACTAAAAATCAGAATACCCAAGTCCATATGTATTTGTTTTTTTATGGGTTTTATAGTCCCCACCAGTCCTTGTCTCAGTCTCACAAGGCCTGTACCAGGGACAAAATTTATACGAAGCATTTGATGAGTCACCATGGAATTGGGACTGGCAAGAATGACTTCCACTTGACTCAAAATATCTCGGCCCCATAGGTTAACAGGGAGGTCAGGAACAATGAAAGGAGTGACAGTCACCTTATTACCCTCTTTATCAGTAAAGCTAAGAGCCCTAGAACTGACATGGGGATTTTTTGACTCTTAACCCTTTTAGGTCATTCAAGGATGGGGTGATGGGCCAACCTGATGGCCAGTATTTGTGAGAAATAATTGTGGCATCAGCTCCAGTATCTAGAATTCCTTGGAATTCCTTTTTTTCAATAAGTAAGGTAAGGGTGGGTCTATTGTGAGAAATGGGCTGAACCCAATATACATCAGAGGAGTCGAGGGAGGCTGTCCCCCATTGTATGTTTGGGCGGTGGAAGTGCCTCCTGAATCCAAAGGAAGGAATATTAATTGTGCAAGTCTTGTTCCTGCTGGGATGGCCGCAACTCCATTAATAGCTGTTGCTAGTATTTTTATTTCTCCAGTGAAATCATTATCATTAATGCCAGGGAAGACCTGAACACCATAAGGTAGCAGAGGCTCTTCCAAGAATAAGGGCACTCGTATGAGATGAAGGGGGACCCATAATTCTAGTGGGTATTATCTGGTGCCCTTGCATTGAGTCTAATATTGTATCGGTGGTGGCACAGAGGTCCAATCCTGCGCTGCCTGGGGTGGCTAGTTGGAGGGAGGCAATTGTGGGGAAGAATTTTGTGGTAGGTTTGGAGTTTGGAAGGGAATAAACCTTATTGCCCCTGGTTTTGTCCTGGGGGAGGTCGTGGCCAGGGGCTGGCCCCGCAGGGGGTTTCCTGAGAAGCAGGAAGAAATAGGCTGTCTGAGGCCATTTGTCTTAGATCTACACTTACTGGCCCAGTGATGACATTTACCACATCTAGAACAAAGGGTAGCTGGGGGCGGTTTAGCCCCAGTTTGAGGAGACGATATTCCTAGGCTTTGTTTGTCTTTCAGACACTTGCGTGCAAAATGGCCAGGTTGTTTACAAGTAAAGCAAGTACATGAGCCAGGATTGTGAAAGGCCTTGATAAAGGGGGCATGTAGGGCGAGACCCATGGCATGGGCTGCACCCACCCCTGCACAGAGTCTAATAAAGTCCGAAAGTTTCCCTTTTTCCTTATGTGGTCGAAGAACATCCTGACATGCCGGGTTGGCGTTTTCAAAGGCAAGATGTTTTACAAAAGTTCTTTTGCTTTCGCTTGGTCCAAGCAAGCATTCTGCAGCTAGGTTAAGCCGGGGAACAAGGTTTCTATAAGGGTCGTTGGGTCCTTGTCAAATTTTTGCCAAAGAAATGGTAGCCGAGCCAGTTTGAGGGAGGCATCTCCAAGCATGTAAGCAAGCCATCTGAATCTGCGCCAAAATTCCAGCAGGGAAACGTGCCTATTTAGTTTTAGTGTCAAATGGCGAATAGCCCACTAGCTTAACATAAGTTCAGGATTTAGAGGAGGCCTTAGTTAATTTTTTTTGAGCAGTTTCCTGACAGTGCTCCTCGAAATCTGCATTCCATAACAGGAAATCTCCGGCACTGAGGGTAGCTCGGTCTAAAAATTTCCAATCATTGGGAGTAAGCCATTGTGCGCTGTGGCTTTCTAATAAAGTCAACTTGTAGGGCACAGTGGGGCCATTGTGAGCACAAGTCTTTTTATGTTTTTCAAGAAAACGCAGGCTTAATTTTTTTGTAGACACTCTGGGTTCCTTCCTGCCTAGGGGTGAACTCCTCATCCTCTGAGTCCTGATCTCCTTGATCCATTTCCCCCACTTCCTCCTCTTGATCCTCGTCTAAGTCTTTGACCTCAGCCTGGGCAGGCTTATCTATCTGACTGCGGGTGACTGGGAAGGCGAGAACAGGCTGATGGAGTGGCTTAGCCTTTGTATTAGACCGCCGTGGGCCAGCTTGCATTGACTCCGTGCCTAAGGCTAATGAACAGAGCTCAGAGTCTAGGGATCTTAATTCTTTTAAAAGTTTGATCTGTTCCCGTCTATGTTGGAGAGACTCTCACAAGGGAGCCAGGCTAGGCAAGGGAAGTGGGGAAAAATATCTGGGTTGCATTTTGCTCCTGAAAGGCTGGAGCACAAAAGGCAGGAGGGATATAGGAGGTAGGTAGATGTGTAAGTCCTATAGGCTGTGGCAGGGTCCTGAGAGGTGGCGCATCTTCTGAATGGTAGCTTGCTGCTTCCTTCTCCAAAGTAGCCTCCGTCCCAGGGGTCAATGTGTCTCTGGGATTTAAAACTCGATAAAGGTGTTTGGTAACCATTGGAGCCTTATTCATTAGGGTGGTATTTTGAGGGGGACTAGGAAGGTTCCCAGGGTCCTGGGGAGACTGAGAAGGGTCAATGTCTATACTAACTGATGGGCATGCCGTGGGGAGACGAGAGGTGTTTTGCATAGTCTCTTCTCCAATCCTGACAAGTTGTAAGGTACCATTGTCAAAGGGTGAACTTTTAAGAATTTCATTAATTAAGTTCCAGTAAGAAAAGGTGGGAACTGGCACTTTTTCTGGGCCAAAGGTTTCATAATAATCTTTTAAACAGTCTCTTACTCTAAGCCATCTTTTGCCATCAATGGTCACTTCAATGTGAAACCATGGACACAATTCTCCTATGTATTAGAAGAAAAATTTTAAGTCCTTTTTCTTAACACGCACCCCTCATGTCTTGAAGGACTCCTTGAGGCCTGACAAAAACAAATCATGTGACGAAACTGCTTGTCCCATGGTGGGTCACTCACCGTGCGTCATCCCCACTCTCCTCCTGGATCTGTCTCTTTGTGGTGTCTGCTGAGGCAATCGCGAGCTCCACTTGATGAAGTCTTCCAGGAGGACGGGGTTCCCAATCAGTCAAAGGCTCGAGCCCCAGTCAGTGGGTGCCAGTAGTCACGGCTGGAAAGACACATCAACAGGGGCAGCGAACCTAGATGCGGAGGAATGAAGGGACAAGAGACACGAGAGATGACAGCAAGACAGGAGTTCTGATCAAGCTGCAAACTTTTATTTTTCACACAGGGGCATTTATATGCTGGATATGGGAAAGCTCTCTTATCCAAAGTTCCTGGATGTCTTCACAAGGTGAGATAAACTCAGGATGTTTCAGGAATACAGATGGCAACAGGATGTCTCAGAGACACAGTTGGCTACAGGATGTCTCCCAGACAGGATGTCTCCATGGGGGCTGTTTCTTGTTAGTGTCAGGCTATTCTTTGAAGGTGAATTCCTTCTACGCCTGACAGTCAGGGATTCAGTATTTCAAATGGAAAATTGGAAAAAGAATCCAATGTGTATTCAGAACAATTCCTTGACATTACCTTCATCCCATGTAAGACACAATTAGAGGAGAAGAGTTAGAAAATCTGTGAATACACATCTGGAATGGAAAATGCTCAGGAGTTCACAACCTTGGAGGTGGTATAGGAGTTTCCAAAAGTCAGGGACAGGGTAAAAACACCACAATCATGGAGCTCTGCCGGCCTAAATATTTCTTGAGAAACTTCATCTGAGGTTGTTTTTAGGAGCTTTAGCTTCCTTTATAGTGAGACGATCAAAGCTGGGTCAGCATCTATGTGACCTAGAGGACATTGTTTCTTATTTTCCAATGAACATGAGGCAGCAGTGCTGAATTCTCTCTTTGTAGGGAAACTGTGGCCACTGGTGGCTAAGTGTCTCCCAGGGTGGAATGTGAAGCCATTGGTCATCCTCCAATTTTTGTGGTGTTTCTTGCAGCTGCACTGGGAGTTTGATATTTGCTTCACAAAATACAAGAAGTTCAACTGGGACACAGTGATGGAGGGAGTTCTGTCACGTGTGTTGGGTTAGGGTCTGCAGGAGAATGCACCAACAAGGCTTCTATCCCACATAGCTTGCCCTCTTGACCATAGCAATCTGATTGTAAACATTGCCCTGAATCCTCTCCATATAACAAGATGCCTTTACATACAAGGATCTGGGGCTTGTACCATGTCAGTCACAAACCATTTGGAAGCAAAGGGCAGATGCAGATGACCCGACCACAGATGTTTTAACACACACCAGCACACCACTGCTCTAGGCCGACTACTCAGCAGGCTCCAAATTACTGGCATCTCCGTTCTACACCATTTTCATGAAACCCAGTCAATCAAGGCACTGTCTGGTACACTGATGGTCATCAATAGGACATCCATAGGTTCTCCAGGTCCACCTGGTCATGGGAATGTCAAAAATTTAAAGGTATTTATCTAGCCATTTTTCAAGGGTGAAGTTGGAGGCACTGTGGGTTTCAATTCATTCAGGAATGATTAAATGGAGAGGAAGCTCATTTCAATGAAAGCTCTGGAGAACTATCACACGCAAGGCTTCCCAAAGACAGGCCAAAAGGTCCCATGAAGCCAGACCTATTGAAGTCTACAATTTGAGGTCCATATGTGTTTTGACTTGCAACTATGTCTGCCAAGTCTTTAAGAATAAAATCATGTGATATCCTTCCCAAGATTCCCAGTGCTCTGTGGAAAGCCAACCTGGGCATAGATCCCAGTTTCCAAGGGCGACTCTCATGCATGGCCTCCTAAAATCCCAACACAATACAAGGCAATACTTCTTTGAGGTAAGTTCCAGAACTCAGTCTCTAAGGAGAATCACACCAGTGTTCAAGTCCAGGTGGACCCAGTCATCTATTCCAAGCGCCACACAAATGACCGCAATTAAAATCAAGACACTCCCACATGGCCCTCATTTTCTTCCATATAGACACTCATCATAACCTCTGGCTGGAGGTTTCCATGAGGGGCACAGCCTAAGACAGTGTCCAAAATAAGCTCCCTTGCATCCATTTGCCTAAAGTCAGTGTGGCCGGGACATCCTTCCTGTGAACCTGGAGTGTTCAAAGAGGCCTGCCGTTAATATTGCTCTTATTCTCAATTTTGAGGCCTACTGACTGTGGTGTTTAGATTCTTTATGTTAATTGGAGTCATGAGAAAACCCAAAAACCTATGGTCTAGTGTCTGCAGGGCTTTGAAGAACTCATTTGACCCAAAGGATCCATATTCTCAATGATGGAAGTCTGAAACCTTACAGAAGAAGGCGAGAAACTTCATCCAAAATGACTGCTCTTTTGGCTTTTTGATTTGCATGCACACATGGGATTTTTCTTTAGATCCATCAGGTGCTGAGAATCTAAGCCACAGCCTCACACAGGGCCAAGAGGCTGATTCAGACACATCCCTTTCCAAAGCAATTAAGAAAGAGCCACAGGTAATGTTTATACATTTCCATTTGAAAACTGTTTTCTTCAGGCTTCAAAAAGGCATAGCCTGAGGCAAAGACCTTCCTGACATTCAGGGCAACAGAAGGATATGTAAGCAAAAGGCCCAAAGCGGGGTTTTTCCATTGAGACTTTCCTGGTCACACTGATATCTGAGTTTTCTGAGATGCTCATCATTTCCTTCAGCTCTCTAGTACATGGCCGTATCACAGAGCGTGGAGGTGTTTCATATCTTGGACACAATACCATGAGCGTATTCTGGAGGTTGCCCATAATTCAGGTAGAGAACAGGAACTTAAGAAGATATTAGGTGTTGCCCATCCATTAGGCAAGCCACAGACCATTCATAAATTGGGCAGAATGAATGCTAGGAAGATTTCTACTAGAAAGGACACATGTATTTATGCATTCTCTTTTCTATTGTCTACAACCATGGACACAGTGGGATACACAGATATAGAAAGACTAGCCTTGTCAAACGACTTACTAGAATCAGTTCACACCAAACCAAACAAACCGACTTTCTTACCTATTCTCAGAACATGAGACAAAACCACAAACCAATACCCACACCCACACCCACACAGACCCCCAAGTACCTCTGTGACAATACGGAGTGTCGTTTGATGGTGGGCCATAAGAAATTCCCTCATAATGGGCTGTCCTCTCTCAGATCTAGTCTCTGTGGCCAACTTTGTGAATCTGTAAGGAGCCAGTGGTGAGCCACTATCTGCTTTCTCAGGAAAGGCCCCTCTTCAGACCTTCCTGGCATTTGGCCATCCTCACATAAGTAGGTACCAAGAAAGACTGACTCTGTCTTTGGTAAATCCGAAAAATTTTGACCACTGGGACTGTGACTGGGACTGGCTCTGGATGCCTGGCTTTCTGGATCCCAAGTTCAGAGAATTCCATCACCAAGGAAGTGAGGTGAGGTCACTTCCTTCAGGAACTGAATGAGGTCCATACCTTGGCAACCACTTTGTCCTAACAGTTGCTTCCAAGGGTCCCATGAGATGGAGGCTGCACCTACTTACTCTGACATTTTCACAAGTTAGAATGGTATAAAACCGTAGGCACCCAGGAACAGCTCTCCACACAGGCCTGGTTTGCTGCATCTTCTTTACATTAAGAAGAGAGAGGCTGATTCTGACACAACCCTTCATCTTGACCAGGTTGTTTGCAATGAAAGATGACTTTTGCTCTCTGAGGTCCTTAATAGCTTCCTACATCTTCTCCAGGGATCATCTTTAATGACCTTTGAGGTTCTCAGCAGGTGAAAGATCCCTTAATTTCTGTCTTGTAAGACCAACTCTGTCCCTGCTCTTCTGTAAAGTTAGATTGAGGGAAGAGTGTATGGTTAGGGTTAATAACATGTTCAATCTGTGTTAGGAACTATTCTGCTGGATGAATAATGTTATTGGGAACCTACGATATTTATAAGAATATGTAGGTGAAATATATGTATGAAAACAGAAATCTAAGATTTGAAACCCTGAAGGGCATTGGGCCCTTCATTGGTATACTTAGTGTTGACTTACTTTCTGCACAGATGTCTCAGATAAATAAATATACAATGGCATAGGACCTTGTACATTGGATGATTGAATGTGGAAGAGAACATCCAGTCAAAAAGGGATAGTAGGTAAGATTAGGAAATAGTTGGTAGGTTTTGGAAGGAGAGTGAGTATAGGATTTGGAAAAAAAAAACTTCTTTAGCAATAGGGTTTCTGTTAGAGGGTGAAGGTAAATGTCAGCACATATGAAGATTCAGTCACAATGATGAACTTTGGAAAATATGTAGGAAATCAGATAATAATAGAGACATTACAAAATCAGGGAAAGTACAAAGTGAGTGATAGGATTAGACATTTTGAAGAGGGTTGAGTTTGAATATATAATCTTAGGAAGAAACAAATATGTAGTCACCAATAGGATTGACATTTGAGAGCATTAGGCAATGTGGACATGGATGTTTTTAGTAATCCCTGTTCACTTTCCTTTTAGGCTTTGGTACAATCATAAGTGTAACCTTTGCATTTTGTGTCCAGAATATTACTGTGATAAAATGTATATGTAGATCGCGTGACATTAGTATTTCTTCCAGCATTTCTGGGAGCAATGTTTTGAAGTCCTATAAATTAGTATTGGTGGTACAAAGAGGTGTACACTGTGTCTATGAATATAGAGATAGTGCATGAATAGACCACATTGTGAATCAATAATATAACTGGTCCCACTTTAAATAATAGATTGAATTCATATCTGAAAATATATAAGAAATCTTATATCGATATACCATCATTCATTCCAACCAGCAATACATCTAATGGTAATATTAGGGTTATGGTTTATCACGAAGTGTCTTTGAGTTTTGCTTCAAAAGTGATCATGGAAATCGAAAATAATGTGTTTGGAAAGAAGTCTCATGAAAAGACCCATCAAAAACATGGAGGAATACATGTGTTCTGTAGAATAAAGTGATTGAAAGTGAACAAAATGCCTATAAATTTGCAAACTTTTGGATGAAATATATTTGCTATGATGAGCATAAACTGAAGAAATAGTAATGTACCAGTGTTGAATAAAATAAATGTCAAAATGCACAACATGTCCCATAGGAATCTACTTGTATTGATGTTAAACTGGTTCAGTTACTGTGGAAATATTAGGATTTGTATGCACCTTTCACTGAAGATAGTTTTCAGTACTAGGAAACAAATATGTATTTCAGGTGAATGAATAATTTTGAGAATACTCTTGTGAAAATTTGATTATAAATACACATACTTGAATATGAATGAGTTTAGGGAGTGTATAACAAGACATATATTTCATATTTTGAAAAATCTGGAGAGTGTGTATATATATATATATATATATATATACATACACAAACACACAGACATTAAAAATAGCATAATATATTCCAATTGAAATTCACCATGAAATATATGTCATCTACAGATCCAAATGTATTTATTTTATTGAATATGGATTTATGTATAATGTTCTTAAACAAGGAAGCTCACTCATAGATTGAATTTTCAGTTCCAACAGCTTTTAGGAGGAGTGATCTCTTACAATTTGTATCTGCCAAGTCAGTCACCTCACAAGAATGTACGTGTGGTATCAGGTAAGATTCTATAATTGCATGTAAAAATACATGTGCTGAATAGGATACAGAGAAAGGGATGCCTTGACATTACAATCACGGAGACTAAGGCACAATTAGAGGAGAAGAGTTAGAAAATCTGTGAATAAATATCTGGAATGGAATATGCTCAGGAGTTCACAACCTTGAAGACGGAAGAGGAGATTTCAAAAGTAAGGGACAGGGAAAACAGTCCACAAACATGGAGCTCTGGTTCCCTAAATCCTTCTTGAGAAACTCACTCTGAGTTTGGGCACTTGAAATATATGTTGTTGTCGGGAGATTTAGCTTCCATTGTAGTGAGACAATCAAAGCTGTGTCTGCATCTATGTTACCTCGAGGACATGGTTTCTTATTTTCCACTGAATATGTGGCAGCAGTGCTGAATTTTCTTTAGTAGGTAAACTGTGGCAACTGGGGGATAAGTGTATCCACATGTGGACTGTGAGGCCATTTGGTCATCCTCCACTTTTCGTCGTGTTTCTTGCTGCTGCACTGGGATTTTGGTATTTGCTTCATGATATACAAAGAATTCAACTGTTACCCGGTGCGTGAGTGAGTTCTGTCACTTTTGGTAGGTCAGGGTCTGCAGGAGAATGCACCAACCAGGCTTATATCCCACATGACTTGCCCCCTTGACCATAGCAATCTGATTCTAAACATTGCCCTGAATCCTGTCCATATAACAAGATGCCTTTACATACAAGGGTCTGCTGGCTGCACCATGTCAGTCACAAGTCATTTGGAAGCCAATGGAAGATCCACATGGCCCCACCACAGTTGTTTTATTGCACACCTGCCCAGCACTGCTGTAGGCCCACCTCTCAGCAGGCTCCAACTTCCTGGTATCTCTGTTCTGAACCATTTTTATGAAAACCAGTCAATCAAAGCACTGTCTTGTAATCTCATGATCAGCCACAGGATATCCAAAGATTCTCCAGTGCCACCTGGTCATGGGAAGTTTAAAAATTTCTTGGTATTTATCTACCCATTTTTCAAGGTTGAAGTTGGAGGCACTGTGTGTTTCATTTCATTCTGGAACTATTAAATGGTTAGGAAGCTCATTTCAATGAAATCTCTGCAGAAGTCTCACAGGCAAGGCTTCCCAAACAGTGGCCAAATGATCACATGAATCCAGGCCCATTGGGATCTACATTGTGACATCCATGTGTGTTTTGACTCTCATATATGGCTGCCAAGTCTTTCAGAATAAAATCATGTGGTAACCTGGCTGAGATTCCCAGTGCTCGGTGAACAGCCACCCTGGGCCTAGATCTCATTTTACAAGGGTGACTCTCATGTGAATCCTCCTAAAATCCCAACACAATTCATGGCAATACGTCTCTGAGGTGAGGTCCACAACTCAGTCTCTAAGGGGAATCACAACAAAGTTAAAGCCAAGGTGGACCCAGTCATCTATTCCAACGGCCACACATGACCACAATTGAAACCAAAACACTCCCACATGGCCCTCATCTTCTTCCATATGGACACTCATCATTACCTCTGGCTTGAGGTTTCCATGAGGGGCACAGCCCAAGACAGTGTCCAAAATAACCTCCATTGCCCCTCATTTGCCTAAAGTCAGGGTGTCCTGGACACTCGTCCGGGGAACCAGGAGTGATCAAATAGGCCTGCTATTAATATTGCTTTGCTCCTCCAATTTGAGGCCTACTGACTGTCAGGTATAGATTCTTTATGTGATTTGGATTCTGGAGAAAACCCAAGCACCTATGGGATAGCCTCTAAAGGGCTTTGAAGAACTCATTTGATCCAAAGGTTCCTATTCTCACTTGATGGAGGTCAGGAACCTTACAGGGGAAGGCGAGAGACTTCTTCCATAATGACTGCTCTTTTGGCCAATTTAGTTTTGGATGCAAACATGGGATTTTCTTTACATCCATCATGTGCTGAGAATCTAAGCCAAAGCCTAACACAGGACCTAGAGCCTGATTCAGACATATCCCTTTCCAATGCAATTAAGCAAAGAGTCACAGGTGATGCCCATTGATTTCCATTTGAAAACTGTTTTCTTTAGGCTTCCCAAAGGGGTGGCCAGAGGCAAAGACCTTCCTGACATTGAGGGCAACAGAACAATAGGTAACCAAAGCAGTATTTCTCCACTGAGACTTTCCTGATTACACTGATATCTGAGTTTTCTGAGTTGCTCGCCATTCCCTTCAGCTATCCAGTACATAGCCATGTCACAGAGCTTGGTGGTGGTATACATCTTGGACACAGAACCATGAGCCTATTCTGGAAAGTGGCCAGAATTCAGAAAGAAAACAGGAACTTAGGAAGATATCGGGGGTTGCCCATCAATATTGCAAGCCACAGTCCATTCATAAATGGGAAGTATGAATCCGGGAAAGCTTTCTACTAGACAGGACACATCCATTGAAGCATTCTCTTTTCTAATGTCTACAACCCCTGACACAGTGGGATACACAGACCTAGAAACACTCGCCTTTTCAAACGACTTACTAGAATCAATTAACTCCAAACAAAACAAACTGCCTTTCTTACCTATTCTCAGAACATGAGACAAAACCACAAACACACACCCACACCCACAAATGCACCTCCTTCCCCCAAGTAGGTCTGTGACTATCCGCGGTGTCCTCTGACTTGTGGGCCATACTATGTTTCCATGAAATGGCCTGTTCTGTCTAAGATCTGTTCTCCTTGTCCAACTCTGTGAAGTTGACAGGAGCCAGCGGTGAGCCACAACCTGGTTTCTCAGGAAAGGGCCCTCTTCAGAGCTTTACTGGCATTTGGCCATCCTCACATCAGTAGGTACCAAGAAAGACTGACTCTGTCCTTGGTAAATCCAAACAAGTGAGATCACTGGGACTGGGACTGGGACTGGCTGTGGGTGCCTGGCTTCCTGGACCACATGTTCAGAGATTTCGAACACCAAGGAAGTGAGGTGAGGTCACTTCCTTCAGGAACTGAATGAGGTCACTGCCTTGGCAAACGCATTGTCCTAATTGTTGCTTCCAAGGCCCCATGAGATGGAGGCTGCCCCTACTTCCTGTGACACTTTCACAAGTTAGAATGGTATATCATCCATAGGCACTCCAGAGCAGCTCTCCACACTGGCCTGTTTTGGTCCATCTTCTCTACATTAAGAAGAGAGAGGCAGATTCAGACACAACCCTTCATCCTGACCAGGTTGTTGGCCATGGAAGGTGACTCTTACTCTCTCAGGTCCTTCATAGCTGCCTACATCTTCTACAGGGATCATTTCTGCATGGACGTTTGAGGTTCTCAGCAGGTGGAAGGTTCCCTAAATTCCTGTATTGTAAGACCAACTCTTTCCCTGCTCTTCTGTAAAGTTAGATTGAGGGAACAGTGTATGGTTAGGGTTAATAACATGTTCGATTTGGGTTAGGAATTGTTCTGCTGTATGAATAATGTTATTGGGAACCTGCGATATTTATAAGACTATAGAAGTGAAATATAAGTATGAAAACAGAAATGTTCTAAGGTTGTATGGTAATTCTAGGCTTAAAATAAAAACATGTTGGAGATTTATGTGTATCATTTGTGTTGTATAATTGGACTTGTTATCAAAAAGATATGTACAGTTACATGTTACTTTTTACACTTAGATAAAATTTAAAAGTATTTTTAAGTTAATGAGAGCCTAATCTCTGTGAAGGTTTTATTGTAAAACACAAAGGTAAAATGCCCATTCATTTCCATGTGAAAACTGTTTTCTTCAGGCTTCAGGAAGGAGTAGCCTGAGGCAAAGATGTTCCTGATATTCAGGGCAACATAACAATAGGTAATCAAAAGGCCCAAAGCAGGGTTTCTCCACTGAGACTTTACTGGTCACACTGATATCAGAGTTTTCTGAGATGCATTCCCTTCAGCTATCCAGTACATGGCCATGTCACAGAGCTTGGAAGTGGTACATATCTTGTACACAAAACCATGAGCCTATTTTGGAGAGTGGCCAGAATTCAGGAAGGATACAGGAACATAAGAAAATAATAGGTGTTGCCCAATGATAAGGCAAGCCACAGTCCATTTATAAAATGGGCAGGATGAATGCATGGAAGTTTTCTCTTTGACAGGACACACCCATTGAGGCATTCTCTTTTCTAATGTCTACAACCATGGACACAGTGGGATACACAGACATAGAAACACTTGCCTTGTCAAAGGACTAACTAGAAACAGTTCACTCCAAACCAAACAAACCCCCTTTCCTAACTATTCTCAGAACATGAGAAAAAACCACAAACCCACTCAAACACCCACGAAGTCACCTCCTTCCCCCAAGTAGGTCTGAAACTATCCAGAGTGTCCTCTGACTGGAGGGCAATACTATGTTCCCCAGAAATGGCCTGTCCTGTCTCAGATATGGTCTCCTGGGTCAACTCTGTGAAGTTGTCAGGAGACAGCAGTGAGCCTCTAACTTCTTTCTCTGGAAGGGCCCCTCTTCAGAACTTTCCTGGCATTTGGCCATCCTCACATCACTAGGTACCACAAAAGACTGACTCTGTCCTTGGTAAATCCAAACAAGTGAGACCACTGTGACTGGAGCTTGGACTGGGTCTGGATGCCTGGCTTCCTGGAACCCAAATTCGGAGAGTTCCATCAACAAGGATGTGAGGTGAGGTCACTTCCTTCAGGAACTGAATGTGGTCACTGCATTTGCAACCACTTTGTCCTAACATTTGCTTCCTAGGGTCTCATAATATGGAGGATGCGCTTACTTCCTGTGACACTTTCACAAGTTCGAATGGTATAGAAACAATAGGCACCTGGGAACAGCTCTCCACACACGCCTAGTTTGGTCAATCTTCCCTACATTAAGAAGAGAGAGGATGATTCAGACACATGCTTTTAACCTGACCGGGTTGTTTGCCATGGAAGATGACGTTTGCTCTCTCAGGCCTTTCATAGCTGCCTGCATCTTCTCCAGGGATCATATCTGCATGGAACTTTGAGGTTGTCAACAGGTGGAAGGTTCCCTACACCCCTGTATTGTAAGACCAACTCTGTCCCTGCTCTTCTGTAAAGTTGGATTGAGGGAAAAGTGTACAGTTAAGATTAATAACATGTTCGATTTGTGGTAGGAATCATTCTGTTGGATGAATAATGGTATTGGGAACCTGCAATATTTATAAGAATATACAGGTGAAATGTAATTATGAAAACTGAAATCTAGGTAAGATTTGAATACCAGAAAGGCATTGGGCCCATGATTGGGATACTTATCTTTGAATTATGTTCTGCACAGATGTCTCAGATAAATCAATATACAATGGCATAGGACCTTGTACCTTGGATGATTGATTGTTGAAGAGTTCATCCAGTCAAAAAGGGATAGTCTGTAGGATTAGGTAGATAGTCGGTAGGTTTAGAAAAAAGAGTGAGTATAGTATTTGGACAAAAAGTTCTTTAGCAATAGGGTTTCTGATAAAGAGTGAATGTAAATGTCAGCACATGTGAAGAATCAGTCACTATGATGAACTGGGGAAAATATGTAGGAAAAGAGATATCAATAGAGACATTAGGAAATCAGACAAAATATAAAGTGAGTGATAGGATTAGACATTTTCAACATGGTTGAGGTTGAATATATAATCTTGGGAAGAAACAAATATGTACTCACCAATAGGATTGACATTTGAGAGAATTAGGCATCCAAGACATGGATGTTTTTAGTAATCCATGTTCACTTTCCATTTAGGCTTCGGGACAATCCTAAGTGTGACCTTTGCATTTTGTGTCCAGAATATTACTGTGATAAAATGTATATGTAGATCAGTTGACATGAGTCTTTCTTCCACCATTTCTGTGAGCAAAATTTTGAAGATATACAAATTATTATCGAGGGTACACAGAGGTGTACCCTGTGTCTATGAATATAGAGACAATGCATGAATAGACCATACTGTGAATAAATAATATAACTGGTTCCAAATTAAACAATGGATTGAATTGATATTTGAAAGTATACAAGAAATCTTATATTGATATACAATCATTCATTCCCACCAGTTTTACATCTAATGGTAATATTAGGTTTACGGTTTATCATGACGGGTGTGTGAGTTTTGCTTCAAAAATGATAATGGAAATCAAAAATAATGTCTTTGGAAAAAAGTCTCATGAAAGGAGCAGTCAAGAAACGTGGAGGAATACATGTGTTCTGAAGCAGGAAGTGATTGAAAGTAAAACAAATGCGTATAAATTTGCTAAATTGTGAATGAAATATACATACTATGATGTGCATAAACTGGACAAATAGTAATGTACCAGTGTTGAATAAAAATGAACGTCAAAATACAATTATATCCCATAGGAATCTTCTTGCATTTCTGTTAAACTGGGTCAGTTACTGTAGAAATATTAGAATTTTTTTTGGTGTTATAATACAATTTATTTTAGCACTAGCATGCCACAGAATGTCGAGGAAAGAGCAATGGATTTTTAGTTATCGCACTAGTAATCTATCATTAAATGACTATTTTGGGGAGACTAGAAATTACATAAGGCTATGTAACATTTTTTTTATTTAGCATTCATAAAAACTTAGAATTTTGGTAATATTTCTACTTTTTTATTTTTTTTATTTTTTCAGTTGTTGATCGACCTCATTTTATTTATTTATATGTGGTGCTGAGAATATAACCCAGTGCCTCACACATGCTAGCCAAGCATGTTACCACTGAGCCAGACACCCAGACCCTCCACATTTATCTTATAATCAAACACTCCTCTCCCTCTTCTTTACTCACTTTCTTCCTCATTTTCCCCCTTCTCTCTCTTCCTTTTTCATTTTCCCTCCATAGGAGTTTTTCTCTCATGTCATTACAAACAGTAATATGCTATGAAATTTACATTTAAGAATTTTTTTATAGTCATTCTTTTTTCTTGAGAAAATTTAATAATTATAATAACCTATAGATATATTACAATACATTTATTATACATATGTATCTATATTCATGCATATGTATTACATATGATATATATACATATATATTTAAAAGTACTTTGATTAGCCTGTTAGAAATAATATAGACCAAGTCTTTCTTAATTTTCAAGTCTTCTAGAATTAACAGCTTACAGTGAAAATCAAATAAACATATTTAAGTAAACAGGTATCATTCTTATTTATCAATACTTATCATTTAAGTTTTTATATTACATTAAGCTGTGATATGGCATATTAACTCTTATGAATTAGTGAAATTTTATTTGAACAACCTTTTATTTAAGGACCATATGCACTGACATTTTAAATGGCTTTCTTGTGATTTTAATTTCTATCAATTGCATATTTATTGCCAAATACTTATTTTATTAATTTTCATATTCATGATTGATATAAAGTCATTTTTTTAATTCTTCTTGTAAGTAGTTACTTATTACAGTAATAATTCTACATCTTTATAAGAAAAATGGTACAAAGATATTTTAATGCAAAATTAAGAATAATTGCATGCTCTAAATGTTTCATTGTTGATACATATAATAAAGAGCTTTTGATGAGTCTCTTCCCCAGTAAAACATAAAATGCAAAGATATAGTGGGTATGTATGTCCAAATAAAGATAAGGAAAAATACACATTATCAGCTACAAACTATCAAATAAAAGATGAAAAGAACAATCCAACACATTGTACGAACTTGTCAGATGAGGTAGCCTAAGACTAGACCTGGTCCATGACAAAATATTCACGAAAAAAAATGAAATATGAAAAATATAGGAAATGATATGAATTTTTCATGAAGGTAGGTGGATGATCCTTTAATCTCAATATATGTTCATTTTCAAAAGCCAGTTTTCTGGTAAAATAAATTTGTGATATTTACAACTACACAAAACAAACTTTCTGCTTATCAAAATGAATGCATCTCAACTCCTTTTTAGCTGATTTCTTCCCACTCAATTTTAAACCTTTGTTTATTTATTTTTATTGGTTTTTCAAAACATTACAAAGCTCATGATATATCATCTTTCATACATTTGACTGAAATGGGTTATGAACTCCCAATTTTCCCCAAATACGAATTGCAGAATCACATCAGTTACACATTCACATTTTTACATAATGTCACATTAGTGACTGTTGTCCTCTGCTACCTTTATTATCCCCTACTATCCCCCCTCCCCTTTCATCCTATCTTCCCTCTCTTCCTCATCTGCTTTTTCACTTCTCTCTCTTGTTCCCGCCTTTCCCCTCACAACGTCTTATATGTAATTTTGTGTAACAATGAGGGTCTCCTACCATTTCCATATGCTTTCCCTTCTCTCTCCCTTTCTCTCTCCCACTTGTCTTTGTTTAATATTAATCTTTTCCTCATGCTCTTCCTCCCTGTTCTATTCTTAGTTACCCTATTTTTATCAAAGCAGACATTTGGCATTTGTTTTTTTTAAGGATTGGCTAGCTTCTCTTAGCATAATCTGCTCTAATGCCATCCATTTCCCTGCAAATTCTATGATTTTGTCATTTTTTAGTGCTGCATCCATCGTGTATAGATGCCACATTTTTTTTTATCCATTCATCTATTGAATTGCATCTAGGTTGGTTACACAGTCTAGGTATTGTGAATTGTGCCACTATGATCATTGATGTGGCAGTATCCCTTTAGTACACTCTTTTAAGATCCTCAGGGAATAGTCCGAGAAGGGCGATAGCTGGTTCAAATGGTGGATCCATTCCTAGCTTTCCCAGGAATCCCCATACTGCTTTCCATGTTGGCCTCACCAATTTGCAGTCCCACCAGCGGTGTACAAGTGTCCCCTTTTCCCCACATCCTCGTAAACACTTGTTGTTGTTTGACTTCATAATGGCTGCCAATCATACTGGAGTGAGATGGTATCTTAGGGTGGGTTTGATTTGCATTTCTCTGACTGCTAGATATGGTGAGCATTTTTTCATGTACTTGTTGATTGATCGTATGTCCTCCTCGGTGAAGTGTCTTTTCAGGTCCTTGGCCCATTTGTTGATTAGGTTATTTGTTATCTTATTGATAATTTTTTTGAATTCTTTGTATATTCTGGATATTAGGGCTCTATCTGAAGTGTGAGGGGTAAAAATTTGTTCCCAGGATGTAGGCTATCTATTTACTTCCCTTTTTGTTTCTCTTGCAGAGAAAAAAAACTTTTTAGTATAAATAAGTCTCATTTTTTTATTCTTGTTAAGAACTCTTGGGCTATGAGCGTCCTATTAAGAAATTTGGAGCCCGACCCCACAGTATGTAGATCGTAGCCAACTTTTTCTTCTATGAGACGCAGTGTCTCTGATTTTATATCTAGATCCTTGATCCATTTTGAGTTAAATTTTGTGCATGGCGAGAGAACGGGATTCAGTTTCATTTTGTTGCATATGGATTTCCATTTTTCCCAGCACCATTTGTTGAAGATGCTATCCTTCCTCCACTGCATGCTTTTAGCCTCTTTATCAAATATAATAAAGTTGTAATTTTGTGGATTGGTTTCTGTGTCCTCTCTTCTGTACCACTGTTCCACCTGCATTTTTCGGTACCAGTTCCATGCTGTTTTTGTTACTATTGCTTTGTAGTACAGTTTGAACTCTGGTATCGCTATACCTCCAGATTCGCACTTCATGCTTAGAGTTGCTTTTGCTATTCTGGATCTTTTATTTTTCGATATGAATTTCATGATTGATTTATCTATTTCTACAAGAAATGCCGTTGGAATTTTGATTGGCATTGCATTAAACCTGTAGAGAACTTTGCGTAATATTGCCATTTTTATGATGTTAGTTCTGCCTATTCATGAACAGGGCACATGTTTCCATCCTCTGACATCTTCTTCTATTTCTCTCTTTAGATTTCTGTAGTTTTCATTATATAAATCTTTCACCTCTTTTGTTAGGTTGATTCCCAAGTATCTTATTTTATTTGAGGATGTTGTGAATAGAGTGGTTTTCCTCATTTCCATTTCAGAAGTTTTTTTTCTGTTATACAGGAATGCATTTGATTTATGCGTGTTAATTATATATCCTGCCACTTTTCTGAATTCATTTATTAACTTTAGCCATTTCTTTGTAGACATTTTTGTGTCTGTTAAATATATTATCATGTCATCTGCAAATAGTGATACTTTAAATTCTTCTTTTCCTATTTTTATGCCTTTAATTTCTTTTGTCTGTTTAATTGCTCTGGCTAGTATTTCAAGAACTAAATTGAATAGAAGTGGTGATAGAGGGCATCCCTGTCTTGTTCCAAATTTTAGAAGGAATGCCTTCAGTTTTTTCTCCATTTAGGATGATGCTAGCCTGAGGTTTAGCATATATAGCTTTTACAATGTTGAGGTAAGTTCCTGTTATCCCTAGTTTTTATAGAGTTTTGAACATAAATGGATGCAGAACTTTGTCAAATGCTTTTCTGCATCTATCGAGATGATCATATAGTTCTTGTCTTTAAGTCTATTGATGTGGTGAATGGCATTTATTGATTTTCGTATATTGAACCATCCTTGCATCACAGGCATGAATCCTCCTTGATGATGGTGCACAATTATTTTGATATGCTTTTGTACTCGATTTGTCAGAATTTTATTGAGAATTTTTGCATCCAAGTTCATTAGAGAAATTGGTCTGTAGTATTCTTTCTTTGAAGTGTCTTTGTCTGGTTTCGGGATCAGGGTGATGTTGGCCACATAGAATGAATTTGGAAGAGCTCCTTCTTTTTCTATTTCTTGAAAAAGCTTGAAAAATATTGATTTTAATTCTTCTTTGAAGGTTTTGTAGAAATCCGCTGTATTCCCATCCGGTCCAGGGCTTTTTTTGGGTTGGCAGTCTTTTGATTGCTTCTTCTATGTCTTCCTTTGTTATTGGCCTGTTTAAATTGTTTGTGTCTTCCTGACTCAATCTGGGCAGATCGTATGACTTAAGAAATTTATCAATATCTTCACAATATTCTATTTTATTGGAATATAGTGTTTCAAAATACTTTCTAATTATCTTCTATATTTCTGTAGTGTCTGTTGTGATATTGCCTTTTTTATCCCACATGTTAGTAATTTGAATTCTCTTTCTTCTTCTCTTCCTTAGCGTGGCTAAGGGCCTGTTGATCTTATTTATTTTTTCAAAGAACCAACTTTTAGTTTTATCAATTTTTTCAACTTTTTTTTTGTTTCAATTTCGTTGATTTCTGCTCTAAATTTAATTATTTCTTGTCTTCTACTACATTTGCTGTTGTTTTGCTCTTCCTTTTCCAGGTTTTTGTGGTGTAGTTTAAGTTCATTTATTTGTAGTTTTTTTTTTCTTTTTTTGAGGAAAGAACTCCAAGAAATGAATTTCCCTCTTAAAACTGCTTTCATTGTGTCTCATAGATTCCGGTATGTTGTGTCTGTATTGTCATTTGTCTCTAAGAATTTTTTATCTCCTTCTTTATGTCTTCTGTAACCCATTGGTCATTCAGTAGCATGTTGTTCATTTTCCATGTGATGTAGGATTTTTCCTTCCTTCTTTTCTCATTGATATCCAGTTTCATTCCATTATGATCAGATATGGTGCACGGTATAATCTCCATGCCTTTATATTTACTAAGAATTGCCCTATGGCATAATATATGGTGTATCTTTGAGTAGGATCCATGTGCTGCTGAGAAGAACATGTATCCACTTGATGATGGTTGATATATTCTATATATGTCGGTTAAGTCTAGGTTATTGATTGTGCTGTTGAGTTCTATAGTTTCTTTATTCAGTTTTTGTCTAGAGGATCTCTCTAATGCCGAGAGTGGTGTGTTGAAGTCACCCATAATTATTGTGTTGTAGTCTATTTGACTCTTGAACTTGAGGAGAGTTTGTTTTATGAACGTTGCACCTCCATTGCTTGGTGCATACAAATTGATAATTGTTTTTTTCTTGTTGGTGGATGATTCCTTTTAACAGAATATAGTGTCATTCTTTATCCCTTTTGATTAACTTAGGTTTGAAGTTGATATTATTCCATATGAGTATGGCAAATCCTTCTTGCTTCCGAGGGCCATGTGAGTGTTATGATTTTTCCCAACCTTTTACCTTCAGCCTGTGTATGTCTTTTCCTATCATATGAGTCTCCTGAAGGCAGAATATTGTTGGATTTGTTTTTTTGATCCAGGTCACTAGCACATGTCTCTTGATTAGTGAATTTAGGCCATTAACATTTAAGGTTACAATTGAAATATGATTTGTACTTCCAGTCATGTTTATTTATTTATTATATTTTAGTTTGGATAGTTTTTACTTTTTTGGTTACTTTCCTCCCGCTTTACTGAGATACTTCCCACTGTTAGTTTTGGGCACTATTTTTTAACTCTTCTTCTTGTAGTATTTTGCACAAAATGCTTTGCAGTGCTGGTTTTCTGGCTGAGAATTGTTTTAGCTTTTGTTTATCGTGAAAGACTTTAATTTCATTGTCAAATCTGAAGCTTAACTTTTCTTTATATGGTATTCTTGGTTGGAATTCTTTTTTTTTTTCAGCATTTGAATTACACTGTTCCAGGATCTTCTCACTTTCAAAGAATGTGATGAAAAATCAGTTGTTAACCTAATTGGTTTACCCCTGAATGTAATCTGCCTCCTTTCTCTTATAGCTTTTAATATTCTCTCCTTGTTCTGTATGTTGGCTATCTTCATAATTATATGTCTTGGAGTTGGTCTATTTTGGTTTTGAATTTTTGGGGTCCTGTAGGCTTCCAGGAATTGGCAATCCAATCCATCATTCATCTCTGGGAAGTTTTATAGAATTATTTCATTTAATATGTTGTCCATTCCTTTGGTTTGAATCTCTATGCCTTCTTCTATCCTGATGACTCTTAAATTTGTTTTTTGTTTTTTTATGACATCCCATATCTTTTGAATAAATTCCTGGTGGGATTTAAGCATCTTTTCTGTGTTTACTCAATTCTTTTCAAGTTGATAAACTTTGTCTTCATTATCTGATGTTCTGACTTCTACTTGATCTAGTCTATTTGTAATATTCTCGTTTGAGTTTTTAATTTGGTTTATATTTTCCTGCATTTCTAGGATTACTGTTTAATATTTTTTTTAAGATCTCTATCTCCTGGTAATGCTCATTCTTTGCCATTTGAATTTGTTTGTTTAATTCATTTTCAAAATATACTTTTATTGCTTGGACTTGCTGCCTCATGTCTTCTCTAATATTCCTTTCCATCTGAGTTCGGTATGCCTTGAGTTCTTTCCCTATCCCTGTTTCTGATGCTTCAAGGTCCTCCTGTAGATTTAAGTTGTCCTGCATTGTTTGTACTTCTTTTTTGCCCTTGTTTTTTCATGATGTTCACGTTACTTTCCAGCTCTATTTGATTGCTGTGTTTCTGCTTTATTCTTTAGATTTGTTTTGGTGTTGTATATCTCTGTTGTCTCTCCTTTGTGTTGGTAAACTATGCCTGCTAAAGTGGATTCCGCTTGGAAGTAATTCCGAAGGCCGAGCTCCAGTGATGTCACCTTTCTGCTTTGGCCGGCCCCAGGCTCCTTGCCGAGGTGTTCGAATTGGGGGGTGGGACTTGACTGTCTCTGGTTTGTTTCAGCTCTGGGTCACTGGCAGGCGGGCGGTCTCCAGCCGCCCAATTGCGCGGTTGGTCGCCAGCGGGCAGGCGGTCTCCAGCCGCCCAATCACGTGGGCAGCAGGTGGGCTGTCGCCGTTGGGTTGGCAATCTCTAGCCACGCAGTCTCACGCTCGGTTGCCGGTGGGCGGGCATTCCTCAGCCCCCCAGTCACTCAGGCAGTGGGTGGAATGTCACGTGCAGGCCTGCGGTCTCCAGCCGCCCAGTCACAAGGGCCTGCCTTCTAGTCCTTTGGTTTCTCCTGCTTGTCCTGGTTTCTTTTTCTAGACCAGATTTCCCCTGAGTGATGCCTCTCGGCAGTTCAAACTGTACTCTGTGCCTGCCGTTTGTTGGGTGTGGAGGGTGTCTTTTGGGAACCCAGACACTCTATTGTTTTGATTTTTTCCACTTGCCCCTCCCCCAGCACTGGCTATACACTTTTCGTTATGGCCACTGATGGTAGGGGGAGTCGAAAATCAGGTGTCTCTATTTTTTCTTGCGTCTTTATGCAGGCTTGCTCTGATTAACCCTCCCCCGGAAAGCCTAGGAGACATTTTATGTGAATTCCCCGCTGTATGAGAGATGAGCTGAGTAACACACATCTGTTTTATTGTTGCAGTCTATTGGAGAGGGGCGGTGGTTACTTCAGATCTCAAAGATGGTGGCCGCTTGTTTCCTTGGTGGAGTTTCTTTTGTGGGGGATAGAACTATACCACTTTCTTCCCTGTCTGAATTCCCAAACTCAGCCCAGGGATCAGTGGGAGCTCAGCCGGCAGGATTCCACAGAATCCGCAGCAACATTTCTCCCTGCTTCAGGTCACTTCTCGGTGGTGCCCCGCCATCTGAAACAGCAGGCCTGGCTGCATGATTCAATCAGCCCGGATCTCTGATTGCACAGTTGGCTATTGGGAACCCCGGCACTCTATTGTTTTGATTTTTTTTTTCCGCTTGCCCCTCTCTCAGCGCTGGCTAGACAGGTTTTTTTCACCACTGATGGGAGGGGGAGTTGAAAGTCAGGTGCCTCTAGTTTTCCCCTATCTTTATGCAGGCTCCCTCTGATAATCTCTCCCCCAGAAAGCCTAGGAGAGATTTGATGCAAATTCCCCGAAGTATGGGAGATGAGCTGAGTAACAGTAACAGAATAACAACATTTTATTGTTGCAATCTGTAGGGGAGTGGCTGTCGTTACTTCAGCTCACCAAGATGGTGGCCGTTGGTTTCCTTCGTGGAGTTTCTATTGTGGGGGTTAGAACTGTACCACTTCCTTCCCCATCTGAAACCCTAAACTCAGCCCAGGGCTCAGTGGGGACTCTACTGGCAGAATTCCACAGAATCTGCATCAACGTTTCTCCGTGATTATTGATCGCATCTCGGTGGTGCCCTGCTGTCTGTAGCCACTGGACGGGTAGCGCGGATCAGTCAGACAGGATCTCCGGTCGCAGAGTTGGCTCATGTTTGAGACTCATTTACCGGACCTCAGTGCTAGAAATCCTTCTTCTAGGTTTCAGTGCACCCCCATTTTGCTGTAAGTTCCTAACAAGATAGTTTTTTGTCTTTCTTAGTCGTTAGTCACCTGCACAGTGGCGCGGTACACTGGGTATGATGCTCTCTATTCGCGGCCATCTTGCAATGTCAAAATATTATGATTTGTATGCACCATTCACTGAAGTTAGTTTTCAGTATTAGGAAACAAATATGTATTTCAGGTGGATGAATATTTCTGAGAATAATCTTGTGAAAAGTTCATTATAAATCCTCATACATGAATATGAATAATTTTAGGAAGTGTATAATAAGACACATATATTTCATATTTTGAAAAATCGGGAGAGTATATATATATATATATATATATATATATATATATATATATACACACACACACACAAACACACACACCGAGACATTAAAAAGTAGCAATATATATGCCAATCGAAATTCATCATTAAATATATAACATCCACTTATCCAAAAATATACATTTTACTGAAAATGGGTTTATGCATAATGTTGGTCAACTAGGAAGCTCACCCATAGGTTGAATTTTCTGTTCCAACAGAGGTTAGGAGGAGTGATCTCTTCTCACAATTTTTATCTGCCATGTCAGCCACCTCAGAAGAATGTACATGTGATACCAGGTAGGATTCTATTTGTGCATATAAAAATACATGTGCTTAATAGGCTACAGAAAAAGGGAGAGAGGAATTCACATATTTGTTAATTTTAAAAACACATGGAGAACTATGTCAATAAACATTAAGGGATGTCCAACTACATACCATGCCTTCTCTGAATTGCTGGTATTTGTATTCTTTTTGGGTTACTATTCTCCATCATATAAGGATTAGTAGTCAGAGTCTAGTAGGGTATGGGTTAGTGTCAGAGATTCAGTATTTCAAATGGAAAATAGGAAAGTAAACCCAATGTGTTTGCAAATATGTGCTACACAAAAATCTTCCCACTCACATTAAAAACAATCCCTTGATATTACCCTCACTGGAAGAAATACACAATTAGAGGATAAGAGTTAGAAAATCTGTGAATACATACCCGGAATGGAATATGCTGAGGAGTTCACAACCTTGGAGGTGGTAGATGAGTTTCCAAAAGTAAAAGACAAGGTAAACACTCCACAACATGGAGCTCTGCAGGCCTAAAGACTTCTTGAGATACTGCCTCTGAGTTGGGACACTTAAAATGTATGTTGTTTTCGGTAGCTTTAGCATCCTATGTAGTGAGACCATCAAAACTGGGTCAACATCAATGTGACCTGGAGGACATGGTATCTTATTTTCCAATTAAAATGAGGCAGCAGTGCTGAATTCTCACTTTGTGGGTAAACTGTGGCAACTGGGGGATAAGTGTCTCTCCGTGTGGACTGTGAAGCCATTTGGTCATACTCTACTTTTCGTGGTGATTCTTGCTGCTGCACTGGGAGTTTGGTATTGGCTTAATGAAATACAAGGAGTTTAACTGGGACACAGTGCTGGAGGGAGTTCTGTCACGTGTGGTGGGACAGGGTCTCCAGGAGAATGCACCAACCAGGCTTATGTCCAACATAGCTTGCCCCCTTGACCATATCAACCTGATTCTGAACATTGCCCAGAAACCTATCCATATAACAAGATGCCTTTACATATAAGGGTCTGCTGGCTGCATCATGTCAGTCACAAGCCATTTGAAAGCCAATGGCCAATCCACATGAAACCACCAGAGATGGTTTATCTCACACCTACCCACCTTTGCTGTAGGCCCACTACTCAGCAGGTTCCAACTTACTGGCATCTCTGTTCTACACCATTTTTGTGAAACCCAGTCAATCAAGGCACTTTCTCGTACACTCATGATGAGCAACAGGATCTCCAATGGTTTTCCAGTGCCACCTGGTAATGGGAATTTCAAAAATTTCATGGTATTTATCGAGCCCATTTTTTAAGGTTGAAGTTGGAGGCACTGAGGGTTTCATTTAATTCAGTAACCATTAAATAGTGAGGAAGCCCATTTCAATGAAAGCTCTGGAAGACTCTCACAGGCAAGGCTTCCCAAAGAGTTGCCAAATGGTCACATAAAGCCAGGCATATTGAGGTCTACAATGTAAAATCCTTGCGTGTTTTGACTCTCAACTATGGGTGCTAATTCTTTCAGAAAAAAATTATGTGATAACCTGGCTGAGATTCCCTGTGCTCTGTGGAAAGCCTTCCTGGGCACAGATCTCAGTTTCCAAGGGTGACTCTCATGCATGGCCTCCTAAAATCCCAACAAAACTCATGGCAATACCTCTCTGAGATCAGTTCCAGAAGTCAGTCTCTAAGGGGAATCACACTAGAATTCAAGACCAGGTGGAGCCAGTCATATTTTTCAACAACCACACTAATAACCACAATTAAAACCAGAACACTTCCACATGGCCGTTATCTTCTTCCATATAGATACTCATTTTAACCTCTGGCTGGAGGTTTCCATGAGGGGCACAGCCCAAGACAGTGTCCAAAATAAGCTCCCTTGCCCCTCATTTGCTTAACGTTGGGGTGGCCTGAACACCTTCCTGTGAACCATGACTTATCAAATAGGCCTGCCGTTAATACTGCTCTGCTTCTCCAATTTGAGGACTACTGACTGTGGGGTTTAGATTCTTCATGTGAATTGGAATCATTGGAATCACCTATGGGATAGCCTCTGAAGGGCTTTGAAGAACTCATTTGACCCAAAGGCACCCTATTCTCACTTGATAGAGGTCAGGAACCTTACAGAGGTAGGGAGAGACTTCATCCACAAAAACTGCTCTTTTGGCCATTTTGGTTTTGGATGAACACGTGGGATGTATAAGGTGCTGAGTATCTAACCATAGCCTCACACAGGGCCAAGAGGCTGTTTCAGAAACATCCATTTCCAAAGCAATTAAGCAAAGAGCCACAGGTGATGCCCATTAATTTCCATTTGAAAACAGTTTTCTTCAGGCTTCACAAATTAGTGTCCTGAGGTAAAGACCTTCCTGAAATTCAGGGCAACAGAACAATAGGTAAGCAAAAGGCCCAAAGAAGGGTTTCTCCACTGAGACTTTTCTGGTCCCACTGATATCTGAGTTTTCTTAGATTCTCGCCATTCCCTTCAGCTATCCAGTACATCACCATTTCACAGAGCTTGGAGTTGGTACATATCTTGGACACAAAACCATGAAGCTATTCTGGAGAGTTTCCAGAATTCAGGAAGAAAACAGAAACTACTGAGAGCAGATGTTGCCCTTCAATAAGACAAGCTGCAGTCCATTTGTAAATTGGGCAGGATGAATGCTTGGAAGCTTTCTACTAGACAGGACACATCCATTGATGCATTCTCTTTTCTAATGTCTACAATCACGGACAGAGTGGGATACACAGACATAGAAGCACTCGCCTTGTCAAACGACTTACTGGAAACAGTCCACACCAATCCAAACAAAGAGCCTTTCCTACCTATTCTCAGAACATGAGACAAAACCACAAACCCACACACACACACTCAAAGGCACCTCCTTTGCTCAAGTAAGTCTGTGACTATCCATAGTGTCCTTAGAATGGTGGGCCATTGTATGTTCCCCCAAAATGGCCTGTCCTGTATCAGATCTGGTCTCCTTGGCCAACACTTTGAAGTTGTTAGGAGCCATGGGTGAGCCACTACCTGCTTTCCCAGGAAAAGCTCCTCTTCAGAGCTTTCCTATCATTTGGCCATCATCACATCAGTAGGTACTAAGAAAGACTGACTCTGTTCTTGGTAAATCAAAACAAGTGAGACCACTGGGACTGGGACTGTGACTGGCTCTTGGTGCCTGTCTTCCAGGATCAAACGTCCAGAGAGTTCCATCACCAAGGCAGTGAGGTGAGGTCATTTCCTTCAGGAACTGAAAGAGGTCACTGACTTGGCAACCACTTTGTCCTAACAGTTACTTCTAAGGGTCCCATGAGATGGAGGCTGTCCCTACTTCCTGTCACACTTTCACAGTTAGAATGGTATACCAACCATAGGTACCTGAGAACAGCTCTCCACACAGGCCTGGTTTGGTCCATCTTCTCTACATTAAGAAGGTAGAGGCTGATTCAGACACATCCCTTCATCCTGACCAGATAGTTTGCCATGGAAGATGTCTTTTGCTCTCTCAGGTCCTTCATAGCTTCCTTCATCATCTCAGGGGATCATTTCTGCATATACTTTTGATGTTCTCAGCAGGTGGAAGATCCCCTACATTCCTGTATTGTAAGACCAACTCTGTCCCTCCTCTTCTGTAAAGTTAGATTGAGGGAAAAGTGTATGTTTAGGGTTAATAACATGTTTGATTTGCGTTAGGAATCTTTCTGCCGGATGAATAATGGTATTGGGAGCCTGTGATATTTACAAAAATATATAGGTAAAATATAAGTATAAAAACAGAAATCTAGGTAAGATTGGAAGCCAGAAGGGAACTGGGCCCTTGAGTGGGATACTTAGGTTTGAATTATGTTCTGCACATGTGTCTCAGATAAATTGATATACAATGGCATAGGACCTTATACCTTGGATAATTGATTGTCGAAGAGAACATCGAGTCAAAAAACTATAGTCAGTAGCATTAGGAAGATAGTCAGTAGGTTTAGAAAGAAGAGTGAGTATAGGATTTGGACCAAAAGTTCTTTAGCAATAGGGTTTCGGGTAGAGAGTGAATGTAAATGTCAGCATATGTGAAGTGTCAGTCACAATGATGAACTGGGGGAAATATGTATGAAAGCAGGTATCAATAAAGATATTACCAAATCAGGCAAAGTATGAAGTGAGTGATAGGATTAGACATTTTCAACATGGTTGAGGTTGAATATATAATCTTAGGAAGAAACAAATATGCAGTCACCAATTTGATTTACATTTGAGAGCATTAGGCAACCTGGACATGGTTCTTTTTAGTAATCCACGCTCCCTTGGCATTTAGGCTTTGATACAATCATGAGTGTGACCTTCGTTTTTTGTGTCCAGAATATTCCTGTGATAAAATCTATATATAGATAAGGTGACATGAGTATTTCTTCCAACATTTCCGGGAGTAATATTTTGAAGACGTATAAATTAGTATTGAAGGGACAAAGAAGAGTACACTGTATCTATTAATATAGAGATAATGCATTAATAGACAATACTGTGAATAAAAAGCATAACTGGTTCCAACTTTAAATAATGGATTGAATTGAATCGTGAACATATAGAGGAAATCTTATATTGATATACAATTATTCATTCCAACCAGTTATACATCTAATGTTAATATTAATGTTATGGTTCATCATGAAGAGTGTGTGAGTTTAGCTTCGAAATTGATTATGGAAATTGAAAATAATGTATTTGGAAAGAAGTCTCATGAAAAGACCAGTCAAGTAACATGGAGGAATACATGTGTTCTGAAGCAAGAAGTGTTTGAAAGTGAAACAAATTCCTATATATTTTAAACTTGTGGAAGAAATACATATCCTATGATGTGCAAAAACTGAAGAAATAGTAATGTACCAGTGTTGGATTAAAATGAAGGTCAATATAGACATCATGTCCCATAGGAATCTACTGGCATTGATGTTAAACTGGGTCAGTTACTGTAGAAATATTAGGATTTGTAAACACCATTGATTGAAATTAGTTTTCAGTACTGGGAAATAAATATGTATTTCAGGTGGATGAATATTTCTGAGAATTATCTTCTGAAAAGTTGATTATAAATTTATATACATGAACATGAATGAATTTACAGAGTGTGTATAAGTCACATACCTTTCATATTTTGAGAAATCTGGAGTGTATATATATATATATATATATATATATATATTTTAAATAAACACAAATATACATTAAAAAGTATCAATATATATGCTAATCGTAATTCATCATGTAATATATATCATTCAAAGATGCAAAATATTTATTATACTGAACATGGATTTATGTATATTATTGTTCTACTGGGAAGCTTAAACATAGTTTGAATTTTCAGTTCCCACAGCGTTTAGGAGGACTGATCTCTTCTCAGAATTTGTATCTGCCAATTCAGCCAACTCATGAAAATGTACGTGTGATACCAGGTAGGATTCTGTATGTGCATATAAAAATACATGTGCTGAGTAGGCTACAGAGAAAGGGAGACAGGAATTCACATATTTGTGAACTTTATAAACACATGGAGGACTATTTCAATTAAAAATTGAGTAGATTTATAACACCTACCCTTAATCTTGCAAAAGGGAAGTCCAACTGTACAGCATGCCTCCTCTGAACTGCTTGTATTTTTATTCTATTTGGGTACTATTCTTCATCATATTAAGATTAGTAGTCAGAGTATAGTAGGGTATGAGTTACTGTCAGGGATTCATTATTTCGAATGGAAAATTGGAAATGGATCAATGTGTATGCAAATTAGTGTTACACAAAAATTTTCCCACTCTCATTTAGAACAATAACTTGACATTACCTTCACCCCAAGTAAGACACAATTAGAGAAAAAGAGTTAGAAAATCTTTGAATTCATACCTGAAATGAAAACTGCTCCGGATTTCACAACCTTGGAGATGGTAGGGGAGTTTCCAAAAGTAAGGGACAATGTAAAAACTCCACAAACATGAAGATTTGCCAGCCTAAAGACGTCTGGAGAAACTGCCTCTAAGATGGACAGTTGAAATATATGTAGTTTTCAGGAACTTTAGCTTTTTTTCTAGTAAGACCATCAAACGTCTTTATGCATCTCTGTGACCTGGAGGACATGGTTTATAATTTTCCAAAGAACATGAAGCAGTAGTGCTGAATTCTCTCTTTGTAGGTGAACTATGGCCACTGGGGGCTATGTGTCTCCCCATGTGGACTGTGAAGCCATTTCATCATCCTCCACTTTTTATAGTGTCTCCTGCTGCACTGAGAGTTTTGTATTTGCTTCATGAAATACAAGGAGTTAAACTTGACCACAGTCCTGGAGGGAGTTCTGTCACATATGGTGGGTCAGGGACTGCAGGAGAATGCACCAACAGGACTTGTATACCACATAGGTTGCCTCCGTGACCATAGCAACCTGATTCTGAACATTGCCCTTAAACCTCTCCATATAACATGATGCATTTACATACAATGTTCTGCTGGCTGCACCATGTCAGTCACAAGCCATTTGGAAGACAATGGCAGATCCACATGACCCCACCACAGATGTTTTATCACACACTTAATCACCTCTGCTCTAGGCCCACTATTCTGCAGGCTCCAAATTACTGGCATCTCTGTTCTACACCATATTCATGAAAGCCTGTTAATCAAGGCACTGTCTGGTACACTCATGATGAGCAACAGGACATCCAAAGGTTCTTCAGTGCCACCTGGTCATTGGAATTTTAAAAATTTCATGGTATTTATCTAGCCAATTTTCAAGGATGAAGTTGGAGGCACTGTTTATTTCAATTCATTCAGGAATCATTCAATGTTGAGGAAGATCATTTCAATGAAAGCTCTGGAGAACTCTCACAGGCAAGGCTTCCCAAAGAGTGGCCAAAAGGTCACATGAAGCCACGCCCATTGAGGTCTAAAATTGAGGTCCATGTGTTTTTTGACTATCAAATATGGCTGCCAAGTCTTTCAGAATTAAATCATGTGATATCCTGTCTGAGATTCCCAGTGCTCTGTGGAAAGCCAACGTGGGCATAGATCTCAGTTTCCAAGGGCGACTCTCATGCGTGGCCTCTTAAAATCCCCACACAATTTATGGCAATTCTTCTTTGATATGTGTTCCAGAACTCAGGCTCTAATTGGAATGACACCAGAGTTCAAGCCCAGGTGGATCCAGTCATCTCTTCCAACTGCCACAAGAATGACCACAATTAAAACCAAAAGACACCCACATGGCCCTCATCTTCTTAAATATAGACATTCATCTTAACCTCTGGCTGGAGGTTACCATGCAGGATGCATCCCAAGAGAGTGTCCAAAATAATGTCGCTTGCCCCTCATTTGCCTAAAGTGAGGGTGACATGGACACCCTTCCTGTGAACCAGGAGTGATCAAATAGGCCTACCATTAATACTGCTCTCCTTCTCCAATTTGAGGCCTACTGACTCTCAGGTATAGATTCTTTATGTGATATGGAATCTTGAGAAAACACAAGCACCTCTGCAGGGATTTGAAGAACTCATTTGACCTAAAGGACTCCTATTCACACTTGATGGAGGTAAGAACCTAACAGAGGAAGGAAAGAGACTCATCCACAATGAGTGATTTTTTGCCATTTTGGTTTTGATTGCACAAATGGAATCTATCTTTAGATCTACCATGTGCTGAGAATCTAAGCCACAACCTCACAAAGGCCCAAAAGGCTGATTCGGACACATCCCTTTTCAAAGCAATTAAGCAAAGAGCCACATGTTATGCCCATTTATTTCCATTTGAAAACAGTTTTCTTCAGGCTTCACAAAGGGGTGGCCTGAGGCAAAGACCTTCTTGACATTCAGGGCAACATAACCATAAGTATGCAAATGAACCAAAGCAGGGTTTCTCCACTGAGAGTTTACTGGTCACACAGATATTTGAGTTTTCTAAGATGTTCCCATTCCCTACAGCTATCAAGCACATGGCCATGTCACAGAGCTTGGAGGTGGTACACATCTTGGACTCAAAACCATGGGCCTATTCTTGAGGTTTGCCGGAATTCAGGAAGAAAACAGGAACTTAGAAAGTTAGTAGGTGTTTCCCATGCATAAGGCGAGCCACAGTCCATTCCTAAATCGGGCAGGAAGAATGCTGGGAAGCATTCTACTAGACAGGACACATCCTTGATGCATTCTCTTTTCTAATGTCTACAACCACGGACAGAGTGGGAAACACAGACATAGAAGCACTCGCCTTGTCTAACGACTTACTAGAAACAGTCCACTCCAATCCAAACAAACTGCCTTTCCTACCTATTCTCAGAACATGAGACAAAACCACAAACTCACACCCACACCGACAAAGGCACCTCCTTAACTCAAGTAGGTCTGTGAATATCCAGAGTGTCCTCTGACTGGTGGACCATACTATGTTCCCCTGAAATGGCCTGACCTGTGTCAGATCTGGTCTCCTTGGCTAACTCTGTGAAGGTGTCAGGAGCCAGAGGTGAGCCACTACCTGCTTTCTCAGAAACGGCTCCTCTTTAAAGCTTTCCTGGCATTTGGCCATCCTCACATCAGTAGTTACCAAGAAAGACTGACTCTGTCTTTGGTAAATCCAAACAAGTGTGACCACTGGGACTGGGACTGGGACTGGCTATGGGTGACTGGCTTCATGAATCCCAAGTTCAGAGATTTTAATCACCAAGGAAGTGAGGTGAGGTCACTTCCTTCAGGAACTGAATGAGGTTACTGCCTTGGCAACCACTTTGTCCTACCAGTGGCTTCCAAGTGTCACATGAGAAGGAGGCTGCCCCTACTTCCTGTTACACTTTCACAAGATAGAACGGTATATCAATCATAGGCGCCCTGGGACAGCTACCCACACAGGCTGGGTTTGGTCCATTTTCTCTACATTAAGAAGAGAGAGGCTGATTCAGTCAGAACCCTTCATCCTGACCAGGTTGTTTGCCATTGAAGATGACTTTTGCTCTCTCAGGTCTTTTATAGCTGCCTTCATGTTCTTCAGAGATCATTTATGAATGTACCTTTGAGGTTTTCATCAGGTGAAAGATCTCATACAACTCTATCCCTGCTCTTCTGTAAAGTTAGATTGATGGAACAGTGAATGGTTAAGGTTAACAACATGTTTGATTTGGGTTAGAAATCATTCTGCTGGATGAATGATGGTATTTGGAACCTAAAATATTTAAAAGAATATAGAGGTGAAATATAATTATGAAAACAGAAATCTAGTTTAGATTCGAAGCCCAGAATGGCATTGGGACCTTGACTGGGATAATTAGCATTGAATTATGTTATGCACAGATGTCTAAGATGAATCTATAATCAATGGCATAGGATCTTCTACCTTGGATGATTGAATGTACAAGAGAACATCGAGTCAAACAGGGATAGTCGGTAGGATTAGGAAGATAGTTGGTAGGTATAGGAAGAAGAGTGAGTATAGTATTTGAAACAAAAGTTCTTTAGCAATAGGGTTTTGGTTAGAGAGTGAATATTTGTCAGCACATGTGAATAGTCAATCACAATGATGAACTTGGGAAATATGTAGGAAAGCAGATATCAATAGAGACATTACAAAATCAGGCAAACTATAAAGTGATAGGATTAGACTTTTTCAAAGGGTTCAGGTTGAATATATAATCTTAGCAAGAAACATATATGTAGTCACGAATAGGATTGACATTTGAGAGAATTAGGCAATGTGGACATGGATGTTTTTAGTAATCCATGCTCACTTTCCATTTAGGCTTTGGTACAATAATAAGTGTGACCTTTGCATTTGGTGTCCAGAATATTACTGTAATAAAATGTATATGTAGATCAGGTGGCATGCGTATTTCTTCCACCATTTCCGGGAGCAATATTGTGAAGACGAATAAATTAGTATTGGGGGTACAAAGAGGCGTATGCTGTGTCTATGAATATAGAGATTATGCATATATAGATCATACTGGGAAAAAATATAACTGGTTCCAATTAAATAATGGATTGAATTGATATCTGAAAATATATAGGAAATCTTATATTGATATACAATCATTCATTCCAAAGAGTTATACATCTAATGGTAATCTTAGAGTTACGGTTTATAATGAAGGGTGTGTGAGTTTTGTTTCAAAAGTGATTACGGAAATAGAAAATAATGTGTTTGGAAAGAAGTCTCATGAGAAGACCAGTCAAGAAACATGGAGGAATACATGTGTTCTGAAGCAGAAAGTGATTGAAAGTGAACCAAATGCCTATAAACTTCCTAACTTGTGGAATAAATATATATCCTATTATGTGCATAAACTGAAGAAATAGTAATGTAACAGTGTTGAATAAAAATGAACTTCAAAATACACATCATGTTCCATAGGAATCTACTTGCATTGATGTAAACCTAGGTCAGTTACTGTAGAATGGAAAATTGCAAAATAAATCCAATCTGGAATGGGAAATTCTCAGGAGTTCACAACCTTGGATATGGTGGAGGAGTTTCTCAAAGTAAGGGACATTGTAAACACAACACAAACATGGAGCTCTGCTGGCCTAAAGACTTCTTGAGAAACTGGCTAAGAGGTTGGGCACTTAAATTTATATTGTTGTCTGGAGCTATAGCTTCTTTTGTAGTGAGACCATCAAAGCTGGGTGTGCATCTATGTGACCTGGAGGACATGGTATCTTATTTTATAATGAACATATGGCAGCAGTACTGAATTCCCTCTTTGTAGGTAAACTGTGGCCACTGGGGGCTAAGTGTCTCCCCATGTGGACTGTGAAGCCATTTGTTCATTCTCCATTTTCGTGGTGTTTCTTGCTGCTGCACTGGGAGTTTGGTATTTGCTTAACTAAATACATGGAGTTCAACGGGGACAAGTGCTGGTGTCTACCCCTACTTCATGTGACACTTTCACAAGTTAGAATGGTATATCAACCATAGGCACCCGGGAACAGCTCTCCACACAGGCCTTGTTTGGTCCTTCATATCTGCCTACATCTTCTCCAGGGGTCATATCTGCATGGACCTTTGAGGTTCTCAGCAGGTGGAAGATCCCCTATATTCCTGTATTGTAAGACCAACTCTGTCCCGCTCTTCTGTAAAGTTAGATTGAGGGAACAGTGTATGGTTAGCATTAATAACTTGTTCAATTTGGGTTAGGAATTATTCTGAGGGATGAATAATGATATTGGGAATCTGCTATATTTATAAGAACATAGAGGTGAAATATATGTATGAAAACAGAAATCTAGGTAAGATTTGAAGCCCAGAAGGGAATTGGGCCCTTGATTGGGATACTTAGCATTGAATTACCTTCAGCAGAGATTTCTTGGATAAATCAATATACAATGGCATAAGACTTTGTACCTTGGATGATTGAATTTAGAACGGAATATCAACTCCAAAAGGGATAGTCGGTAAGATTAGAAAGACAGTCGGTAGTTTTCGGAAGAAGTGTGAGTATAGAATTTAGAAAAAAAAAAATTCTTTAGCAACAGGGTTTCGATTAGAGAGTGAATGCCAATGTCAGCACATGTGAAGAGTCATTCACAATGATGAACTAGGGAAAAAATGTAGGAAAGCAAATATCAAGGAAGACAATATTAAATTAGGCAAAGTACAAAGTGATTGTTAGGATTAGACATTTTCAACAGGATTGAGTTTGAATATATAATCTTAGGAAGAAACAAATATGTAGTCACCAAAGAATGACATTTGAGAGCATTAGGCAACATGGACATGGATGTTTTTAGTAATCCATGTTCACTTTCCATTTAGGCTTTGTAAAATCATAAGTGTGACCTTTGCAGTTTTGTCAAGAATATTACTGTGATAAAATGTATATGTAGATCAGGTGACATGAGTATTTCTTCCACCATTTCCGGGAGCAATATTGAGAAGACGTATAAATTAGTATTGGGGGTACAAAGAGGTGTACGCTGTGTCTGTGAATATAGAGATAATGCATGAATAGACCATACTGTGAATAAATAATATAACTGGTTCCACTTTAAATAATTCATTTAATTGATATCTGAAAATATACAGGAAATCTAATATTGATATAAAATCATTCATTCCAACCAGTTATACATCTAATGGTAATATTAGGTTATGGTTTATCATGAAGGGTGTGTCTGATTTTCTTCAAAAGGATTATGGAAATCGAAAATAATGTGTTTGGAAAGAAGTCTCAAAAAATCCAGTCAAGAAACCTGGAGGAATACATGTGTTCTAAAGCAGGAAGGGATTTAAAGTGAACCAAATGCCTCTAAATTTGTGAACTTGTGGATGAAATATATATGCTATGATGGGCTAAACGTGAAGAAATAGTAATGTAGCAGTGTTGAATAGAAATGAAGTTCAAAATAGACATCATGTCCCATAGGAATCTACTTGCATTGATGTTAAACTGGGTCAGTTAATGTAGAAATGTTAGGATTTGTATGAACCATTAACTGAAGTCAGATTTCAGTAATGGGAAACAAATATGTATTCAAGGTGGATGAATATTTCTGAGAATAATCTTCTGAAAAGTTGATTATAAATCCACATACATGAACATGAATGAATTTAGGGAGTTTATATAATACACATATATTTCATATTTTAAAAAACTTGGAGAGTCACACACACACACACACACACACACAGACACATGCACAGACATTAAAAGTAGCAATATATATGCCAATCGCATTTCATCATGAAATATATATAATCCACATATCGAAAAATATTCATTTTGCTTAACATGGATTCATGTATAATGTTGTTCTACTAGGAAGCTGACATAGGTTGAATTTTCAGTTTCAACAGCGTTAAGGAGGAATGATCTCTACTCACAATTTTTATCTTCCAAGTCAGTAGCCTCAAAAGAAATTCTGTGTGATACCAGGTAGGATTCTATATGTGCGTATAAAAACACATGTGCTGAATAGGCTACAGAGAAAAGGAAACAGGGAGTCACATATTCGTTACCTTTAAAAACACATGTAGAACTATTTCAATTAAAAATTGACAATTTTTATAATACCTACCCTTTATCATGCAAAAGGCAAGACCTAGTATACACCATGCCTCCTCTGAACTGCTTGTATTTCTATTCTCTTTGGGTTATTTTTCTTCACCATATTAGGATTAATCGTCAAAGTCTAGTAGGGTATGGGATAGTGTCAGAGATTCAGTATTTTGGATGGAAAATAGGAAAATGAATCCAATGTGTACGCAAACATATGCTACACAAAAATCTTCCAACTCTCATCAAGAACAATGCCTTGTCATTACCTTCGACCCTAGTAAAACACAATTAGAGGAGAAGAGTTAGAAAATCTGTGAATTCACATGTGGAATAAAATATACTCAGTAGTTCAAAAAATTGGAGGTGGTAAAGGAGTTTCCAAAAGTAAGGGAAAGTTTAAACAGTCCACACACATGGAGCTTTGCTGGCCTAAAGACTTCTTGAGAAAGTCCCTCTGAGGTTGGGCACTTGAAATATATTTTGTTGTATGGAGCTTTAGCTTCCTTTGTAGTGAGACCATCAAAGATGGGTCTGCATCTATGTGACCTGGAGGACATGGTTTCTTATTTTCCAATGAACATGAGACCGTAGTGCTGAATTCTCTCTTCCTAAGTAAACTGTGGACACTGGAACCTAAGTGTCTCCCCGTGTGAACTGTGAAGCCATTTGGTCATCCTCCACTTTTCGTGGTGTTTCTTGCTGCTGCACTGGGAGTTTGGTATTTGCATCACGAAATGCAAGGAGTTCAACTGGGACACAGTGCTGGAGGGAGTTCTGTCACGTGTGTATGGTCAGGTTCTGCAGGAGAATGCACCATCCAATATTCTATCTCTCATAGTTTTCCCCCGTGTCCATAGCAACCTGATTCTGAACAGTTACCTGAAACCAAACCATATAACAATTTGCCTTTACATATAAGGGTCTGCTGGCTGCACCTTGTGAGTCACAAGCCATTCTATATAAATGCCACATTTTTAATCCATTCATCTAATGAAGGGAATCTAGGTTGGTTCCACAGTCTTGCAATTGTGAATTGTACTGCTATGAACATCGATTTATCAGTATCTCTGTAGCATGCTCTTTTTAGTTCTTTAGGGAATAGACCGAGAAGGGGAATAGGTCAAATGGTGGTTCCATTCCCAGCTTTCCAAGAAATCTCCATACTGCTTTCCAAATTGGCTGCACCAATTTGCAGTCCCACCAGCAATGTACAGGTGGGCCCTTTTCCCCACATCCTCGACAGCACATGATGGCGTTTGACTTCATAATGGCTGCCGATCTTACTGCAGTGAGATGGTATCTTAGGGTGGGTTTGTTTTGCTTTTCTCTGACTGCTAGAGATGGTGAGCATTTTTTCATGTACTTATTGATTGATTGTATGTCCTCCTCTGAGAAGTGTCTGTTCAGGTCATTGGCCCATTTGTTGATTGGGTTATTCATTTTCTTATTGTTTAATTTTTTTGAGTTCTTTGTATACTCTGGATATTAGGGCTCTATCTGAAGTGTGAGGAGTAAAGATTTGTTCCAAGGATGTAGGCCCCCTATTTACCTCTCTTATTGTTTCTTTTGCTGAGAAAAATGTATTTAGTTTGAGTAAGTCCCATTTGTTGATTCTAGGGATTAACTCTGGTGCTATGGGTGTCCTATTGAGAAATTTGGAGCCCGACACCACAGTATGTAGATGGTGGCAAAAGTTTTCTTCCACCAGATGCAGTGTCTCTGATTTGATATCAACCTCCTAGATCTATTTTGAGTTAACTCTTGTGCATGGTGAGAGGAGGGGATTCAGTTTCATTTTGTTACATATGGAATTCCAGTTTTCCCAGCACTATTTGTTGAAGATGCTATCCTTCCTCCATTGCATGCTTTTAGTCCCTTTATCAAATATAAGATAGCTGTAGTTTTGTGGATTGGTTTGGTTTCTGTGTCCTCTATTCTGTATCACTGGTCCACCCGCCTGTTTTGTCACCAGTACCATGCTATTTTTGTTACTATTAATCTGTAGTATAGTTTGAGGTCTGGTATCGGTATACTGCCTGATTCACACTTCCTGCTTAGAGCTGTTTTTGCTATTCTGGGTCTTTTATTTTTCCATATGAATTTCATAATTGTTTTATCTATTTCTACAAGAAATGACCTTGAGATTTTGATTGGCATTGCATTAAACCTATAGAGAACTTTTGGTAATATCGTCATTTTGATGATGTTAGTTATGCTTATCCATGAACAGGGTATATTTTTCCATCTTCTAAGATTTTTCTTGTTCTCTCTTTAGGGTTCTGTAGTTTTCATTGTCTATGTCTTTCACCTCTTTTGTTAGGTTGATTCCCAAGTATTTTATTTATTTTTGATGATATTGTGAATGGAGTGATTGTCCTCATTTCCATTTCAGATGATTTGTCGCTGATATACAAAAATGCCTTTGATTTATGCGTGGTGATTTAATATCCTGCCACTTTGCTGAATTCATTTATTACCTCTAATAGTTTCTTTGTAGACCCTTTTGGGTCTGCTAGGTATAGAATCATGTCTTTTGCAAATAGCGATAATTGGAGTTCTTCTTTTCCTATTTTAATGCCTTTAATTTCTTTAGTCTTTCTAATTGCTCTGGCCAGTGTTTCGATAACTATGTTGAACAGAAGGGGTGAGAGAGGGCATCATTGTCTTGCTCCAGATTTTAGGGGGAATGCCTTCAATTGTTCTCCATTCAGAATGATGCTAGCCTGAGGCTTAGCAAAGATTGCTTTTACAATATTGAGGTATGATTCTGTTATCCCTAGTTTTTCTAGAGTTTTGAACGTAAAGTGATGCTGTACCTTGTCAAATGCTTTTTCCGCATCTCTCGAGATGATCGTATGGTTCTTATTTTTAAGTCTATTGATGTGATGAATAACATTTATTGATTTCCGTATATTGTACCAGCCTTGCATCCCAGGAATGAATCCTACTTGATTATGGTGCACATTTTTTTTTTATATATATGTTTTTGTGTCTGATTCGCCAGAATTTTTTTGAGGATTTTTGCATTTTTCCTGAAATACCTTGAAAAGTATTGGTTTTTGTTCTTCTTTAAAGGTTTTGTATAATTCTGCTCTATACCCATCCGGTCCTGGGCTTTTCTTAGTTGGTAGTATTTTGATGGTTTCTTCTATTTCCTCAATTGATATTGGAATGTTTAAGTTGTCTATATCCTCCTGACTCAATCTGGGCACATCATATGACTTAAGAAATTTATCAATGCCTTCACTATATTCTATTTTATTGGAGTATATTAATTCAAAATAATTTCTGATTTTCTTCTGTATTTCTGAAGTGTCTCTTGTTATATTTCCTTTTTCATTTCATATGCTAGTAATTTGAGTTCTCTTTCTTCTTCTCTTTGTTAGCATGGCTAAGGGTCTGTCGATTATATTTATTTTTTCAAAAAACCAATGTATTGTTTTGTCAATTTTTTTAATTGTTTCTTTTGTTTCGATTTCATTAATTTCTTCTCTGATTTTAATTATTTGTTGCCTTCTACTTCTTTTGCTGTTGTTTGCTCTTGTTTGTCTAAGATTTTGAGATGAAGTATGAGATCATTTATTTTTTGTTTTTTTCTTTTTCTAAGGAATGAACTCAAGCAATGAATTTTCCTCTTGGAACTGCTTTCAATGTGTCCCATAGATTCCGATATATTGTGACTGTGTTTTCATTTATCTCTAAGAATTTTTTAATTTCTTCCTTGATGTCTTCTATAACCCATTGATCATTCAGAAACGTATTGTTTGTTCTCCAAGTGATGAATGATTTTTCCTTCCTTTTTTTATCGTTGATTTTTAATTTCATTCCATTATGATCAGATAAAATGCATGGTATTATCTCTACTCCTTTTTATTGTCTAAGAATTGCCCTATGACATAATATATGATGTATTTTTGAGAAGGATCCATGTTCTGCTGAGAAAAAAAGTGTAACTTCTTGATGATGGGTTGTATATTGTATATATGTCAATTAAGTCTAGGTTATTAATTGTCTTATTGAGTTCTATAGTTTCCTTATTCAACTTTTGTTTGGAAGATCTGTCCAGTGGTGAGAGAGGTGTGTTCATGTCTCCCATGATTACTGTATTGTGGTCTATTAGACTCTTGAAATTGAGAAGAGTTTGTTTGATGAACAAAGCTGCACCATTGTTTGTGGCATATATATTTATGATTGTTATGTCTTGTTGGCGTATGTTTCCCTTGAGTAGTATGTAGTGTCCTTCTTTATCCCTTTTGATTAACTTTGGCTTGAAATCTATTTTATTTGATATGAGTATGGACACTCCTGCTTGTTTCCGAAGTTCATAAGAGTGATATGATTTTTCCAAGTATCACCCTCAGTCTATGTATGTCTTTTCCTATAAAATGCGTCTCCTGTAGGGAGCATTTTGTTGGTTCTTGTTTTGTGATCCATTCTACTAGCCTGTGTCTCTTAAATGGTGAGTTTAAGCCATTAAGATTTTTGGTTATTATTGAGATATGGGTTGTTCTTCCAGCCATATTTGTTTATTTATGTTACTAAACATAGTTTGTTTTCCTCTTTGATTATTTTCCCCCCTTTAATGTCCTACCTCCCACTGTTGGTTTTCCTTGGTATTTTCCATTTCCACTTCCTGTAATGTTTTGCCGAGGATGTTTTCAAGAGATGGTTTTCTAGCTGCAAATTCTTTTCACTTTTTTTTATCGTGGAAGGTTTTAATTTCATCTTCCATCTGAAGCTTAATTTCGCTGGATACATGATAATTGGTTGGAACCCATTTTCTTTCAGTGTTTGAAATATGTTATTAAAGGATCTTCTAGCTTTCAGAGTCTGTGTTGAAAGATCAGCTGTTATCCTGGTTGGTTTACCACTAACTATAATCTGCTTCCTTTCTCTTGTAGCTTTTAAAATTATCTCCTTATTCTGTATGTAGGGTATCTTCATTACAATGTGTCTAGGTGTGGATCTCTTATGATTTTGCACGTTTGGCGTCCTGTAGACTTTTAGGATTTGGGATTTTGTCTCATTCTTCAAGTCTAGGAATTTTTCTCCTATTATTTCATTGAATAGATTGCTCATTCCTTTGGTTTGGACCTCTATACTTTCCTGTATCCCAATGACTCTTATGTTTATTCTCTTTATGTTATCCCATATTTCTTGCAGTTTTGCTCATGGTTTCTTAACAGTCTTGCTGAGCTGTATATGTTCTTTTTGAGTTGAAATACTTTGTCTTCATTGTCTGATGTTCTATCTTCTAAGTATTCTGCTCTGATGGTAGTATTCTCAATTGAGTTTTTAAGATGGTTCATTACTTCCTGCGTTTCTAAGATTTCAGTTCGTTTGTTTTTTATAACCTCTATCTCCCTGTATAGTTGATCTTTGCTACTTGGATTTTTTTATGTAATTCATTGTCGAAGTGATCTTTCATTGACTGATTTTTGCTGTCTAATGTCTTCCTTGAGATTCCAGATCACCTGAAGCATGTATATCCTGAATTCTTTATCTGACATTCCATATGCTGCATCTATTACCTCTTCGAAAGTTGAGTTGACCTGCATTGCTTGTGGTCCTTTCTTTCCTTGTCTTTTCATACAGCTTGCGTTTCTTTCTGCTTGGTGAAACTGTTGTGTTTTTGTAATTTTCCCCCTGTATATTTATATTGCTCTTGTATTGTGGAAAAGTCTCCATTGCAGGTGCGGTTGGCGGCTGTGCTGCTCCTCCAATTGGGGTGATCTGTCTACCATGCTGACCGGCCGCTAGGCCTGTTCTGCCGGTGGGTTGTACGTCTGCCTACCTTGCAGGCATGGGTGTCGGCTCTGCTCTGCCCCTACTCCAATTGGGGTGACGTGACTACCACGCCGGTGGGTCGCTGGGCCTGTTCCAGGCACAGGCGGCAGCTCTGCTCTGCACCTCTGGCTTGATGACAAAATGAGAGAGACTCAGATGTTTGTGACTCACTTTCTTTACCAGGAGACCAACTATTTCTCTCGCCGCTGGTATCGATGAAGTTATCTCCTCCACTGCTTTGTGATCACATCAGATGTCTGCCATGTTGGTATCCCATGTAAATGGCAGCATTTCATTCCCTTTGTCGGGTGACCAAAGCAATGGGTGAGTCCTGACCGGCCCTCACAAGCCCCGTCTCAATCCTGTTGCCACTGTCTATGAAGGCTCAGTTGGCATTTACCTCTACAGTATTCAGCAGGACCCAGACCAAGAAACAGTTTCCGCAGGTTCTTTAGCCCTGGGCCAGAGCAGTTCCGGGACCCAGAATTCAGCCGCTCCGGGCTCGGTGTATGTTCTGATAGGAGAACGATCCAAGAAGCAATTTTCATGGGTTCTTTAGCACTGACCCTGAGTAATTTGTCTGCAAGATGAAGGCGAATGGCAGCCTGAAATTACCTATTCTGTATCTGAATGAGCTGTGATCAGTCGAAAACAGGGATGGTGACATCAGCTCTCCAAGATGGTGACCGCTATCTTCCTCTGTGGTCTCACCGGTGTGGAAAACCGAATTGGACCGCTTCCTTCCCCCATTTCAAACCCAGAATTCAGCACTGAGCACAGTGATTGCCCAGATGGCAGGAGCCCGCATAATCCACAGACTGTATCTTTGTGTTGCTCTCTCGTCGTTTCCCAGCGCGCATTGCAGACACTAGCCGTGGGGCGATTTGCTAAATAAGCAGCGTGACCCTCCGTGAGGACAAATTGCTGGTGTTTGAGTCCCCGTAGCTGGTCCTTGTGCAATGGAAATCCTTCCTGTAGGTTTTGGAGCACACCAATTTTCCTGGAAATTTCTAATAAGATAGATTTTAGCCGTTCTAACTCGTCCTTCTCCTGCAAAGTGACGCGGTACAGGTGGGTAATGAACTCCCATCTCTGCCATAATATGATCCCCTGAAGTTAGTTTTCAGTACTAGGAAACAGACATGTATTTCAGGTGGAAAAATATTTCTGAGAATAATCTTCTCAAACGTTGATTATAAATCCAAATACATGAATATGAATGAATTTAGTTAGTGTATAATAAGACACATATATTTTATATTTTGAATAATCAGCAGAGTGAATACACACACACACACACACACACACACACACACACACACACACACCTAAATACAGACATTACAAAGTAGCATTATGTATGGCAATCGAAATTCACCATGAAATATATATCATCCACAGATCCAAAAATATTGATTTTACTAAATATGGATTTATGTTGTTCAACTAGGAAGCTCACCCATAGGTTGAATTTTCAGTTCCAACAGCATTTAGAAGAAGTGTTTTCTTCTAACAATTTGTATTTGCAAAGTCAGTTACCTCACAAATATGTACGTGTGATACCATGTAGTATTCTATATGTGCATATAAAAATGCATGTGCTGAATCAACTACAGAGAAAGGGAGACAGGAATTCACATATTTGTTAACTTTAAAAACACATAGAGAACTATTTTAACTACAAATTGACAAGATTTATAACACCAACCCTTTATCATGCAAAAGGAAAGTACAACTATACACCATGCCTCCTCTGAACTGGTTGTATTTCTATTCTGTGTGGGTTATTTTACTCCATCATATTAGGATTAGTAGTCAGAGTCTAGTAGGTTTTGGGTTAGTGTCAGGGATTCAGTATTTCGAATTGAAAATAGGAAAATAAATTCAATATTTATGCAAATATGTGATACAAAAAAATGTTCCCACTCTCATCCAGAACAATGCCTTGCCATCATCTTCGCTTAAAGTAAGACACAATTAGAGGACATGATTTACAAAAATCTGTGAATACATATCTGGAATGGAATATGCTCAGGAGTTCATATACTTGGAGGTGGTATAGGAGTTTCCAAAAGTAAGGGACAGGGTAAACACTCCACAAACATGGAGCTCTGCTGGCCTAAAGACTTTTGAGAAACTGCCTCTGAGTTTGGGCACTTGAAATATATGTTGCTGTCAGGAGATTTAGCTTCCATTCTAGTTAGACCATCATAACTGGGTCTGCATCTATGTGACCTGGAGGACATTGTTTCTTATTTCCCAATGAACATGAGGCAGCAGTGCTGAATTTTTTCTTTGTAGGTAAACTGTAGCCACTGCGCGCTAAGTGTCTCCTCGTCTTTACTGTAAAGCCATTTTTTCATCCTCCACTTTTTGTGGTGTTTCTTGCTGCTGCACTGGGAGTTTGGTATCTGATTCTTGAAATACAAGGAGTTCCACTGGGACAAAGTGCTGGAGGGAATTCTGTCACATGTGGTGGGTCAGGGTCTGCAGGAGAATGCACCAGGCAAGCTTCTCTCACACAGAGCTTGCCCCATTGACCATAGCAACCTGATTCTGAATATTGTCCTGAAACCTCTCCATATAACAAGATGCTTTTACATACAAGGGTCTGCTGGATGCAAAATGTCAGTCACAAGCCATTTGGAAGCCAATGGCAGATAAACATGGCCTCACCACAGATGTTATTTCAGACACCTCCCCACCACTGCTCTAGGCCAACTACTCAGCAGGCTCCAAATTACTGGCATCTCTGTTCTACAGCATTTTCGTGAAACCAAGTCAATCAAGGCACTGTCTGGTATACTCATAATCAGCAACAGGAATCCAAAGTTTCTCCAGTGCCACTTGGTCAAGGGAATTTCAAAAATTTGGTGGTATTTATCTAGCTATTTTTTAAGGATGAAGTTGGAGGCACTGTGGGTTTTCAATCATTCAGGAACCATTAAATGGCGAGGAAACTCATTTGAACGAAAGAAATGGAGAACTATCACAGGCAAAGCTTCCCAAAGTGTGGCCAAAAGGTCACATGAAGCCAGGCTCATTGAGGTCTACAATGTGAGCTCCATGTGTGTTATGACTCTCAACTATGGCTGCCAAGTCTTTAACAATAAAATCGTGTGATATCCTGGCTGAGATTACTTATGCTCTGTGGAAAGCCACCCTGGGCCTAGATCTCAGTTTCCAAGGGCGAATCTCATGTGTGGCCTCCTAAAATCTCAACACAATTCATGGCAATACTTCTCTGAGGACAGTTCCACAACTCAGTCTCTAAGGGGAATCACACCAGAGTTCAAGCCCAGGTGGAACCAGACATCTCTTCCAACCGCCACACAAATGACCACAATTAAAAACAAAAGACTCCCACATGGCACTCATCTTCTTCCATATAGACACTAATAATAACCTCTGGCTTGAGGTTTTCATGAGGGGCACAGACCAACACAGTGTTCAAAATAAGCACCCTCGCACCTCATTTGTCACAAGTCAGGGTTGCCTGGACACCCTTCCTTTGAACACGGAATGATCATAGAGCCCTGCCTTTAATACTGCTCCACAATTCCAATTTGAGGCTTACTGACTGTGGGATTTAGATTCTTTATGTGAACTGGAGTCATGAGTAATCACAAGCACCAGTGGGCTAGACTCTGCAAGGCTTTGAAGTACTCATTTGATGCAAAGGATCCCTATTCTCACTTGATGGAGATCAGGAACCTTACAGAGGAAGGCGAGAGACATAGTCCACAATAAATGCTTTTTGGACATTTTGGATTTGGGTGCACACATGGGATCTTTCTTTAGGTCCATTAGGTGCTGAGTATCTAAGCCACAGCCTCACACAGGGCCAAGTGGCCAATTCAGACACATCCCTTTCCAAACAATTAAGCAAAGAGCCCCAGGTGATGCCCATTCATTTCCATTTGAAAAATGTTTTCTTCAGGCTTCACAAAGGCGTGGCCTAATCAAAGACCTTCCTGTTATTCAGTGCAACAGAAGAATAGGTATGCAAAAGGCCCAAAGCAGGGTTTCTCCACAGAGACTTTACTGGTCACATTGATATCTGAGTTTTCTGAGATGATCCAATTCCCTTCAGCTATCCTGTACATGGCCATGTCCCAGAGCTTGGAGGTGGTACATATCTTGGACACATAACCATGAGCCTATTATGGTTAGTTTCCAGAATTCAGGCAGAAAACAGGAACTTAGGAAGACAGTAGGTGTTGCCCATCCAGAAGGCAAGCCAAGTCCATCTATAAATTGGGAAGGATGAATGCTGGGAAGCTTTCTACTAGACAGAACACATCCATTGATGCATGCTCTTTCTAATGTCTTCATCCACGAACACAGTGGGATACCCAGACATAGAAACACACTCCTTGTCCAACGACTTTCTAGAAACCATCCACTCCAAAATGAACATACTGCCTTTCCTACCTATTCTCAGAAAATGAGACAAGACCACAAACTCACACCCAACCCACAAAGGCACCTCCTTCCCCCAAGTAGGTCTGTGACTATCCGGAGTGTCCTCTTACTGGTGGGCCATACTATGTTCCCAGAAATGGCCTGTCCTGTCTCAGATCTGGTCTCTTTGGCCAACTCTGTGAGGTTATTAGGAGCCAGCGGTGAGCCATTACATGGAGATGACTTTTTCTCTCTCAGGTCCTTCATAGCTGCATACATCTTCTCCAGGGATCATTTCTGTATGGACCTTTGAGGATCTTAGCATGTGGAAGATCTGCTACATTCCTATATTGAAAGACCAACTCTGTCTCTAATCTTCTGTAAAGTTAGATTGAGGGAACAGTGTATGGTTAGGATTAATAACATGTTTTATATGAATTAGGAATCATTCTGCAGGAATGATTGGGAAGCTGCAATATTTACAAGAAAATATAGGTGAAATATTAGTATGAAAACAGAAATGTAGGTAAGATTTGAAGCCCAGAAGGGCATTGGGCCCTTGATTGGGATACTTAGATTTGAATTATTTTCTGCAGAGATGTCTCAGATAAATTCAGTACAATGGCATAGGACCTTGTACGTTGGATGATGGAATGTTGAAGAGAACTTCTAGTCAAAAAGGGATAGTTGAAATTATTAGAAAGATATTCAGTTTCAGAAAGAAGAGTGAGTATAGGTTTTGGACAAAAGTTCTCCAGCAGTAGGGTTTCGGATAGAGAGTGAATTTAAATGTGAGCACATGTGAAGAGTCAGTCACAATGATGAACTGGGGAAAATATGTCGGTAAGCAGATATCAATAGAGACATTAAGAAATCAGGAAAAGTATAAAGTGAGTGATAGGATTAGATATTTTCAACAGGGTTGAGTTTGAATATATAATCTAAGGAAGAAAAAAATATGTTGTCACAAATAGGATTGACATTTGAGAACATTAGGCAACATGTACATGGATGTTTTTAGTAATCCATGCTCACTTTCAATTTGGGCTTTGGTACAATCATATGTTTGACCTTTGCATTTTGGGTCCCGAATATTACTGTGATAAAATGTATATGTAGATTGGGTGACATAAGTATTTCTTATACCATTTCTGAGAGCAATATTTTGAAGATATATAAATTATTATTGGCGGTACAAAGATTTGTACTCTGTGTCTATGAATATAGAATTAATGCATGAATTGACAATACTGTGAATAAATAATATAACTGTTTCCACTTTAAATAATGGATTGAATTGATATGTGAAAATATACACAAAAACTTATATTGATATACAATCATTCATTCCAACCAGTTACACATCTAATTGTATAATTGCGTTATGTTTTATTATAAAGATTGTGTGAGATTTGCTTCAAAAGTGATTATGGAAATCGAAAATAATGTGTTTGGAAAGAAGTCTCATTAAAAGACCAGTCAAGAAACCTGGAGGAATACATGTGTTCCGAAGCAGTAAGTGATTGAAAGAGAAACAAATGCCTATAAATTTGTGAATTTGTGGATGAAATATATATCCTATGATGTGCATGAACTGAAGAAATATTAACGAACCAATGTTGAATAAAAATGAACATCAAAATACACACCATGTCCCATAGGAATCTAATTGCATTGATGTTAAACTGGGTCAATTACTGTAGAAATATTAGTATTTGTATGCACATTCACTGAAGTTAGTTTTAAGTACTAGAAAACAAATATGTAGTTCAGGTAAATGAATACTTCTGAGAATAACCTTGTGAAATTTTTATTATAAATCCACATACATGAACATGAATGAATTTCGGTAGTGTATATAAGACACATATATTTCATATTTTGAAAAATCTTGAGAGTGTATATATATATATATATATATATATATATATATATATATATATATATATAAACACACACCCAAAACCCACACAGAGATATTAAAAAGTACCAATATATAAGCCAATCAATATTCATCATGAAATATATAACATCCACAGATGCAAAATAATTTATTTTACTGAGCATGGATTTATGTACAGTGTTGTTCTCCTAGGAAGCTCACACATAGGTTGAATTTTCAGTTCCAACTGCTTTTAGGAGGAGTGATCTTTTCTCACAATTTGTATCTCCAAGTCAGCCAAGTCACAAAAATGTACGTGTGATACCAGGTAGGATTCTATATGTGCATATAAAAATACATGTGCTGAATAGGCTACAGAGAAAGGGCATATAAAAATACATGTGCTGAATAGGCTACAGAGAAAGGGAGACAGGAATTCACGTATTTGTTAACTACAAAAACCCATGGTGAACTATTTTAATTAAAAATTGACTAGATTTATAACACCTACACTTTATCATGCAAAAGGCAAATCCAACTATACACCATGCCTCCTCTGAACTGTTTGTATTTCACTTCTGCTTGCATTATTTCTCTCCATCATATTAGGGTTAGTAGTCACAGTCTAGTAGGGTATGGGTTAGTGTCAGGGATTCAGTATTTTGAATGTAAAATAGGAAAATGAATCAAATGTGTATGCAAATATGTGCTATACAAAATCTTCCTACTCTCATTCACAACAATACCTTGACACTATCTTTGCCCCAAGTAAGACAAAATAAAAGAAGAAGATTTAGAAAATCTGTGAATACATATCAGGAATGGAACATGGTTACGAGTTCACAATATTGGAGGTGGTAGAGGAGTTTAAAAAAGTAAGGGACAGGGTAAATACTGCACAAATATGGAGATCTGCCAGCCTAAAGACTTCTGGAGAACCTGCCTCTGAGGTTGGCCACTTGAAGTATATGTTGTAGTCAGCACCTATGGCTTCCTTTCTAGTGAGACCACCAAAGCTGGGTCTCCATCTATGTGACCTGCAGAACATGGTTTCTTATTTTCCAAAGAACGTGAGGCAGCAAGGCTAAATTCTCTCTTTGTAAGTAAACTCTTGCCACTGAAGGCTAAGTGTGGCCCCGTGTGGACTGTGAAGCCATTTGGTCATCCTCCACTTTTCATGGTGTCCTTGCTGCTGCACTGGGAGTTTGGTATTGGCTTCAGGAAATACAAGGAATTCAACTGGGTCACAGTGCTGGAGGGAGATCTGTCACGTGTTGTGCGTCAGGGTCTGCAGGAGAATGCACCAACCAGGCTTCTATCCCACATAGCTTGCCCCCTTGACCATAGCAACCTGATTCTGAACATTGCCCTGAAACCTCTCCATTCAACAAGATGCCTTTACATACAAGGGTCTGCTGGCTGCACCATGTCAGTTACAAGCCTTTTGGCAGATCCACATGACCCCACCACAGAAGTTTTATCACAGACCTGCAAAACACTGCTCTAGGCCCACTACTCAGCAGACTTTAACTTATTTGCATCATTGTTCTACACCATTTTCATGAAACCCAGTCAATCAAGGCACTGTCTGGTACACTCATGATGAGCAACAGGAAATCCAAAGTGTATCCAGTGTCACCTGGTGATGGGAATTTCAAATTTTTATGATGTTTATCTAGCCATTTTTCAAGGATGAGGTTGGAGGCACTGTGGGATTTAATTCATTCTGGAAACATTAAAAGGTGAGAAAGCCCATTTCAATGAAAGATCTGGAGAACTCTCACAGGCAAGACTTCCCAAAGAGTGGCCAAAAGATCAAATGAAGCCAGGCCCATTGAGGTCTACAATGTGAGGTCCATGTGTGTTTTTACTCTCAACTATGGCTGTCAAGTCTTTCAGAATAAAATCATGTGATATTCTGGCTCAGATTCCCAGTGCTCTGTGGGAAGCCCCCCGGGCCTAGATCTCAGTTTCCAAAGGCCACTACCATGCGTGGCCTCCAAAAATCCCAACACAATTCATGGCAATACATCTCTGCAGTCATTTCCAGAACTCAGTCTCTAAGAAGACTCACACCAGAGTTCAAGCCAAGGTGGACCCAGTCATCTCTTCCATCAGCCAAACAAATGACCACAATTAAAACCAAAACGCTCCCACATGGCTCTCAACTACTTCCACATAGACACTCATCATAACCTCTGGCTGGAAGTTTCCATGAGGGGTGCAGCTGAAGACAGTATCCAAAATATGCTCCCTACCCTCATTTGTCTAATGTCAGGGTGGCTTGACAACCTATCTGTGAACAAGGAGTGATCAATTAGGCCTGCCATTAATACTGCTCTGCTTCTCCAATTTGAGCCTTATGTCTGTGGGGTTTAGATTCTTTATGTGAATTGGAGTTATGAGAAAATCCAAGCACCTATGGGCTTGCCTCTGCAGGGCTTTGAAAAACTTTTTGAACCAAAGATACCTATTCTCACTTGATGGAAGTCAGGAACCTTACAGAGGAAGGCGAGAGACTTCATCCACAAGACTGCTCTTTTTCCATTTTGGTTTTGGATGCACACATGAGATCTTTCCTTAGATTCATCAGGTGGTGAGAATCTAAGTCACAGCCTCACACAGGGCCAAGAGGCTGATTCAGACACATCCCTTTCCACAGCAATTAAGCAAAGAGCCACAGGTGATGCTCATTATTTTCCATTAGAAAACTGTTTTCTTCAGGTTTCACAAAGGGGTGGACTGAGGCAAAGACCTTCCAGACATTCAGGGCAACGGAACAATAGGTAAACAAAAGGCCCAAATCAGTGTTTCTCCACTGACACTTTACTGGTCACACTGATATCTGAGTTTTCTGAGTTCCTCTCCATTCCCTTCAGCTATCCAGTACAAGGCCATGTTATAGAGTTTGAAGGTGGTACATATCTTTTAAACAAAACCATGAGCCTATTCTTGAGAGTGGCCAGAATTCAGGAAGAAAACAGGAACTTAGGAAGATAGCAGGTGTTGCCCATTCATAAGGAAAGCCGTAGTCCATTCATAAATTTGGCAGGATGAATGCTGAGAAGATTTCTACTAGACAGAACAATTCCATTGATGCATTCTCTTTTCTAATGTCTATAACCACAGACACAGTGGAATACACAAACCCACAACCACACCCACAAAGGCAACTCTTTCCTCCAAGTTGGTCTGTGACTATCCAGAGTGTCCTCTGACTGGTGGGCCATACTATGTTCCCCAAAATTGCTTGTCCTGTCTCAAATCTGCTTTCCTTTGCTAACTCTGTGAAGTAGTCAGGAGTCAGCGGTGAGCCAATACCTGCTTTATCAGGAAAGAATTATCTTCAGAGCTTCCCTGGCATTTGGCCATCCTCACATCTGTAGGTAAGTGCCGCAGCCCGGCTGGCTGGGCAAAATAACCGGGGGGGTGACGAACAACTTGGGTAGACTGATGCAGCAGGAGTGGAAGCCAATTATTGTTGAATAAGAGCGGTATTTATACATTTTACACAGCCTATCTAATTAGCATGAAATAGATACAGCAGTCAAACAATAAGGAATCTCCACACTTAATGGCTCGCTTTTGTTACTTCACAAACCACTCCCTCTGGCATTTTTCCAGGCGCCATCCAGACTTTTTTTACAGACTCTAACATTTCTCTGGCAAAATAACAGGTGCCAATCTGACTTGTTTACAGACCTTAACAGGTAAGAAGAAAGACTGACTCTGTCTTTGGTAAATTCAAACAAGTGAGACCACTGGGACTGGGATTGGTAATGGCTCTGGGTGCCTGGCTTCCTGGATCCCAAGTTCAGAGACTTTCATCATCAAGGAAGTGAGGTGTGGTCACTTCTTTCAGGAACTGAATGAATGAGGTAACTGCCTTGGCAACCACTTTGTCCTAACAGTTGCTTCCAAGGGTCCCATGAGATGGAGGCTGCCCCTACTTCCTGTGACACTTTCATATGTTAGAATGGTATATCAACCATACGCACCTGGGAAGAGCTTTCCACACAGGCCTGGTTTGGTCTACTCTACATTAAGAAGAGTGAGGCTGATTCAGACACATTCCTTCATCCTACCAGGTTCTTTGCCATGGAGATGTCTTTTGCTCTCTCAGGTCCTTCATAGCTGCCTACATCTTCTCCAGAGATCATTTCTGCATGTACCTTTGATGTTCTCAGCAGGTGGAAGATCCCATACATTCCTGTATTGTAAGACCAACACTGTCGCTGCTCCTCAGTAAAGTTAGATTGAGGGAACAGTGTATGATTAGTGTTATTAACATGTTCGATATGGGTTAGGAACCATTCTGCTGGATGAATAATGGTATTGGGAACCTGTGATATTTATAAGAATATAGAGGTGAAATATATGTACGAAAACAGAAATCTAAGTAAGATTTGAAGCCCAGAACTTCATTTGTCCCTTGATTGGGATACTTAGCGTTGAATTACATTCTGCACAGATGTTTCAGATAAATCGATATACAATGGCATAGGACCTTTCACCTTGGATGATTGAATGTAGAAGAGAACATCCAATCAAAAAGTGATAGTCGGTAGGATTAGGAAGATAGTCGGTAGGTTTAGGAAGAAGAATGAGTGTAGGATTTGGAACAAAAGTTCTTTAGAACTAGGGTATCGCTAAGAGAGTGAATGTAAATATCAGCACATGTGATGAGGAAGTCACAATGATTAACTGGGGAAAATATGTAGGAAAGCAGATATCAATAGAGACATTACAAAATCAGGCAAAGTATAAAGTGAGTGACAGGATTAGACATTTTCAACATGTTTGAGTTTGAATATATAATCTTTGGAAGAAACAAATATGTAGTCATCAATAGGATTTCATTTGAGAGCATTAGGCAAGCTGGACATGGATGTTTTTAGTAATCCATGTTCACTTTCCATTTAGGTTTTGTACAATCATAAGTGTGACCTTTGCTTTTTGTGTCCAGAATATTACTGTGATAAAATGTATATGGAGATCAGGTGACATGGGTATTTCTTCCACCATTTCTGGGAGCTATATTTTGAGGACGTATAAATTAGTATTGGGGGTACAAAGAGGTGTACCTGTGTCTATGAATATAGAGATAATTCGTGAATAGACTGTACTGTGAATAAATAATATAACTGGTTCCACTTTAAATAATGGATTGAATTGATATCTGAAACTAAGTAAGAAATCTTATATCGATATACAACCATTCATTCCAACCAGTTATACATCTAATGGTAATATTAGTGTTATGGTTTATTGTGACGGGTTTGTGCGTTTTGCTTCAAATGTGATAATGGAAATCGAAAATAATGTTTTTGGGAAGAAGTCTCATGAAAAGAGCAGTTATGAAACATGGAGGAATACATGTGTTCTCAAGCAGGAAGTGATTGAAAGTGAAACAAATGCCTATAAATTTGAGAAATTTTGATGAAACATATATGCTATGATGTGCATAAACTGAAGATAGTAATGTACCAGTGTTGAATAAAAATGAACGTCAAAATACACATCATGTCTCATAGAGTCTACTTGCATTGATGTTCAACTGGGTCAGTTACTGTAGAAATATTAGGATTTGGGGGGGAATTAATAATACAATTTATTTTAGCACTAGCATGCCACAGAATGTAGAGGAAAGATCAATGGATTTTTAGTTATAGCACTAATAATCTAACATTTAGTGACTATTTTGGATAGTCTAGAAATTACATAAGGCTATGTAACATATTTTTTTTATTTAACATTCATCAAAGCTTGGAATTTTCGTAATATTTCTTCTTTTTTCTTTTTTAATTTTTTCAGTTGTTGATTGACCTTCATTTTGTTTATTTGTATGTGGTGCTGAGAATAGAACCATGTGCCTCACACATGCTAGAAAAGCATGTTACCTCTGAGCCACAAACCCAGCCCCTCCACTTCTATCTTAACATCATACACTCATGTCCCTCTTCTTTACTCACTTTCTTCCTCATTTTCCCCCTTCTCTCCCTTCCTTTTTGGTTTCCCCTCCATATCTATTTTTCTCTCATGTCATTACAAACAGTAGTATGCTATGAAATTTAAATTTAAGACTGTTTTTTATAGTCATTCTTTTTCTTGAGAAAATTTAAAAATTATAATCACCTGATAGATATATTACAATACATTTATTATACATATGTATCTATATTCATGCATATGCATTACATATATTATATATATATATATATATATATATATTTAAAAGTACTTTGATTTTCCTGTTAGAAATAATATAGACCAAGTCTTTCTTAATTCTCAATTCTTCCATAATTAACATCTTACAGTGAAAATCAAATAAACATATTTAAGTAAACAGGTATCATTCTTATTTATCAATACTGATAATTTAAAGTTTTATATCACATTAAGCTGTAATGTGGCATATTAACTCTTATGAATTAGAGAAATTTTATTTGAACAACCTATTATTTAAGGACCATATGCACTGACATTTTTAATGGCTTTCTTGTGATTTCAATTTCTATCAATTGTGTATTAATTGCCAAATACTTATTTTAGTACTTTTCATGTTCATAATTGATATAAAGTCAATTGTTTAATTCTTCTTGTAAGTAGTTACTTATTACAGTAGGGACATTATTAATAATACTACATCTTTATAAGAAAAATGGTACAAATTTATTTTCATGCAAAATTAAGAATAATTGTATGCTCTAGATGTTTGATTGTTGATACATATAACAAAGAGCTTTTGATGAGTCTCTTCCCCAGTAAAACATAAAATGCAAAGATATAGTTAGGTTTGTATGTCCAAATAAAGATAAGAAAAAATACACATTATCAGCTAGAAACTATTAAATAAAAGATGAAAAGAACAATCCAACACATTGTACGAACTTGTCAGATGAGGTAGTATTCTGGAAGAATACCCTAAGACTAGACCTTGTCCATGACAAAATATTCACAAAAAAATGAAATAGGCAAAGTGTAGAAAATGCTATGAATTTTTCATGAAGTTAGGTGAATTATCCTTTAATCTCAATTTATGTGCATTTTCTGGTAAAATAAATTTGTGATATTCACAAAACAAAGTTTCTGTATAGCAAAATGAATACATCTGAACCCATTTTTAGCTGATTTCTTCCCACTAAATTTTAAACCTTTATTTATTTATTTATTTATTTATTTATTTTTATTGGTTGTTCAAAACATTACAAAGCTCAAGATATATCATCTTTCATACATTTGACTCAATTGGGTTATGAACTCCCATTTTTTCCCCAAATACGAATTGTAGAATCACATCGGTTACACATTCACACTTTTACATAATGGCATATTAGTGACTTTTGTATTCTGCTACCTTTCCTATCCCCTACTATCCACCCTCTCCTCCCCTCCCATCTTCCCTCTCTACCTCATCTGCTATTGTTCAATTCTCTCCATTGTTTCCCCCCCACTTCCCCTCACAACATTTTATATGCGATTTTGTGTAACATTGAGAGTTTCCTACAATTTTCATAAGCTTTCCCTTCTCTCTCCCTTTCTCTCCCCCCATTCGTCTTTGTTTAATGTTAATCTTTTCCTCATGCTCTTCCTCCCTGTTCTGTTCTTATTTGCTCTCTTTATAACAGAGAAGACATTTGGCATTTGTTTTTTAAGGATTGGTTAGCTTCGCTTAGCATAATATGCTCTAATGCCATCCATTTCCCTGCAAATTCTATGATTTTGTCATTTTTTGTGCTGTGTAATACTCCCTTGTGTATAGATGCAACATTTTTTTTATCTATTAATCTATTGAAGGGCATCTAAGTTGGTTCCACAGTCTAGCTATTGTGAATTGTGCTGCTATGATCATTGATGTGGCAGTATCCCTATAGTACGCTCTTTTAAGATCCTGAGAGAACATTCCAAGAAGGGTGATAGCTGGGTCAAATGGTGGATCCATTTCCAGCTTTTCCAGGAATATCCATACTTCTTTCAAAATTGGCCTCACCAATTTGCAGTCCCACCAGCAGTGTACAAGTGTATCTTTTTCCCCAAATCCTCGCCAACACTTATTGTTGTTTAAGTTCATAATGGCTGCTGATCTTACTGGAGTCAGATGGTATCTTAGGGTGGTTTTGATTTGCATTTCTCAGACTGCTAGAGATGGTGAACATTTTTTCATGTACTTGTTGATGGATTGTATGTCCTCCTCTGTGAAGTGTCTGTTTAGGTCCTTGGCCCATTTGTTGATTGGGTTATTTGTTATCTTATTGTTTAATATTTTGAGTTCTTTGTATATTTTGGATATTAGGGCTCTATCTGAAGTGTGAGGGGTAAAAATTTGTTCCCAGGATGTAGGCTCTCTATTTACCTCTCTTATTGTTTCTCTTCTTGAGAAAAAACTTTTTAGTTTAAGTAAGTCCCATTTGTTTATTCTTGTTATTAACTCTTGGGCTATTGATGTCTTATTAAAGAATTTGGAGCCCGACCCCACAGTATATAGATCATAGCCAACTTTTTCTTCTATGAGACGCAGTGTCTCTGATTTGATATCTAGCTCCTTGATCTATTTTGAGTTAACTTTTGTGCATGGTGAGAGAACGGGATTCAGTTTCATTTTGTTGCACATGGATTTCTAATTTTCCCTGCACCATTTGTTGAAGATGCTATCCTTCATCCATTGCATGTTTATAGCCACTTTATCAAATATAAGAAAGTTGTAATTTTGTGGATTGGTTTCTCTGTCCTCTATTCTATACCATTGGTCCACCTGCCTGTTTTGGTACCAGTACCACACTGTTTTTGTTACTCTTGCTTTGTAGTAAAGTTTGAACTCTAGTATCGCTATACCTCCCGATTCACACTTCCTGCTTAGAATTCCTTTTGCTATTCTGTGTCTTTTGTTTTTCCATATGAATTTCATGATTGCTTTTTCATTTCTACAAGAAATGCCGTTGGGATTTTGATTGGCATTGCTTTAAACCTGTAGAGAACTTTGGGTAATTTCGCCATTTTGATGAATTTAGTTCTGCCTATCCATGAACAGGGTACATTTTTCCATCTTCTAAGATCTTTTTCTATCTCTTTCTTTAGGGTTCTGTGGTTTTCACCTATTTTGTTAGGTTGATTTCCAAGTATCTTATTTTCTTTGAGGATATTTTGAATGGAGTGGTTTTCCTCATTTCCATTTCAGAAGTTTTGTTGCTGATATACAGGAATGCCTTTGATTTATGCGTGTTGGTTTTATATCCTTCATTTATTAACTCTAGCAGTTTCTTTGTAGACCCTTTTGGGTCTGTTAAATATATTACCATGTCATCCACAAAAAGCGATAATTCAAGTTCTTCTTTTCCTATTTTTATGCCTTTAATTTCTTTTGTCTGTCTAATTGCTCTGGCTAGTATTTCAAGAACTAAATTGAATAGAAGTGGTGATAGAGGGCATCCCTGTCTTGTTCCAGATTTCAGAGGGAATGCCTTCAGTTTTCTCCATTTAGGATGATCCTAGCCTGAGGTTTAGCATATATAGCTTTTACAATGTTGAGGTAAGTTCCTGTTATCCCTAGTTTTTCTAGTGTTTCGAACATAAAGGGATACTGAACTTTGTTGAATGTTTTACTACATCTATCGAGATGATCATATGGTTCTTGTCCTTAAGTCTATTGATGTGGTGAATAGCATTTATTGATTTCCGTATATTGAACCAGCCTTGCATTCCAGGGATGAATCCTACTTGATCATGGTGGACAACTATTTTGATATGTTTTTGTATTCAATTCACACGGATTTTATTGAGAATTTTTGCATCCAACTTCATTAGAGATATTGGTCTGTAGTTTTCTTTTTTGAAGTGTCTTTGTCTGGTTTTGGGATCAGGGTGATTTTGGACTCCGAGAATGAATTTGGAAGAGCTCCTTATTATTCCATTTCTTGATATAGCTTGAATAGTATTGGTATTAATTCTTCTTCGAAGGTTTTGTTGAACTCCGCTGTATACCCATCAGGTACAGGGCTTTTTTTGATTGGTAGTCTTTTGATGGCTTCTTCCATTTCTTTCTTTGTTTTTGGTCTGTTAAAATTGTGTGTGTCTTCTTGACTGAATATGGGCAGATCGTATGACTTAAGACATTTATCGATATTATAACTATCTTCTATTTTATTGGAATATAGGATTTCAAAATACTTTCTAATTATATTCTGTATTTGTGTACTGTCTGTTGTGATATTGCCTTTTTCATTCCGTATGTTAGTAATTTGAGTTCCCTCTCTTCTTCTCATCCTTAGCATGGCTAAGGGCCTGTAAATCTTATTTATTTTTTCAAAGAATCAACTTTTAGTTTTATCAAATTTTTCAATGTTTTTTTTTGTTTCAGTTTCGTTGATTTCTGCTCTAATTTTAATTATTTCTTGTCTTCTACTACATTTGCTGTTGTTTTGCTCTTCCTTTTCTAGGTTTTTGATGTGTACTGTGAGTTTATTTATTTGTTGTTTTATTCTTTTTTTGAGGAAAGAACTCCAAGAAATGAATTTCCCTCTTAAAACTGCCTTCTTTGTGTCCCATAGATTCCAGTATGTTGTGTCTGTATTGTCATTTGATTCTAAGAATTTTTTTATCTCCTCCTTTATGTCTTCTGTAACCCATTGATCATTCAGTAGAATATTGTTCATTTTACATGTGATGTAGGATTTTTCCTTCCTTCTATTCTCATTGATTTCCAGTTTCATTCCATTATGATCAGATATGGTGCATGGTATTATCTCCACGCCTTTATATTTACTAAGAGTTGCCCAATGGCATAATATATGGTCTAACTTGGAGTAGGATCCATGTGCTGCTGAGAATAAAGTGTATCCACTTGATGATGGTTGATATATTCTATATATGTCGGTTAAGTCAAGGTTATTGATTGTGCTGTTGAATTCTATAGTTTCTTTATTCAGTTTTTTATAGAGGATCTGTCTAATGGCGAGAGCGGTGTGTTGAAGTCACCCATAATTATTGTGTTGTAGTCTATTTGACTCTTGAACTTGAGGCGAGTTTGTTTTATGAGCGTTGCAGCTCAATTGTTTGGTGCATACCAATTGATAATTGTTATGTCTTGTTGGTGGATGGTTCCTTTTAACAATATATAGTGTCCTACTTTATCCCTTTTGATTAACGTAGGTTTGAAGTTGATTTTATATGATATGAGTATGGCCACTCCTGCTTGCTTCCGAGGGCCATGTGAGTGGTATGATTTTTCCCAACCTTTCACTTTCAGCCTGTGTATGTCTTTACCTATCAAAAGAGTCTCCTGAAGGCAGCATATTGTTGGATTTATTTTTTTGATCCAGGTTACTAGCCTATGTCTCTTGATTGGTGAGTTTAGATTTTTAACATTTAAGGTTACAATTGAAATATGATTTATACTTCCAGTCATGTTTATTTATTTATTTATTTTAATTTGGGTAGTTTTTACTTTTTGGTTATTTTCTTACCCCTTTACTGAGATACCTCCCACTGTTAGTTTTGGGCACTATTTTTCAATTCCTCTTCTTGTAGTATTTTGCTCAAAATGCTTTGCAGTGCTGGTGTTCTGTCTGCGAATTCTTTTAGCTTTTGTTTATCAAGAAATACTTAATTTCATTGTCAAATCTGAAGCTTAATTTTGTTGGATACAGTATTCTTGGTTGGAATCCATTATTTTTCAGTGTTTGAAATACATTGTTCAAAGATCTTCTCGCTTTCAAAGTCTGTGATGAAAAATCAATTGTTAACCTAATTGGTTTACCCCTGAATGTTATCTGCCTACTTTCTCTCGTACCTTTTAATATTCTCTCCTTGTTCTGTATGTTGGCTATCTTCATAATTATATGTCTTGGAGTTTGTCTATTATGGTTTTGAATGTTTGAGGTCCTGTAGGCTTCCAGGATATGGCAATCCATTCCATCTTTCATCTCTGGGATGTTTTCTAGAATTATTTCATTTAATATGTTGTCCATTCATTTGGTTTGAATCTCTATGCCTTCTTCTATCCCGATGACTCCCAATTTTGGTTTTTTTATGACATCCCATATCTCTTGAATAGTTGCTCATGGGATTTAAGCATGTTTTCTGTGTTGACTATATTCTTTTCAAGTTGACAAACTTTGTCTTCATTATCTGATGTTCTGACTTCTACTTGATCTAGTCTATTTGAAATATTCTTGTTGAGTTTTTAATTTGGTTTATAGTTTCCTGCATTTCTAGAATTACTGTATGATTTTTTAAAAGATCTCTATCTCCTGGTAAACCTTGTTCTTTGCCATTTGAATTTGGTTGTTTAATTCATTTTCAAAATATACTTTTATTTCTTGGACTTGCTGCCTCATGTCTTCTCTATTATTCCTTTCCATCTGAGTTAGGTATGACTTAAGTTTTTTCCCTATCCCTGTTTCTGATGCTTCTAGGTTCTCCTGTAGTATTAAGTTGTCCTTCATTGTTTCTACACCTTTTTTTCCCCTTGTTTTTTCATGATGTTCACGTTATTTTCTGGCTCTATTTGATTGCTGTGTTTCTGCTCTCTTCTATAGATTTGTTATGGGTTTCTATATCTCTGTTTTCTCTCCTTTGTGTTGCTACACTATGCCTGCTTAAGTGGATTTCGCTGTTAAGGAATTCTGACAGCCGAGCTCCAGTGATGTCACCTCTCTGCTGTGGTGGGCCCCAGGCTCCTTGCCGGAGTGTCCGAATTGGGGGGGTGGACTGGATTGTCTCTTGTTGGTTTCAGCTCCCGGTCGCTGGCATGCCGGCAGTCTCCAGCCACCCAGTAGCGCGGGCAGCGGATGGGCTGTCGCCGGCGGGTGGGTGATCTCTAGCCACACAGTTGCGCGTTCGGTCGTCGGCAGGCGAGCGTTCTCCAGCCGTCAAGACATGCCGTCAGCAGGTGGGCTGGCGCCGGCAGGAAGGTGGTCTCCAGTTGCCCAGTCACACTGGCAGCGGTCTGGCGTTCTCCAGCCACCCAGTCAGGAGGGCCTGGCCTCTAGTCCCCTGGTTTATCCTGCTAGTCCTGATTTCTCCTGCTAGACCAGATTTCTCCTGAGTGATGCGTCTCGGCAGCTCAAACTGTTCTCCGGGTCTGCCGTTAGTTGGGTGGGGAGGGTGTCTATTGTGAACCCTGGAACTCTATCGTTTTAATATTTTCCGCTTGCCCCTCGCCCCGCACTGGCTAGACAAGTTTCATTTTTGCCGCTGATGGGAAGGGGAGATGAAGGTCAGGTGCCTCTAGTTTTCCCCCAGTCTTTATGCAGACTTGCTCTGATTATCCCTCCCCCAAAAGCCTAGGAGAGATTTTATGCGAATTTTCCTCTGTATGTGAGATGAGCTGAGAAGCACACACCTGTTTTATTGTTGCAATCTGTCTGGGAGTGGTGGTGGTTACTTCAGCTCTCCAAGATGGTGGCTGCTGGTTTCCTTTGTGGAATTTCCAATTTGGGGGATAGAAATGTACTGCTAACTTTCCCGTCTGAAATCCCAAATTCAGCTGGGGGCTCAGTGGATGCTCAGCCAGCAGGATTCCACAGAATCTGCAGCAACGTTTCTACCTGCTTGCTGGTCGCTTCTCGGTGGTGCCTCACCATTTGTAGACACGGGGCAGGTCACGCAGATAAATCAGAATGGATCTCCGGTTGCACAAGTGGCTTGTGTTTGAGACTCAATTACCGGACCTCGGTGGTGGAAATCATTCTTCTAGATTTCGGTAAACACCCATTTTCCTGTAAGATCCTAACAAGATAGTTTTTCATCGTTCTAACTCGTTATTCACCTGCGCAGTGGCAGGGTACACTGGGTGTGATACACTGTCTTCACAGTCATCTTGCAATGCCGAAATATTAGGATATGGATGCACCATTTACTGAAAACTGTTTCAGTACTAGGAAAAAATATGTATTTCAGGTGGATGAATATTTCTGAGAATAATTTTTTAAAAAGTGGATTATAAATCCACATACATGAATATGAATGAATTTAGGGAGTGCATAATAAGACACAAATATTTCATATTTTGAAAAATCCGGAGAGTATATATATATATATATATATATATATATATATATATATATATACATATACACACACACACACACAGACATTAAAAACTAGCAATATATATGTCAATTGAAATTCATCATGAAATACATATCATCCACAGACCCAAAAATATTCATATACTTAACATGAATTTATGTATAATGTTGTTCAACTAGGAGGCTTACCCATAGGTTGAATTTTCAGTTCCAACAGCATTTAGGAGGAGTGATCTCTTCTCAAAATTTGTATTTGCCAAGTCAGTCACCTCACAAAAATGTACGTGTGATACCAGGTACGATTCTATATGTGCATATAAAATTACATGTGCTGAATAGGCTAAAGAGAAAGGGAGACAGGAATTTACATATTTGTTAACTTTCAAAACACATGGAGAACTATTTCAACAAAAAATTGACTAGATTTATAACTTCTAACCTATATAATGCAAAAGGCAATTCCAACTATACACCATGCCTCCTCTGAACTGCTTGTATTTCTATTCTGTTTGAGTTTTTATTCTCTATCATATTATGATTAGTAGTCAGAGTCTAGTAGGGTAGGGGTTAGAGTCAGGGATTCAGTATTTCGAATGGAAAATTGGAAAATGAATCCAATGTGTATGCAAATATGTGCTACACAAAATCTTCCCACTCCTCCAGAACAATGGCTTGACATTATCTTCGCCCCAAGTAAGACATAATTAGAGGAGAAGAGTTAGAAAATCAGTGAATACTTATCTGGAATGGAATATGCTAAGGAGTTCACTACCTTGGAGGTGGTAGAGGAGTTTCCAAAAGTAAGGGACAGGGTGAACACTCCACAAACATGGAGCTCTGCTGGCCTAAAGACTTCTTGAGAAATTGCCTCTGAGTTTGGGCACTTGAAACATATGTTGTTATCAGGAGCTTTAGCTTCCTTTGTAGTGAGATCATCAAAGCTGGGTCTGCACCTTTGTGACCTGTAAAACATAGTTTCTTATTTTCCAATGAACATGAGGCAGCAGTCCTGAATTTGATCTTTGTAGGTAAACTGTGGCCACTGGGTTCTAAGTGTCTCCCTGTGTGGACTGTGAAGCCATTTGTTCATCCTCCAATTTTCATGGTGTTTCTTGCTGCTACAATGGGAGTTTGGTATTTGCTTCATGAAATACACGGAGTTCAACTGGGACACAGTGCAGGAGGGAGTTCTGTCACGTGTGGTATTTCAATTTCTGCAGGAGAATGCACCAACCATGCTTCTATATCACATAGCTTGCCCCATTGACCATAGCAAATCGATTCTGAACATTGCCCTGAAACCTCTCCAAATAACAAGATGCCTTTACTTAGAAGGGACTGCTGGCTGCATCATGTCAGTCACAAGCCATTTGGAAGCCAATGGCAGATCCACATGGCCCCACCACAGATGTTTTATCACACACCTGCCTACCACTGCTCTAGGCCCACTAATCATCAGGCTCCAACTTATTGGCATCTCTGTTTTACACAATTTTCATTAAAACCAGTCAATCAAGGCAGTGTCTGTTATACTCATGATCAGCAACAGGAAATCCAAAGGTTCTCCTGTGCCAGCTGGTCATGGAAATTTCAAAAATTTCATGGTATTTTTCTAGACATATTTCAACAATGAAGGTGGAGGCACTGTGAGTTTCAGTTCATTCCAGAACCATTAATGTTGACGAAGCTCATTTCAATGAAAGCTCTGGAGAAATCTCACAGGCAATGCTTCCCAAAGAATGGCCAAAAGGTCAAATGAAGCCAGGCCCATTGAGTTCTACAATGTGAGGTCCATGTGACTTTTGACTCTCAACTACGGCTGCCAAGTCTTTCAGAAGAAAATTATGTGATATCTTGGCTGTGATTCCCAGTGCTCTGTTGAAAGCCACCCTGGGCCTTGATCTCAGTTTCCAAGGGCGACTCTCATGCATGGCCTCCTAAAATCCCAACACAATTAATGGCAATACTTTTCTGAGGTCAGTTCCAGAACTCAGTCTCTAAGGGGAAAAACACCAGAGTTCATGTCAAGGTGGACCCAGTCATCTCTTCCAATCACCACACTAACAACCACAATTAAAACCAAAACAATCCCACATGGCCCTCATGTTCTTTTATATAGACACTCATCATAACCTATCGCTGGAAGTTTCCACGAGGGGCGAAGCCCAAGACAATCTCCTAAATAATCTCTCTTGCCCCTAATTTGCCTAAATTCAGGGTGGCCTGGACACCATTCCTGTGAACCAGGAGTGTTCAAATAGGCCTGCTGTTAATACTTCTCTGCTTCTCCAATTTGAGGCGTATTGACTGTGCAGTTTGGATTCTTTATGTGAATTGTAGTCACGGGAAAACTCAAGCAATTTAGGGCTTTGAAGAAATGATTTGGCCCAAAGGATCCCTATTCTAACTTGATGGATGTCAGGAACCTCACAGACAATGGGGAGAGACTTCATCCACAATAACTGCACTTTTGGCCATTTTTGTTTTGGATGCACACATGTGATGTTTCTTTAGATTCTTCAGGGGTTGAGAATCTAAGCCACGGCCTCACACAGGGCCAAGAGGCTGATTCAGACACTTCCATTTTCAAAGGAATTAAGCAAAGATCCACAGGTGATGTCCATTCATTTCCATTTGAACCTGTTTTCTTCAGGCTTCACAAACGGATGTCTTGAGGCAAAGACCTTCCTGACATTCAGGGCAACAGAACAATAGGTAAGCAAAAGGCCCAAAGCAGGGTTTCTCCACTGAGACTATCATGGTCACACTTATATCTGAGTTTTCTGAGATGCTCGACATTCCCTTTAGCTATCCAGTACATGGCCATGTCACAGGGCTTGGAACTGCTACATATCTTGGACACAAAACCATGAGCCTATTCTGGAGAGTAGCCAGAATTCATGAAGAATGCAGGAATTTTGGAAGATACCACATGTTGCCCATCGATCAGGCAAGCTGAAATCCATTCATAAATTCGGCAGGATGAATGCTGGGAAGCTTTCTGCTAGACAGGAGACATCAATTGATGCATTCAGTTTTCTAATATCTAAAACCATGCACATAGTGGGATACACAGACATAGAAACACTTGCTTGCCAAACGACTTACTATAAACAGTTCACTCCAAACCAAACAAACCGCCTTTCCTACCTATTCTCAGAACATGAGACAAAACCACAAACCCACACCGACAACCACAGAGGCACCACCTTCTACAAAGTATGTCTGTGACTATCCAGAGTGTCTTCTGACTGGTGGGCCAACTTATGTTCCCCGGAAAACACCAACTCTGTGAACTTGTCAGGAGCTAGTGGTGAGCCACTATCTGCTTTCTCAGGAAAGGCCCCTCTTCTGAGTTTTCCTGGCAATTGGCCATCCGCATATCTGTAGGTACCTTGAAAGACTGACTCTGTCCTTGGTAAATCCAAACAAGTGAGCCCACTGGGACTGGGACTGGGGCAGGCTCTTGGTACCTTGCTTCCGGGATCCCAAGTACCGAGAGTTCCATGACCAAGGAAATGAGGTGAGGTCACTTCCTTCAGGAACTGAATGAGGTCACTGCTTTGGCAACCACTTTGTCCTAACAGTTGCTTCCAAGGGTCCCATGAGATCGAGGCTTCTCCTACTTCCTGTGACACTTTCACAAGTTAGAATGGTATATGAACCATAGGCACCCAGGAACAGGTCTCCAAACAGGACTGTTTGTGTCCATCTTCTCTACATTATGAACAGAGAGGCTGATTCAGACACAACCCTTCATCCTGACCAGGTTGTTTGCAATGGAAGATGATGTTTGCTCTCTCAGGTCCTTCATGGCTGCCTACATCTTCTCCAGGGATCACTTCTTCATGGACCTTTGAGTTTTACAACAGGTGGAAGATTCTCTACATTCCTGTATTGTAAGACCAACTTGGTCCCTGCTCTTCTGTAAAGTTAGATTGAGGGAACAATGTATGGTTAGGGTTAATAACAGGTTTGATTTGGGTTAGGAATTATTCTAATTGATGAATAATGGTATTGGGAACCTGGGATATTTATAAGAATATATAGGTGAAATACAAGTATGAAAACAAAAATCTAGGTAAGATTTGAAGCCCAGAAGGGCATTGCGCTATTGATTGGGATACTTAGCTTTGATATACGTTCTGCACAGGTGTTTCAGATAAATCGATAATCAATGGCATAGGACCTTGTACCTTGGATGATTGAATGTAGAAGTGAACATCCACTAGAACAGGGATAGTCGGTAGGATTAGGAAGATATTCGATAAGTTTCAGAAGAAGACTGAGTACAGAATTTGGACCAAAAGTTCTTTAGCAATAGTGTATCGGGTAGAGAGTGAATGTAAATGTCAGCACACGTGAAGGGTCAGTCACAATGGTGAACTGGGGAAAATATTTAGGTAAGCAGACATCAATAGAGACATTAGGAAATCAGGCAAAGTATAAATTGAGTGATAGGATTAGACATTTGCAACAGGGTTGAGGTTCAAAATATAGTCTTAAGAAGAAACAAATATGTAGTCACCAATAGGATTGACATTTGAGAGCATTAGGCACACTGGACATGAATGTTTTCAGTAATCTATGCTCACTTTTCATTTAGGCTTTGATACAATCATAAGTTTGACCTCTTCTTTTTGTGTCCAGAATATTACTGTGATAAAATGTATATGTAGATTAGGTGACATGAGTATTTCTTCCACCATTTCTGGGAGCAACATTTTGAAGATGAAAAAATTAGTATTGAGGTTACAAATAGATTTACTCTGTGTCTATGAACATAGAGATAATTTATTAATAGACGATACTGTGATTAAATATTATAACTTGTTCCAACTTTAAATATTCGATTGAATTGATATCTGAAAATAAACAGAAAATCGTATATTTATATGCAATCATTCATTCCAACAAGAAATACATCTAATGGTAATATTAGGGTTATGGTTTATCATGAAGAGTGTGTCAGTTTTTCTTCAAAATGATTATGGAAATCGAAAAAAAAAGCGTTTGGAAAGAAGTCTCATGAAAAAACAATCAAGTAACCTGGAGGAATACATGTGTTCTGAATCAGGAAATGATTGAAAGTGAATCAAAATCCTATAAATTATTGAAGTTGTTGATGAAATATATATCCTATGATGTGTATAAACTGAACAAATAGTAATGTACCAGTGTTGAATAAAATGAACTTCAACATAGACATCATATCCAAGAGGAATCTAGTTGCATTGATGTTAAACTGGGTCAGTTACTGTAGAAATATTAGGATTGTATGCCCCACTCACTGAAGTTAGTTTTAAGTACTATAAAACAAATATGTAATTCAGGTGGATGAATATTTCTGAGAATAATATTGTGAAAAGTTGATTATAAATCCACATACATGAACATGAATGAATTTAGGTAGTATATGTAAGACACATATATTTCATATTTTGAAATATTTGGAGAGTGTATATATATATATATATATATATATATATATATATATATATATACCCCCCACACACACACACACAACACACACACCCAGACAATAAAATGTAGCAATATATATGCCAATCGAAATTCATCATGAAGTATATATCATCCACAGATGCAAAAATATTTAATTTACTGAACATGGATTTATGTATAATGTTGTTCTACTAGGAGGCTCACCCATAGGTTGAATTTTCTGTTCCAACAGCGTTTAGGAGGAGTGATCTCTTCTCACAATTTGTATCTTCCAAGTCAGCCACCTCACAAGAATGTACATCTGATACCAGGTAGGATTCTATATGTGCATATAAAAATACATGTGCTGAATCGGCTACAGAGAAAGGGAGACAGGAATTCACATATTTGTTAACTTTAAAAACACATGGAGAACTATTTCAATTAAAAATTAACTAGATTTATAACACCTACCCTATATCATGCAAAAGGCAAGTGCAACTATACACCATGCCTCCTCTGAACTGCTTGTATTTCTATTCTGTTTGGGTTATTTTTCTCCATCATATTCGGATTTGTCATCAGAGTCTAGGAGGGTATGGGTTAGTGTCAGATGGCCCGGCTGGCAGGACACATCAACTTGGGTGTCGATCCTAGTTGGGGAGGAATGAAGGGACAAGAGACACGATAGATGACAGCAAGACAGGAGTTCTGATCATGCTGCAAACTTTTATTATTCTCAGAGGGTATTTATATGCTGCGGATGGGAAAGCTCTCTTATCGGCAGTTGCTGGATGTCTTCACAGGGTGAGATAACCTCAGGATGTTTCAGGTAGACAGATGGTAGCCGGATGTCAAAAGGAGATAGATGGCTGTGGGATGTCTCCCAGGCAGGTTGTGTCCCAGGGGGATGTTTCTTGTGTCAGTCTATTTTTTGAAGGAGAACTTCCTTCTAGCCCCTGACATCTCCCCTTTTGTTATATAAAATATTCGACCATACCTTACAGGCCATGGATTTAGGGGGTGATAGTGGCTCTGTTTCTCTAGGATGCCTTAGAATATCTCCTGATTTGAGCGAGCATCTTTCCTAGGAGATTTCGTGTTGGCTTTGGCATGTTTTTGGAGGAGACGTTTTTGAGGGGATAGCATGCCAACCGCCATGCACCAGAGCGTGTCATTCAGAGGTCTTGTGTTTGGGGATCCGTGGATCCATCCTCCTGCAGTCCTTCCTGGACCCTCCGTTATTATGGCCTAACGTGCTCATTCCAAGGGTGTGTCCTCCCCCAAGCGGAGGGGCCCATGGAGAACGAACCCTTATTGCAAGGGTAGAAGATGGTTGCTCAGAGCTGTTACTTATAGTTTTCTGTAAGAAAGAGAGATCTGTGGGGATGTAAACTTAATAAGCCTGTGAGAAGGGTTGAACATTCTTTTAAATGTTGGCAGTGCTGTCTTCCATCTCCAGACCATGATAGTGGACCTGTATGGGCTTAGAAACCAAAATATTAATCTGTTCTTTAATAAATTGTACCAGCCTCTTTATAATGCAGGGGCCTATGGACACCATTAAAAGTAAACCCAACAAAGGGACTAATAGGGGAAGAAGGTAGGGTAGAAATCCATTATGCCCAATCCAGAGGGGATTTTCAAATAGTTCCCTTTGTCTCTTTTCTGGATCTTCTTGAAGCTGCTTAATTTTAATGCGTACTATGCCTGATTTATTGGCATAAAAGCAGCATCGTTCCCCTAAGGCTAAGCAAATACCTCCCTGGTTAGCTGTCAGCAAATCTAAGCCCCGTCTGTTTTGAAGGAACACTTCTGCCAGGGAATTTATTTGGTCCTGCAAATCTTTAAAGGTTCCTGATAAAGTTTGTACATAATTTATAAGTTGTTGAGACAGGCGATGGTAAGAGTGAATAGCCGTGCCTAAGCCACTGTACCTGTGCCCACAGCAGCTGTTATTCCAAGGCTGGCAATGAGTGGTAAAGCCTGTATTGCCCACCTATGTCTTTTGACTAAAGTGTCTAGGCTAGAAATTGGTAGAGGTTCATCTCCTGGGACAATAGTTATATCAGGGAGTAATAAAGCAAGAACACAACCAATGGTCCAATTCGCTGGAAGCGTGGGAAGGCCGAGTTTCCTCCACACATAAAAACTGTGCCATTGGAGGGACAAAGAGATGGGGTGGGTGAGGATAATTTTATACTGTTGAGCAATTTCCAAACGAAGTAAGTCGAACATCAATATCATAGGTATTATTCTGCATCGCGCCTAAAAGAAATAATGTAAAAGTGCCTATAGGCTGTACTTTAAAGGGAAATCCGGGTTGGCATGTATTATCATTGTCCATGATAGAATTAATAGGAACTGCCATAGGCATGATTGCCCCTGCTGTCATGCAGAGCCAGCAATCACCAGCAAGGGTGGGGTTCGAATTATTAAGCTAGGAGAATGTAGTTTGCAAAATATCTAATGTATTGGTATCTAAACCTGGGAACTGGGATTTAGGCTACATTAAGGGATGATATGTGAGCTCAGGGATTTGGGGTTTCAAAAGTTTGATTATCTGAGGATGCTTGACAGAATAAGTGGGTCCTCCACCATCAGAGACCCCTGTAGGGGCCTTAATGGGCCAGTAGGAACCTTTTCCGACAGTGCCTTGGCACCCAGCTGACTGTAGCTTGGTGTATTTGCCATCTCCTCCATGGTCAAAGAGAATGGGGGTATAATGAATAGTGGTCCCCCTGCTGCATGAGTTTTAGTTAGGGAGGCTTCAAAAAATTGTTCTCCCTGTTTATTAACACAAAGTGAAGCTGACACATTACAAGAGACATGCATCGCCTGGGTATGCGTACAAGTTGCAGAACAATTTTGGAGAGCTTTACTTGTACTAGGGGGAATAATCTTTGGCTTGTTAACACATACCCATTTAGGCTGATGAACTCCTCCGAGATTTTGGTCAACCTTGGCACGGAGGTAAGTCACCTTAGTCATGCAGTCAGCAGTCTGGGTCCAACTAGTGGAAGCCTCAGTCCAAAATCCTCCTTTGCATTCACGGGGGGGGGGCAAAAAGGTACTCCATGATGTTGGAAATTGGAGGTCCAAGGCCTCCGTGTTCAAACCTGTTCAGCAGAAGTGCCTTAAGCAGGATCCTCGCACAGATTGTTGGCTGTATCTGAAATGGAGGAAAATTTGTCCTCAGGGGGAGGGCCTCCGTCCCTGGGTTGAGGTAAGTAATTTACCTGTTTAACCAGGCATCTGGTAACCATCTTGGGGATGCTTGCTCTTGGTCCAAAACACAAGCTGAGCCTCATCCCCTGATGAGGATAGGATCTGGGCGTTTTCATTTATTTGTAATGGGATTGCACCACATAACAGGCGAGCGAACAGAATTGGACGAAGGATGCCAGTGTCTGTCTGTGGCCAAATGGCCTTCACTGTCTAAGGTAAGAAAAATAAGGGCAAATAATGCATGGTTAAGGCGATCCCTGGGAGTGGTAAATACAAGGGCGGAAGCCTTAAGACGGGATAGCCAAGTCTTTAAGCTAAGCTGGGCAAGTTCCACATGCCTTGGCCCTGAGAGTTGTATGGAATTTCAGTAGTATGACAAAATTGCAAGGTAGCACAAAACTGTTTAAACTTGGCACTGGTATATGCAGGACATTTATCTGTTTTAATATGTATTGGTTTACCCATTACGAAAAAGGCTGAAACAAGATGAGAAAGGACATCTTTGGTAGCCTCTCCAGAATGTGGTGATGCAAAACTAAAGCCGCTGAAGGTATCTATAGAAACGTATATATATTTGGTATTTCAAAATTCAGGAAAATGAATAACATCCATTTGCTAAACCTGATTGGGCTGTAATCCTCGGGGGTTAACTCCCAAGTGTTGAATGGGGAGGGAGACAGTGCAACCAGGGCATGCTTTTACTATTTCTCATGCATGTTGCCTGGTAATTTTCCAAAGTAATCGATGGCTCTGGGAATTTAGATGGTGAAGATTTTGTAACTCCATGGGCTTTTGAATGGAGCCAACAAAAATTGGAAAGATGGAACGTGTTGCTGCATCAGCTTGGGCATTACCTTGTGTTAGAGGGCTCAGAAGGTCAGAGTGTGTCATGATGTGTCCTAAAGAAAATGCATGTTTTCTGGCCTAAATTAGCTGCTGAAGCTGGTGAAACAGAAAGGGGGAATTGGAAGAAGCCATAATGGTGGGTGAAATCTCCAGCAGGGGCACAGAAAGAGCAACGTAGGCACTGTCTGTATAAATATTAACAAGATTATCAAAAAAACTTTATGAAAACTTGTGTTATGGTGAACAATTCCACAAACTGAGCTGACTGATAGACAGTATCAAAGGTGGTAGGCTTGTTATTGACAACAAAGACTGCACGGCCATTACTGGAACCATCTGTAAAGACAGTAAGTTCTTGAGGAATGGGAGCCTTTTGAGTAATTTTGGGAAAAATAAATGAATGTAACTGGACAAAATTTAAAACGGGGTCATTGGGGATGTGGTTATGAATTGTTCCCAAAAAGCCTGATAGGGCAATACCCCATTGATCCATGTCTCTAGTAAAAATTGTAGTAAGGGTTTGGTCCTTAGTATATGGAATTAAAATATTATCAGGGTCTTTGCCAAAATGTTGTCGAGAAAGCAAACGACCTTTAAAAATAAGAGAAGCTACCTGAGCAAGATAAACAGTAATAACCTTGGAGGATGTGGTGGATACAAGGACCAAAAGCAAGGGGCAGCCTTTATTTTTAAAATGTGGATCTCGCTGCCAAAATATTCCTGTGGGTGTATGAGGAGTGTGGAAAATAACCAGAACCAGAGGAAGGTTATAAGAAATTTGTGTAACAAACTTTTGGGCAATGGCTTCTGTGGCTTGGTTTAATGCATGTCATGCCTCGGGAGTAAGCTTTTGAGGGGAGGAGGGGTGGGAATCACATATCAAAATATCATTAAGGGGCAAAAGTACACAAGTGGGTAATTTTAAATATGTTCCTAGCAATTGAATATCCCCCAGTAATATTTGAAAATCATTAAGTGTGTGAAAATGGTAAACACATAGTTGTATTTTAGGAATTTGGATCTGATTATCTTGAAGTTTAAGGCCCAAATAGGTATAAGGGTCCTGTGTTTGAAACTTATCTGGAGCTATCTGTAGTCCCAAGGTAGTGAGGTTATGTAAAAGTCCAAGTAACAATTATTAAGGTCATGGGTATTAGGTGCAGCAATTAACAAATCATCCATATAATGTAAAATATAATTTTGTGCTCATCGCTCTCTCACAGGGTCTACTGCTTGAGCAACGTGTTTCTGGCAAAGACTAGAGCTGTTGGCCATACCTTGGGGAAGAACCTTCCATTGAAATCTCTGCATAGGGCCCTGAAAATTAATGTGAGGGAGACTAAAGGCAAAATACGGTCTATCCTCAGGATGTAAAGGAATGGTAAAAAAGCAATCTTTTAAGTCAATAACCATTTTACAATAGTTTTTTGGAATCGCCACTGGTGTGGGAATGCCTGGCTGTAGTGCTCCCATCGGGCGCATAACTTTATTAATGGCACACAAATATTGTAAAAGGCACCACTTGCCTGATTTTTTCTTGATAATAAAAATAGGAGTAATCCATGATGAGGTTGAGGGCTTTACATGGCCGGCTGCAAGCTGTTCCTGCACTAACGTGGAGGCAGCCTCCAATTTTTCTTGGGTAAGGGGCCACTGATCCACCAACACAGGAGTCTGAGTCTCCCAAATAATTTTATCTGCATGGGGTACAGGAGGGTCAGGGACTGACACTAAAAATCTGAATACACAAGCCCACATGTATTTGTTTTTGTATGGGTTGTATAGGCTCCACCAGTCCTTGTTTCAGTATCCCCAGGCCTGTACCAGGAACAAAATTCATAGGAAGCATTTGATGAGTCACCATGGAATTGGGACTGGCGAGAATAACTTCCAATAACTCAAAATATCTCCTCCCTATACGTTAACAGGGAGGTCAGAATCAACGAAAGGAGTGACAGTTGACTTATTACCATCTTTATCAGTGCAGCTAATAGACCTAGAGCTGACCAGAGGATTTTTTTATTTTCCTATCCCTTTAAGGTCAGTCAAGGATGGAGTGAGGGGCTAACCTGATGGCTTGTATTTTTGAGAAATGATTGTGGCATCAGCTCCAATATCTAGAACTCCTTGGAATTCCTTTCCTTCAGTAAGTAAGGTAAGGGTGGGTCTATTGTGAGAAATGGGCTGAACCCAATACACATCAGAGAAGCCCAAGAAGGCAGTCCCCCGAGGTAGGTTTGGGTTTTGGAAATGCCTCCTGAATCCAAGGGAAGGAGAATTAATTGTGCAAGTCTTGTTCCTGCTGGGATGGCGGCAACTCCATTAATAGCAGTGGCCAGTATTTTTATTTCTCCAGTGAAATCATTATCATTAATGCCAACGAAGACCTGAACACCTTGTATGGTAGTGGAGGCTCTTCCAAGATTAAGGGCACATGTATGAGATGGAGGGGGACCCATAATTTCATTGGGTATTATCTGGGGCCCTTGCATTGGGTCTAATATTGTATTTGTGGCAGCACAGAGGTCCAATTTTGTGCTGCCTGGGGTGGCTAGTTGGAGGGAGGCAATTGTGGAGAAGGATTTTGTCGTAGGTTGGGAGTTTAGGAGGGAACAAACTTTATTGCTCCTGTGTTTGTCGTGGGGGATGTTGTGGCCGGGAGCTGGCCCCGCAGGGAGTTTCCCGAGAAGTAGGAAGAAATAGGCTGTCTGAGGGCATTTGTCTTAGATCTACACTCACTGGCCCAGTGATGACCTTTACCACTTCTATGGAAAAGGGTAGCTGGGGGCGGTTAAGCCCCTGTTTGAGGAGACGCTATTCCTAGCCTTTGTTTGCCTGTGGGACACTCACATGCAAAATGGCCAGGTTGTTTACAAGTAAAGCAAGTATGTGAGCCACGATTGTGAAAGGCCTTGGTAAAGGCGGTCCCTAAAGCCAGACCCATGGCATGGGCTGCACCCACGTCTGCACAGAGTCTAATAACTTCAGAAAGTTTCCCTTTATCCTTATGTGGTTGAAGAACATTCTGACATGCTGGGTTGGCATTTTCAAAGGCAAGATGTTTTACATAGGTGCTTTCACCTTCGCTTGGTAAATCCTATAGGCTGTGGCAGGGTCCTGAGAGGTCGCGGGTGTTCTGAATGGTAGAGAGCTGCTTCCTTCTCCAAGATAGCGTCCTCCCCAGGGGTCAATGTGTCTCTGGGATTTAAAACTGGATAAAGGTGGTTTTTAATCATTGGAGCCTTATTAATTAGGGTCGTATTTTGAGGGGGACCAGGAAGGTTCTCAGGGTCCTGGGAAGACTGAGAAGGTTCTATGTCTATACTAATGATGGGCATGCAGAGGGGGGACGAGAGGTCTTTTGCATAATCTCTTCCCCAATCCTGACAAGTTGTAAGGTACCATTGTCAAAGCGAAAACTTTTAAGAATTTCATTAATTAAGTTCCAGTAAGAAAAGGTGGGAACTGGCATTTTTTCTGGGCCAAATGATTCATAATAATCTTTTAAACAGTCTCCTACTCTAAGCCATTTTTGCCATCAATGGTCCCTTCAAGAGAAAACCATGGACACAATTCTCCTATGTATGAAAAGAAAAATTTTAAGTCCTTTTTCTTAACATGTGCCCCTCATGTCTTGAAGGACTCCTTGAGGCCTGAAATAAACAAATCATGTGACGATACTGCTTGTCACATGGTGCGTCACTCACCGTGCATCATCCCCACCTTCCTCCTGGATATGTCTCCGGGTGGTGTCTGCTGAGGCGATCATGAGCTCCTCTTGACCAAGTCTTCCAGGAGGAAGGGGTTCCCCCTCAGTCAAAGGCTTGAGCCCCAGTCGGTGGGCGCCAGATGTCCCGGCCGGCAGGACACATCAACGTGGTCAGCGAACCTAGATGGGGAGGAATGAAGGGACAAGAGGCATGAGAGATGAGAGCAACACAGGAGTTCTGATCAAGCTGCAAAATTTTATTGTTCACACACGGGTATTAATATGCTGGATATGGGAAAGCTCTCTTATCAGCAGTTCCTGGATGTCTTCACAAGGTGAGATAACTTCAGGATGTTTCTAGAAGAAAGATGGCCACAGGATGTCTCAGGGACATATATGGCTACAGGATGTCTTCCAGACAGGATGTCTCCTGGGGGCTGTTTCTTGTAAGTGTCAGGCTGTTCTTTGAAGAAGAATTCCTTCTACCCCTGACAGTCAGGGATTCAGTATTTCGAATGGAAAATTGGAAAATGAATCCAATGTGTAGGCAAATATGTGCTACCCAAAAATCTTCCCACTCTCATTCAGAACAATGCCTTGACATTTTCTTCACTCCAAGTAAGACATAATTAGAGGAGAAGAGTTAGAAATCTGTGAATACATATCGGTAATGGAAAATGCTCAGGAGTTCACAACCTTCGAGGTTGTAGAGGAGTTTCCAAAAGTAAAGGACAGGGTAAAAACTCCAAAAACATGGAGCTCTGCTGGCCTAAAGACTTCTTGAGAAACTGCCTCTGAGATTGGGCACCTGAAATTTATGTTGATGACAGGAGCTTTAGCTTCCTTTGTAGTGAGACCATCAAAGCTGGGTCTGCATCAATATGACCTGGAGGACATGGTTTCTTTTTTTCCTATGAACCTGAAGCAGTAGGGCTGAATTCTCTCTTTATAGGTAAACTGTTGCCACTGGGGGCTAAGTGTCTTGCAGTGTGGACTGTGAAGCCATTTGGTCATCCTCCACTTTTCGTGGTGTTTCTTACAGCTGCACTGGGAGTTTGGTATTTGCTTCACAAAATACGAGAAGTTCAACTGGGACACAGTGATGGAGGGAGTTCTGTCATGTGTGGTGGGTAAGGGTCTGCAGGAGAATGCACCAACCTGGCTTATATCCCACATAGCTTGCCCCCTTGACCACAGCAATCTGATTCTAAACATTGCCCTTCAACCTGTCCATATAACAAGATGCCTTTACATACAAGGGTATGGGGGCTGCACCATATCAGTCACAAGGCATTTGAAAGCCAATGGCATATCCACATCAGCCCACCACAAATGTTTTAACACACACCTGCACACCACTGCTCTAGGCCGACTACTCATCAGGCTCCAAGTTACTGGCATCTCTGTTCTACACCATTTTCATGAAACCCAGTCAATCAAGGCACTGTTTGGTACATTCATGATCAGCAATAGGACACCTAAAGGTTCTCCAGTGCCACCAGGTGATGGGAATTTCCAAACTTTAATGATATTTATCTAGGCATTTTTCATGGATGAAGTTGAAGGCACTGTGGGTTTCAATTTATTCAGGAACCATTAAATGGAGAAGAAGCTCATTTCAATGAAAGCTCTGGAGAATTCTAACAGGCAAGGCTTCCCAAAGACAGGCTAAAAGGTCACATTAAGCCAGGCATTTGAGGTCTACAATGTGAGGTCCATGTGTGTTTTGACTTGCAACGATGGCTGCCAAGTCTTTAAGAATAAAATCATGTGATGTCCTTCCTGAGATTTCCAGTGCTCTTCGGAAAGCCTCCCTGGGCCTAGATATCAGTTTCCAAGGGCGACTCTCATGCGTGGCCTCCTAAAATCCCAACACAATACATGGCAATACTTCTTTGAGGTCAGTTCCAGAACTCAGTCTCTAAGGGGAATCACATAAGGGTTCAAGCCCAGGTGGACATAGCCATGTCTTCCAACGGCCACAAAAATGACCACAATTAAAACCAAAACACTCCCACATGACACACCTGATGCAAAGACCTTCCTGACTTTCAGGGCAACAGAAGAATCGGTAAGCAAAATGTCCAAAGCAGGGTTTTTCCAATGAGGCATTCCTGGTCTCACTGATATCTGAGCTTTCTGAGACGCTCGCTATTCCCTTCAGCTATCCAGTACATGGCCATGTCACAGAGATTTGAGGTGGTACATATATTTGACACAAAACTATGAGCCTATTCTGGAGAGTGCACACAATTCAGGAAGAAAACAGGAACTTAAGAAGTTAGCAGGTGTTCCTCATCGATAAGTCAAGCCGCAGTCCATTCATGAATTGGGCAGGATGAAAGCTGAGAAGCTTTCTACTAGACAGGACTCACCAATTGATGCATTTTCTTTTCTAATGTCTACAACCAGGGACACAGTGGTATAAACAGACATAGAAACACTCGCCTTGTCAAATGACTTACTAGAAACAGTTCCCTCCAAACCAAACAAACCGCCATTCCTACCTATTCTCAGAATATGAGACAAAACCACAAACCCACACCCACACCCACAAAGACACCTCCTTCCCCCAAGTAGGTCTGTGACTATCCGGAGTGTCCTCTGACTGGTGGGCCATACTATGTTCCAATGAAATGGCCTGTCCTGTCTCAGATCTGGTCTCCTTGGCCAACTCTGTGAAGTTGTCAGGAGCCAGCAGTGAGCCACTACCTACTTTATCAGGAAAAGCCCCTCTTCAGAGCTTTCCTGGTTTTGACCATCCTCACATCAGTAGGTAGCAAGAATGACTGACTCTGTCCTTGGTAAGTCCAAACAAGTGAGACCACTGGGACTGGGACTGCCTCTTGGTGCCTGGCTTCTTGGATACCAAGTTCAGAGAGTTCCATCAACAAAGAAGTGAGGTGAGGTCACTTCCTTAAGGAACTGAATCAGATCACTGCCTTGGTAACCACTTTGTCCTAACAGTTGCTTCCAAGACTACCATGAGATGGAGGCTGCCCCTACTTTCTGTGACACTTTCACAAGGTAGAATGGTTTATCAACCATAGGCACCTAGGAACAGCTCTCCACACCAACCTGGTTTGGTCCATCTTCTCTACATTAAGAAGAGAGAGGCTGATTCATAAACAACCCTTCATCCTGACCAGGTTGTTTTCCATGGAAGCTGACTTTTGCTCTCTCAGGTCCTTCATAGTTGTCTACATCTTCTCCAGGGATCATTTCTGCATGGACCTTGAGGTTCTCAGGAGGTGGAAGATCCCCTACATTCCTGTATTGTAAGACCAACTCTGTCCCTGCTCTTCTGTAAAGTTAGATTGAGGGAACAGTGTATGGTTAGGGTTAATAATATGTTCAATTTGAATTAGGAATCATTCTGCTGGATGAATAATGGTACTGGGAACCTGCGACATTTATAAGTATATATAGGTGAAATATATGTATGAAACCAGAAATCTAAGTAAGATTTGAAGCGCAGAATGGGGATGGGCCCTTGATTGTGATACTTAGCGTTGAATTATGTTCTGCACAGATGTCTGAGATAGATCGATATACAATGGCATTAGACCCTGTACCTTGGATTATTGAATGTATAAGAGAACATCCAGTCAAAAAGGGATAATGGGTAGGATTAGGAAGATAGTCAGTAGGTTTAAGAAGAAGAGTGAGTATAGGATTTGGAACAAAAGTTCCTTAGCAATAGGGTTTGGATTAGAGTGTGAATGTAAGTGTCAGCACAATTGAAGAGTCAGTCACAATGATGAACTGCGGAAAGTATGTAGGAGAGCTGATATAAATAGAGACATTATGAAATCAGGAAAAGTATAAAGTGAGAGATAGGATTAGATATTTTCAACAGGGTTGAGTTTGAATATATAATCTTAGCAAGAAACAAATATGTTGTCACAAATAAGATTGAATTTTGAGAGCATTAGCCAAACTTGATATGGATGGTTTTAGTAATCCATGTTCACTTTACATTTAGGCTTTGGTGCAAACATAAGTGTGACCATTTCTTTTTGTGTCCAGAATATTACTCTGATAAAATGTATATGTAGATCAGATGACATGAGTATTTCTTCCACCATTACTGGGAGCAAAATTTTGAAGACGTATAAATTAGTATTGGGTTTACAAAGAGGTGTACTCTGTGTCTATGAATATAGAGACAATGCATGAATAGACAATAGTGTGAATAAATAATATAACTGGTTCCACTTTAAATAATGGATTGATTTGATATCTGAAAATATATAAGAAATCTTATATTGATATACAATCATTCATTCCAACCAGTTATACATCTAATAGTAATATTAAGGTTATAGTTTATCATGAAGGGTGTGTGAGTTTTGCTTCAAATTTGATTATGGAAATCGAAAATAATATGTTTGGAATGAAGTCTCATGAAAAAACCAGTCAAGAAACATGGAGGATTACATGTGTTCTAAAGCAGAAAATGATTGAAAGTGAAACAAATGCCTATAATTTTGCTAACGTATGGATGAAATATATATCCTATAATGTGCATAAACTGAAGAAATTGTAACATACCAGTGGTGAATAAGAATGAACATCAAAATACACATCATGTCCCATAGGAATCTACTTGCATTGATGACAAACTGGATCAATTATTGTAGAAATATTAGGATTTGTATCCACCATTCACTGAAGTTATTTTTCATTTCTAGGAAAAAAATATGTATTTCAGGTGGATGAATATTTCCGTGAATAATCTTGTGAAATGTTAACTCTAAATCCACATACATGAATATGAATGAATTTAGGGAGTGTATAATAAGACACATATATTTTATATTTTAAAAAAATTTAGTGTGTGTGTGTGTGTGTATATATATATATATACACACACAGACACACACACACACACACACAGACATTAAAAATTAGCAATACATATGCCAATCGAAATTCACCATGAAATATATATCATCCACAGATCCAAAAATATTCATTTTACTGAACATGGATTTATGTATAATGTTGTTCAACTAGGAAGCTCACCCACAGTTTGAAATTTCAGTTTCAACAGCGTTTAGGCGGAGTGATCTATTCTCACAATTTCTATCTGCCAAGTCAGCCACCTCACAAGAGTGTACCTGTGGTACCAGGTAGAATTCTATATGTGCATATAAAAATACATGTGCTGAATAGGCTACAGAGAAAGGGAGACAGGAATTCACATATTTGTTTACTTTAAGTACCCATGGAACTATTTCAATTAAAAATTAACTTGAATTATAACACCTACACTTTATCATGCAAAAGCCAAATCTAACTATACACCATGCCTCCTCTGAAATGCTTGCATTTCTATTCTGTTTGGGTTATTTTACTCCATCATATTAGGATTAGTAGTAAGAGTCTATTAGGGTATGGGTTAGTGTCAGTTATTCAGTATTTCAAATGGAAAATAGGAAAATAAATCCAATGTGTATGCAAATATGTGCTACAAAAAATTCCCACTATCATCCAGAACAATGCCTTGACAATATCTTCGCCCCTAGTAAGACACAATTAGAGAAGAAGAGTTAGAAAATCTGTGAATACATACCTGGAATGGAAAATGTTCAGGAGTTCACAACCTTGGAGGTGGTAGAGGAGTTTCCAAAAGTAAGGGACAGTGTAAACACTCCACAAACATGGAGCTATGCTGGCATTAAGACTTCTTGAGAAACTGCCTCTGAGGTTGGACACTTGAAGAATATGTTGTTGTCAGGAGCTTTAGCTCCCTGTGTACGGAGACCATCAAAGCTGGGTCTGCATCTATGTGACCTGGAGGATATGGTTTCTTATTTTCTAATGAACATGAGAAAGCAGTGATGAATTCTCTCTTTGTAGATAAACTGTGGCCACTGGGGGCTAAGTGTCTCGCTGTGTGGACTTTGAAGCCATTTGGTCATTCTCCAATTTACGTGGTGTTTCTTGCTGCTGCACTGGGTGTTTTGTATTTGCTTCACAACATACAAGGATTTCAAATGGGTCACAGTGCTGGTGGGAGTCCTGTAAGGTGTGGTGGGTCAGGGTCTTCAGGAGAATGCACCAACCAGGCTTCTATCCCACATTTCTTGCTCCCTTGACCATAGCAACCTGATTCTGAACATTGCCCTGAAACCTGTCCATATAACCAGATGCCTTTTCATATAATTTTCTGCTGGCTGCACCAAGTCAGTCACAAGCCATTTGGAAGCCAATGACACACCCACATGGCCACACCACAAATATATTATCAGACAACTGCACACCACTGCTCTAGGCCCACTACTCAGCAGGCTCCAACTTACTGGCATCTGTGTTCCACACCATTTTCAAGAACTCCAGTCAATCAAGGCACTGTCTGGTACACTCATGAGCAGAAATAGGACATCCAATGGTTCTCCAGTGCCACCTGGTCATTGGGAATTTCAAAAATTTCATGGTATTTATCTATCCATTGTTCAAGAATGAAGTTGGAGGCACTTTGGGGTTTTCATTCATCCAAGAACCATTAAATGGTGAGGAAGCTCATTTCGATGAAAGCTCTGGAGAACTCTCACAGGCAAGGCTTTCCAAAGAGTGGTCAAAATGTCATATGCAGACAGGCCCATTGAGGTCTAAAATGTGAGGTTCATGTGTGTTTTGACTCTTAACTATGGCTGCCAAGTCTTTCAGAATAAAATCATGTGATATCCTGGTTGAGATTCTCAGTGATCTGTCGAAAGCCACCCAGGGCCCAATCTCAGGTTTCAAGGGTGACTCTCATGCGTGGCCTCCTACAATCCCAACACAATTAATGGCAATACTTCTCTGAGGTCAGTTCCAGAACTCAGTCTCAAAGGAGAATCACACCCGAGTTCAAGCCCATGTGGACCCAGTCATCTCTTCCAACCGCCACACAAATGACCACAATTGAAACCAAAACATTCCCACATGACCCTCATCTTCTTCCATATAGACACTCATCATAAACTCTTGCTGGAGGTTTCCATGAGGAGCGCAGCCCAAGGCAATGTCCAAAATATGCACCCTTGCCCGTCATTTGCCTAAAATGAGGGTGGCCTTGACACCCTTCCTGTGAACCAGGAGTGATCAAATAGGCCTGCCTTTAATACTGCTCTGCTTCTCCAATTTGAGGCCAACTGACTGTCAGGTATAGATTCTTTATGTGATTTGGCATCATGGGAGAACCCAAGCACTTCTGCAGGAGTTCAAAGAACTCATTTGACCCAGAGGATCCTATTCTCACTTGATGGAGGTTAGGAACCTAACAGAGGAAGGCAAGAAACTTCATCCACAATGACTGATATTTTTACCATTTTCGTTTTCAATACACACATGGGAACTTTCTTTATATCCATCAGGTGCTGAGAATCTAATCCATAGCCTGACCCAGAGGCAAGCAGCTGATTCAGACACATCCCTTTCGAAAGCAATTAAGCAAAGCACCACAGGTGATGCCCATTCATTTGCATTTAAAAACTGTTTACTTCAGGCTTCAAAAAGGAGTGGCCTGAGGTAAGGACCTTCCTGACATTCAGGGCAACAGAAAAATAGGTAAGCAGAAGGCCCAAAACAGTGTTTCTCCACTGAGACTTTCCTGGTCACACTGATATCTGAGTTTCCTGAGATGCTCGCCATTCCATTCAGCTATCCAGTACATGGCCATGTCACAGAGCTTGGAGGTGTTACATATCTTGGACACAAAACCATGAGCCTATTCTGGGTAGTGGCCAAAATTTAGGAAGAAAACAGGAACTTAGGAAGATAGTAGGGGTTGCCCATCCATAAAGCAACCTGCAGTCCAGTCATAAATTGGGTAGGATGAATGATGGAAAACTTTCTTCTAGACAGGACAAATCCATTGATGCATTCTCTTTTCTTATGTCTACAACCACGGACACAGTGAGATACACAGATATAGAAACACTCACCTTGTCAAACGACTTTTTAGAAGCAGTCCACTCCAAAACCAAACAAATCGCCTTTCCTACCTATTCTCAGAACATGAGACAAAACCACAAACTCACACCCACACCCACAAAGGCACTTCCTTCCCCCAATATGTCTGTGACAATCCGGAGTGTCCTCTGACTGTGGACCATATTGTTACCCTGAACTGGCCTGCCCTGTCTCAGATCTGGTCTCCGTGGCCAAATCTGTGAAGTTGTCAGGAGCCAGCGATGACCAACTACCTGTTTTCTTAGGAAAGGACCCTCTTCAGAGCTGTCCTGGCATTTGGCCATTCTCACATCAGTAGGTACCAAAAAAGACTCTCTCTGCCCTTGGTAAAACCAAACATGTGATCCCACTAGGACTGTTACTGGGACTGGCTCTGGATGCCTGGCTTCCTGAATCCCAAGTTCAGAGAGTTCCATCACCAAGTAAGTTAGGTGAAGTCACTTTCTTCATGAAATGAATGAGGTCACTGCCTTGGCAACCACTTTGTCCTAACAGTTGCTGCCAAGGGTCTCATGAGATGGAGGCTGTTCCTACTTTCTGTGACACTGTCACAAGTTAGAATGGTATATCAACCATATGCACCGGGGAACTTCTCTCCATACAGGCCTGCTTTGGTCCATCTTCTCTACATTAAGAAGAGAGAGGCTGATTCAGACACATCCTTTCATCCTGTCCAGGTTCTTTACCATGTCAGAAGACTTTTGCTCTCTTTGGTACTACATAGCTGCCTACAACTTCTCCAAGGATCATTTCTGCATTGACCTTTGAGGTTCTCAACAGGTGGAAGATCCCCTACATTCCTGTATTGTAAGACCAACTCTATCCCTGCTCCTCTGTAAAGGTAGATTGAGGGAACAGCGTATGGTTAGGGTTAATAACAGGTTCGAATTCGGTTGGGAATTATTCTGCGGGATGAATAATGTTATTGGGAACCTGCAAAATTTAAAAGAATATATAGGTGAAATATAAGTTTGAAAACCCAAATCTATGTAAGTTTTGAAGCCCAGAAGTGTATTGGGCCCTTGGGTAGGATACTTAGCTTTGAATTATGTTCTGCACAGATGTCTCTGATTAATCGCTATACAATGGCATAGGACCTTTACCTTGGATGATTGAATGTCGAAGAGAACATGCAGTCAAAAAGGGATAGTCAATAGGATTAAGAAGATAGTCAGTAGGTTTAGAAAGAAGAGTGAGTATAGGATTTGGACAAAAACTTTTTTAGCAATAGGGTTTCGGGTAGAGAGTGAATGTAAATGTCAGCACATGTGAAGAGTCATTCACAATGATGAACTGGGGAAAATATGTAGGAAAGTAAATATCAATTGAGACAAAAGGAAATCAGGCAAAGTATAATGTGAGTTATAGGATTAGACATTTTCAACAGGGTTGAGGTTGAATATATAATCTTAGCAAGAAACAAATATGTAGTCACCAATTGGATTGACATTTGAGAGCATTAGGCAACCTGGACATGGATGTTATTACTAATCCATGCTCACTTTCCATTTAGGCTTTGGTACAATCATAAGTGTGATCTTTGCATTTTGTGTCCATAATATTACTGTAATAAAATATATATGTAGATCAGGTGACATGAGTATATCTTCCACCATTTCTGGGAGCAATATTTTGAAGATGTATAAATTAGTATTGGGGGTACAAACAGGTGTACCCTGTTTCTATGAATATACAGATAATGCATGAATGGAACATACTCTGAATAAAACCTATACTCATTCCACTATAAATAATGGATTGAATTGATATCTGAAAAAATACAGGAAATCAAATATTGATATACAGACATTCATTACAACCAGTTATACATCAATGATAATATTAGTATTAGGATTTTCATGAAGAGTGTGTGAGTTTTACTTCAAAATTGATTATGGAAATCGAAAATAATGTGTTTGGAAAGAAGTCTCATGAAAAGAGCAGTAAAGAAACATGGAGGAATACATGTTTTCAGAAGCAGGAAGTGATTGAAAGTGAAACAAATTCCTATATATTTTTGAACTTTTGGATGAAATATATATATTATGATGTGCATAAACTGAAGAAATAATAATGTCCCACTGTTGAATAAATATGAACGTCAAAATACATTTCATGTCCCATAGGAATCTACTTGCATTGATGTTAAACTGGGTCAGTTACTGTAGAAATATTAGGATTTGTATACACCATTCACTGAAGTTAGTTGTCAGTACTAGGAAACAAATATGAATTTCAGGTGGATGAATAGTTTGGAAAATAATCTTGTGAAAAGTTGATTATAAATCCACATAAATGAATATGAATGAATTTAGGGCGTGTATAATAAGTCACATATATTACATATTTTGAAATATCTGGAGAGTATATATATATATATATATATATATATATATATATATAGAGAGAGAGAGAGAGAGAGAGAGAGAGAGAGAGAGAGAAAGAGAGAGAGAGAGACAGAGAGAGAGACATTAAAAACTAACAATATATATGCCAATCAAAATCCATCATGAAATATATATCATCCACAGATCCAAAAATATTCATTATACTGAACATGGATTTATGTATAATGTTGTTCAACTAGAAAGTTCACCCATAGTTTGAAATTTCAGTTCCAATAGCATTTACGAGGAGTGATCTCTTCTCACAATTTGTATCTGCCAAGTCAACCACCTCACAAGAATGTACATGTGGTACCAGGTAGAATTCTATATGTGCATATAAAAATACATGTGCTTAATAGGCTACAGAGAAAGGGAGAAAGGAATTCACATATTTGTTAACTTTAAAAACACATGGAGAACTATTTCAAAAAAAATTTGCAAGATTTATAACTCCTACCCTATATTATGCAAAAGGCAAGTCCAAGTATACACCTTGCCTCCTCTGAACTGCTTGTACTTCTTTTCTGTTTTTTGTTATTTTTCTCCATCATATTAGGATTAGTAGTCAGAGTCTAGTTTGGAATTGGTTAGGGTTAGAGATTCAGTGTTTTAAAGGGAAATTGAAAAATGAATCCAATGTCTATGCAAATATGTGCTACCCCAAAATCTTCCCAGTCTCATCCAGAACAATGCCTTGACATTATCTTTTACCAAAGTAAGATACAGTTAGAGGAGAAGAGTTAGAAAATCTGTGAATACATATCTGGAATGGAATTTGCTCAGGAGTTCACAACCTTGGAGGTGGTAGCAGAGTTCAAAATAGTAAGGCAAAAGGTAAACACTCCTCAAACATGGAGCTCTGCTGGCCTAAAAAATTCTTGAGAAACTGCCTCTGAGGTTGGGCACTTGAAATACATGTTGTTTTCAGGAGATTTAGTTCTTTTATAGAGAGACCATCAAAGCTGGTTCTGCATATATGTGACCTGTAAGACATGGTTTTTTATTTTTCATTGAACATGTGGCAGCAGTGCTGAATTATTTTTTTGTAGCTAAACTGTGGACACTGGGGCTAAGTTTCTCCCTGTGCTAACTGGGAAGACATTTGTTCATCCTCCACTTTTAGTGGTGTTTCTTGCTGCTGCACTGGGAGTTTGGTATTTGCTTCACGAAATAAAGGAGGTCAATTGGGACACATTGTTGGAGGGAGTTCTGTCACGTGTGGTGGGTGAGGGTTTGCAGGAGAATGCAATAACCAGGCTTCTATCCCACATAGCTTTCCCCCTTGACCATAGCAACCTGATTCTGAACATTTCCCTGAAACCTCTCCATATAACAAGATGCCTTTACCTATTGGGTCTGTTGGCTGAAACCATATCAGTCACAAGCCATTTGGACGCCAATGGCAGTTCCACGTGGCCTCACCACAGATGTTTTGTCACACATCTGCTCACCACTGCTCTAGGCCCACTAATCAGCAGGCACCAACTAATTGGCATCTCTGTTCTACACCATTTTTATGAAACCCTGTCAATCAAGGCACTGTCTGGTATACTCATGATCAGCATCAGGACATCCAAAGGTTTTCCAGTGCCAACTGGTCATTGAAATTTCAAAAATTTCATGGTATTTATCTAGCCATTATTCAAGGAAGAAGTTGTAGTCACTGTGGGTTTCAATTCATTCAGGAACCATTAAATGTTAAGGAAGCTCATTTCAATGAAAGTTCTGGAGAACAATCACAGGCAAGGCATCCCAAATAGTGGCCAAAAGGTCACATGAAGCCAGGCCCATTGAGGTCTACAATGTGAGGTCCATGTGTGTTTTGACTCTCAACTATGGCTGCCAAGTTTTTCAGAATAAAATCATGTGATATCCTGGCTGAGATTCTCAGTGTTCTGTGGAAAGCCACCCTTGGCCTAGATCTCAGTTTCCAAGGGCGACTCTCATGCGTGGCCTCCTAACATCCCCACACAATTCATGGCAATACTTCTCTGAGGTCAGTTCTACAACTCAGTCTCTAAGGAGTATTACACCAGAGTACAAGCCGAGGGGGACCCAGTCATCCCTTCCAACTGCCACACAAATTACCAAAATTAAAACCAAAACATTCCCACATGGCCCTCATCTTCTTCCACATAGACCCTCATTATAACCTCTGGCTGGAGATTTCCATGAGGGGTGCAGTGCAAGAGAGTGTCCAAAATAAGCTCCCTTGGCCCTCATTTGCCTAAAGTCAGGGTGGCCTGGACACCATTCCTGTGAACCAGGAGTGATAAAATAGGCCTGCCATTACAACTACTCTGCTTCTCCAATTTGAGGCCTACTGACTGTGGGGTTTAGATTCTTTATGTGAAGTGGAATCATGAGAAAACCCAAGCACCTCTGCATGGCTTTGAAAAACTCATTTGACCCCAAGGATCCCTATACTCACTTGATGATTGTCTGCAACCTAATAGAGGAAGGAGAGAGACATCATCCACAATGACTGAATTTTGCCATTTTAGTTTTGGATGCACACATGGGATCTTTCTTTATATCCATCAGGTGCTGAGAATATAAGCCACAGCCTCACACAGGGCCAAGAGGCTGATTCAGACACATCCCATTCAAAGCAATTAAGCAAAGAGCCACGGGTGATGCCCAATCATTTCCATATGAAAACTGTTTTTTTCATGCTTATCAAAGGGGTGGCCTGAGGCAAAGACCTTCCTGTCATTCAGTGAAACAGAAAAATAGGTAAGCAGAAGGCACAAAGCATGGTTTCTCCACTGAGACTTACCTGGTCACACTGATATCTGAGTTTTCTAAGAAGCTCGCCATTACCTTCAGCTATTCAGTACATGGCCATGTGACAGAGCTTGGGGTGGTACCTATCTTGGACACAAAACCATGAGACTATTCTGCAGATTGGTCAGAATTCAGGAAGAAATCTGAAACTTAGGAAGATAGTAGGTGTTGCCCATCGATAAGGCAACCTGCAGTGCAGTCATAAATTGGGCAGGATGAATGCTGGGAAGCTTTCTACTAGACAGGACACATTCATTGATGCATTCTCTTTTCTAATGTCTACAACCACGGACACAGTGTTATACACAGACATAGAAACACTTGCCTTGTCAAAAGACTATCTAGAAACAGTCCACTGCAAACCAGACATACCAGCTTTCCTACCTATTCTAAGAAAATGAGACAAAACCACAAACTCACACCCACAAACACAAAGCACCTCCTTCCCCCAAGTAAGTCTCTGAATATCCAGAGTGTCCTCTGACTAGCGGGCCCTACTATGTTCACCCGAAATGGCCTGTACTGTGGCAGATCTGGTCTCCTTGGCCAACTCTGTGTAGTTGTTAGGAGCCAGCGGTGAGTCACTACCTACTTACTAAGGAAAGGCCCGTCTTCAGAGCTCTCCTGATATTTGGCCATCCTCACATCAGTAGGTACCAAGAAAGACAGAATCTGTCATTGGTAAAACAAAACAAGTGAGCCCACTGGTACTGGGACTGGGACTGGCTCTGGATGCCTGGCTTCCTGGATCCCAAGTTCAGAGAGTTCCATCACCAAAGAAGTAAGGTAGGTCACTTCCTTCAGGAACTGAATGAGGTCAATGCCTTGGCAAACACTTTGTCCTAATAGCTGCTTCCAAGGGTCCCATGAGATGGAGGCTGCCCCTACTTCCTGTGACACTGTCACAAGTTAGAATGGTATATCAACCATAGACACACGGGAACAGCTCTCCACACAGACCTTGTTTGGTCCATCTTCTCTACATTAAGAAGAAAGTGGCTGATTCAGACACACCCCTTCATCCTGACAAGGTTGTTTGCCATGGAAGATGACTTTTGCTCTCTCAGGTCCTTCATAGCTGCCTACCTCTTTTCCAGGGATCATGTCTGCATGGACCTTTGAGGTTCTCAGCAGGTGGAAGATCCCCTACATTCTTGTATTGTAAGACCAACTCTGTCCCTGCTCTTCTGTAAAGTTAGATTGAGGGAACAGTGTATGTTTAGGGTCAATAACATGTTGGATTTGGTTTAGGAATCATCCTGCAGAATGAATAATGGTATTTGAAACTGCGATATTTACTAGAATATATATGTGAAATATAAGTGTGAAACTAGAAATCTAGGTAACATTTGAAGCCCAGAAGGGCATTGGACCCTTGATTGTGATACTTAGAATAAAATTACATTCTGCACAGAGGTCTCAGATAGATCAATATACAATGTCATAAGACCTTGTACCTTGCTTGATTGAATGTAGAAGAGAATATCCAGTCAAAAAAGGATAGTCGGTAGGATTAGGAAGATAGTCGGTAGGTTTAGAAAAAGAATGAGTATAGGATTAGGAACAAACGTTTATTAGCAATAGGTTATCGATTAGAGTGTGAATGTAAATGTCAGCACATGGGAAGAGTCAGTCACAATGATGAACTGGGGAAAATATGTAGGAAACAGATAGAAATAGAGCCATAATGAAATCAGGCAATGTATAAAGTGAGGGATAGGATTAGACATTTTCAGTAGTGTTGAGTTTGAATATATAATCTTAAGAAGAAACAAATATGTAGTCACCAATAGGATTGATATTTGAGAGCATTAGGCAAGCTGGACATGGATGTTTTTAGTAATCCATGTTTACTTTCCTTTTAGGCTTTGGTACAAACATAAGTGTGAGCTTTGCATTTTGTGTTCCGAATATTTCTGTGATTAAATGTATAAGTAGATCAGGTGACATGAGTATTTCTTCCAACATTTCAGGGAGCAATATTTTGAAGACATATAAATTAGTATTGGGGGTATAAAGAAGTGTACACTGCGTCTATGAATATAGAGATAATGCATGAATAGACCATACTGTGAATAAATAATATAACTCGTTCCACTTTAAATAATGGATTGAATTTTTATCTGAAAATATATAAGAAATCCTATATCGTTATGCAATCATTAATTCCAACCAGTCATACATCTAATGGTAATATCAGAGTTATAATTCATCATAAAGTTTATGTGAGTTTTGCTTCAAAAGTGATTATGGAAATTGAAAGTAATGTATCTTGAAAGAACTCTCATGAAAAGACCTGTCAAGAAACATGGAAGAATACATGTGTCCTGAAGCAGGAAGTGATTGAAAGTGAAACAAATTCCTGTAAATTTGCGAAATTGTGGGGAAATCTTAAGAGCCCCTCCCAGCTCTCCCTTGAGCGCGATAGCCAGACCGAGGGAATTAGGAGTGGCACGGGACTCGTGGTGCAGACCTCCAGGCCACCGCTCCCACCAGTGCTGAAAACTGAAGTCTCTTGCTCCAGCTTCCGGGGGCATGGCTTCCGGAGTGCAAGCAAATTCGCTGGGGGTTCTCAGGCCTAAGCTCTACAAACTTAGGGTCTGAGGGAGACAAACAGGGAGAGTGTTCCCAGGCGTTCATGAAAACAGGGCTCCTAGGAGCAGCAGACCTGGCATGTAGCCAGTATTGTGGTGAGTGTCACAGGTGAGTGGGGCCTGGCTTGAGGAAACACAAAAGAAGGCCCTAGGCACTCAGGATTGGACACCCACCCAGTCTGGGAGAAGAGCTGCTGCACAGTGATTGGTTCCCACTTATTGAAAGGAGAAGCTTGGCCCAGTGGGCACAACTCTACCTACTGGAAAAGAAGTTTATTGCAATCTATGACTGCAATTACTGTTATTATTATTATTTTAATTTGGTTTTTTTTTGTTTTTTTTGTTTTCTTTTATTTTCATTTTTTTGTTGCTGTTCTTTAACTCTTAAAAAATGTTTTAAAATTTTTTATTTTATTTTATTTTTTTTTCCGGTTCATGATGACCATCTGAGAACACAAATTTATTGCTTTTATTTTCCAAAATCCTCATAAAAGAACTTAAACACTATAAAAATAATCACACGGTATTACCATAAAACAACAAATGAAAGGGAAAAAAACGTATTGGATCTCACCATTATGTATACACACAACACACACCTGCACAATCCCCCCAAACTAAAAGTAAATAGCGGAAAGATCAGTAGAGTGGAGGGAAGGGAACAGAAAGAGGGAGGAAAGGAGAAAAAGAGGAAGTACTGGGGACTGAATTAGAGCAAATTATATTTCATGCTTTTATAATTATGCCAAAATGAATCTTAATGTTATGTATAATCTTAATGTTATGTATAAAAAGAACCAATTAAAAAAAGAAATATGATAGTATACCAGTGCTGTGTAGAGCCAATAAAAAAATACCTATACATAAACTAAAAAAAATGTGAATTTTAAGAATAAACTGGAGTGGGCTAGAGTTGTGGCTCAGTGGTAGAGCACTTGTCTAGCATGTGTGAGGCACTGGTTGGATTCTCAGCACTGCATATAAATTAATTAATTAAATAAGGATCCATCAACAACTAAAAAAACTAGTAAAAAAGAATAAATTATAAAAAATAAATGAAAGTGTGTAGAAAATGTCATTTGAAGTAAAAATACAAAATCAGCTCTAAGTTGTTTGCAACACAAACACACAAGTTAAGTGGTGTTTGAAAATACAGGGAGCAAAAGCTATTGTATAAAAATTTTATTGATAATTCCAGAACATCTATTATTAATATCAATGTAAAATATGTATTTTAAGTGAAAGAACCTTTAATAAGACAGCAATTGTGTTAATTAATTAAAGAATCTAAAAATTAGATGAAAATATGATTTGTTTTTATTCAATGAAGCAAGATTAAATGTTTGAAATATGATTTTAAGGAGAAATATAGGCACCACAATAAGTTTTAGGAATTTTGTGGATACAAAGATAATTAACTTAGGACAACTTACTATGATAAATGAGTTTACTTTAGTAGAAAAATAGAATTTGCTCTCTGGAAACTGGGCACCCCTAATCCCCAAATCCCAAATCCAAAATGCCAAATCTAACGTGTTTTAGTACTGGAATGTGACAAGTGAAAAGTTTCCTACTTGGCTTCATTTGACAGGTTACAGTCAAAATGCAGGTATACTAAAAATGTTGTATGAAATTTCCTCCAGGCTATGGGTCTAAGGCATGTATGAAATATAAATGAATTTCATATTTACACTTGAGTCATATCCCCAAGATTATGTGTGTATAAATATTCCATAATTCCAAAAAAATCCAAAATCTGAAATGCTTCTTGTTCTAAGCATTTTTGATAAACAATACTTAACCTATATACAATTGTTTCCCCCACAACAAATAAACAAATTTAATAAGGTTAAAAACTTTCCAAAAATAAAATTTAAACATACTACAAAGCAAATAAATAACACATGAAATAATAAATTTTTTGGTGACTTAACAACTGGAAACTGTTTCATTTAACTTGCCCCTGGATCATAGATAAACTTCAAAATTATTTTCTTTTTTTTTTTAAATGGCAAAATAATTTTATTTTATTTTATTTTTTTATTGGTTGTTCAAAACCCTACAAAGCTCTTGACATATCATATTTCATACATTAGCATACATTACCTTCAAGTGAGTTATGAACTCCCTTTTTTAAACCAAGTAGAGATTGCAGAATCACATGGGTTACACATCCACATTTTTACATAATACCATACTAGTAACTGTTGTATTCTGCTGCCTTTCCTTTCCTCTACAATCCCCCCTCCCCTCCCCTATTTTGTTATTATTATTTTTTAAAATTTTAATTTTAATTTTATATTATCATTATCATTTTTTAAAAAAATCATTTTCATTCTTTATTTTCTATTTTTTCTATTGTATTTCATTTCTTTTCAATTTTCTTATTTCCCATTCCTTGCATTCTACCTGCCTACTCTCATTCTCTTTAGTGACTTTTTCCCTTCCCTTCTAAAATCTTTCCTCCCAAGCATCAAATAAATTTATAAGAGTAAACAGTAACTCAGCAGTCAAACAGAACAAGAAGTAACATGAGCAGCATAAACAAGCAAGGAAGAAAAGGAGAACAAACAACGAAGAACACCCTAAATATTCAGGAGGACCAGGATTCATCAGAAACGTGGTCATATAAAGAACTCAAGGAATACCTTAGACAGATGGAATGGAAACTTAAAGAAGTTACGAGACAGAAAATCCAAACAGTAAAAGAAAACATTGAAAATGAATTACATAAACATATAAAAGAAAAAGTTAAGCATCTTTATCAGTGGATAGAGATTATAAAAAAAATCAAACAATAATTCTAGAAATGAAGGAAATGATAAACCAAATTAAGAACTCCATTGAGAGTATCACTAACAGAGTGGAGCAAGTAGAAGCCAGAACGTCAGATAATGAAGACAAAATATATCATCTTGAAACGAGTCCAGCCAACTCAGAAAGGCTGGCAAAAAAATCACAAGAAAAACATCCAAGAGATTTGGGATAACATAAATAAAACCACACTTACGAGTCATCAGGATAGAGGAAGGTACAGAGACTCAAACCAAGGGAATGAGAAAACTGCTGAATGAAATAATTACAGAAAACTTTCCAGAAATAAAAAAGGAAATGGATTACAAATTGTAGATGCATACAGGACAAGAGCACACAAAATCACAGTAGACGAATGCCAAGACACATTGTTATGAAGATATCCAATATACAGAACAAAGAGAAAATAATAAATCTACAAGAGAATGGAGGCAGAATACATTCAGTGGTAAACCAATAAGGTTAACAACGGATATTTGATCACAGATGCTGAAAGCGAGAAGATCCTGGAAAAACGTATTTCAAACACTGAAAGACAATGGATGCCAACCAAGAATTATGTATCCAGCATAATTAACCATCAGGTACGACAATAAAATAAGAATCTTTCATGATTAACAAAAGCTAAAAGAATTTGAAGCCAGAAAACAAGCTTTACAAAGCGTCTTGAGAAAAACACTACACAAGAAAGAAATGAAAAACAACAACCAAAACCATCAGTGGGAAGTACCTTGGTAATGACAGAGGCAGGGTGAAAGCTTATCATGGAGAAACAAACTAAATTTAAAAAAAGATAAATAATCAAACATGGCTGGCAGTACAAACCATACATCAATAGTAACTCTGAATGTAAATGGCTTCAACTCTCCAATAAAGCGACATAGGCTGGTAACTTGGATTAAATAAACAAATCCAACAATATGTTGCCTCCTGGAGACACATCTGAAATGCAAAGACACACAGGCTGAAGGTGAAAGGTTGGGAAAAAATACACCATGCACACTTATCCTCATAAGCAAGCAGGGGTGGACATCCTCATATCAAATAAAATCGACTTCAAGACTAAGTTAATCAAAAGGGATAAGGAAGGACATTATATACTGTTAAAAGGAACCATTCACCAACAAGACATAACAATTATCAATATTTATGCACTAAATAATGGTGCTACGATGTTCATGAAACAAATTCTCCTCAAGCTCCAAAATGAAATAGACCTCAACACAATAATTATGGGTGACTTCAACACACATCTATCACCATTGGACAGATCCTCCAAACAAAAGTTGAATAAAGAAAGTATAGAACTCAATATCACAATCAATAACCAACATGTAACTGACATATATAGAATATATCAACCATCATCAAGTGGATATACTTTTTTCTCAGCAGCACATGGATCCTTCTCAAAAAAAGACCATATATGATGCCATAGGGCAACCCTCAGTAAATATAAAGGTGTGGAGATAATAACATGCATTTTATCTGATCATAATGGAATGAAACTGGAAATCAATGATAAAAGAAGGAAGGAAAAATTCTACATCACATGGAAAATGAACAATATGTTACTGAATGATCAATGGGTTACAGAAGACATAAAGGAGGAAATCAAAAAATTCTTAGAGATAAATGTAATTATAGACACAACATATCGGAATCTATGGGACACAATGAAAGCAGTTTTAAGAGGGAAATTCATCGCCTGGAGGTCATTCCTGAAAAAAAAGGAAAAACCAACAAATAAGTGAGCTCACACTTCATCTCAAAGCCCTAGAAAAGGAAGAGCAAAACAACAGCAAATTTAGCAGAAGGCAAGAAATTATTAAAATCAGAGTGGAAATCAACAAAATTGAAACAAAAGAAACTATTGAAAAAATTAACAAAACTAAAAGTTGCTTCTTTGGAAAAATAAATAAGATCAACAGACCCTTAGCCATGCTAAAGACGAAAAGAAGAGAAAGAACTCAAATTACTAACATATGGGATGAAAAAGGCAACATCACAACAGATGCTACAGAAATACAGAAGACAATTAGAAATTATTTTGAAAACCATTATTCCAATAAAATAGAAAATAGTGAAGACATCGATAAATTTCTTAAGTCATATGATTTGCCCAAACTGAGTCAGGAGGATACACACAATTTAAACCGACCAATATCAATGGATGAAATAGAAGAAGCAATCAAAAGACTACCAACCAAGAAAAGCCCAGGAACGGATGGCTATACAGCGGAGTTTTACAAAACCTTTAAAGAAAAATTAATACCAATACTTTTCAAGTTATTTCAGGAAATAGAAAAAGAGGGAGCTCTGCCAAATTCATTTTATGAGGCCAACATCACCCTAATTCCAAAACCAGAAAAAGACACCTCAAAGAAAGAGAACTACTGACCAATATATCTGATTAACCTAGATGCAAGAATCCTCAATAAAAATCTGCCTAATCGAATACAAAGGCAAATCAAAAAAATTGTTCACCAGGATCAAGTAGGATTCATCCCTGGTATGCAACGATGGTTCAATATACGAAAATCAATAAATGTTATTCATCACATCAATAGACTTAAAGATAGGAACCATATGATCATCTCGATAGATGCAGAAAAAGCATTTGACAAAGTACAGCATCCCTTTATGTTCAAAACATTAGAAAAATAGGGATAACAGGAACTAACCTCGACATTGTAAAAGCTATCTATGCTAAGTCTCAGGCTAGCATCATTATGAATGGAGAAAAATTGAAGGCATTCCCTCTAAAATCTGGAACAAGACAGGGATGCCCTCTGTCACCACTTCTATTCAATATAGTTCTCAAAACACTGGCCAGAGCAATTAGACAGACGAAAGAAATCAAAGGCATAAAAATAGGAAAATAAGAACGAAAATTATCACTATTTCCTGGTGACATGATTCTATACATAGAAGACCCAAAAGGGTCTACAAAAGAACTACTAGAACTAATAAATGAATTCAGCAAAGTGGCAGGATATACAATCAAAACGCATAAATCAAAGGCATTTCTGTATATCAGCGACAAACCTCCTGAAACAGAAATGAGGAAAAACACTCCATTCACAATACCCTCAAAAAAATTATATACTTGAAAATCAACCAAACAAAAAAGGTGAAAGACTTATACAATGAAAACTACAGAACCCTAAAAAGAGAAGTAGAAGAAGATCTTAGAAGATGGAAAAATATACCCTGTTCCTGGATAGGCAGAACTAACATCATCAAAATGGCGAAATTACCAAAAGTTTTCTATAGGTTCAATGCAATGCCAATCAAAATCCCAATGGCATTTCTTGTAGAAATAGATAAAGCAATCATGGAATTCATATGGAAAAATATAAGACCCAGAATAGCAAAAGCAATTCTAGCAGGAAGTGTGAATCAGGCGGTATACCGATACCGGACTTAAAACTATACTACAGAGCAATATTAACAAAAACAGCATGGCACTGGTACCAAAACTGGCAGGTTGACCAATGGTACAGAATAGAGGACACAAAGACTAATTCACAAAGCTACAACTATGCTATATTTGATAAAGGAGCTAAAAGCATGCAATGGAGGAAATATAGCATCTTCAACAAATGGTGTTGTAAAAAATGGAAATCCATATGCAACAAAATGAAACCGAATCCCCTCCTCTTGCCATGCACAAAAGTTAACTCAAAGTGGATCAAGGAGCTAGATATCAAATAAGAGACTCTGCATCTGATACAAGAAAAAGTTGGCTCCGATCTACATAATGTGGGGCCGGGCTCCAAATTCCTTAACAGGACACCCATAGCAGAAGAGTTAATAACAAGAATCATCAAATGGGACTTACTTAAACTGAAAAGTTTTTTCTCAGCAGGATAAAAAATGAGAGAGGTAAATAGGGAGCCTAAATTATGGGAACAAATTTTTACTCCTTACACTTCAGATAGAGCCCTAATATCCAGAGTATACCAAGAACTCAAAAAATTAGACAATAAGATGATAAATAACCCAATCAAAAAATGGGCCATGGACCTGAACCGACACTACTCAGAGGAGGACATACAATCAATCAGTAAGTAAATAAAAAAATGCTCACCATCTCTAGCAGTCAGAGAAATGCAAATTAAAATCACCCTAAGAAACCATCCTACTCTAGTAAGATTGGCAGCCATTATGAAGTCAAACAACAAGTGCTGGTGAGGATGTGGAGAATAGGGTACTCTTGTACATTTCTGGTGGGACTGCAAACTGTTGTGGCAAATTTGAAAAGCAGTATGGAGAATCCTGGGAAAGCTGGGAATGGAACCACCATTTGACCCAGCTATTGCCCTTCTCAGACTATTCCCTGAAGACCTTAAAAGAGCATATTACAGGGATACTGCCACATTGATGTTCATAGCAGCACCATTCAAAATTGCTAGACTGTGGAACCAACCCAGATGCCCTTCAGTAGATGAATGGATAAAAAAATGTGGCATTTATACACCATTGAGTATTATGCATCATTAAAAAATGACAAAATCATTGAATTTGCAGGGAAATGGATGGCACTAGAGCAGATTATGCTTAGTGAAGCTAGCCAAACCCTAAAAAAGAAATAAAAATGTCTTCTTTGATATAATGAGAGCAACTAATAACAGAGCAGGGAGGAAGAGCAGGAAGAAAAGATCAACATTAAACAGAGACATGAGGTGGGGGTCGGAAAGAGAGAGATAAAGGAAATTGCATGGTAATGGAGGGAGACCCTCATGGTTACACAAAATTACATATAAGAGGTTGTGAGGGGAATGGGAAAATTAACAAAGATATAAATGTATTACAGTAGATGGGGTAGAGAGAGAAGATGGGAGGGGAGTGGGGATACTAGAGGATAGAAAATGTAGCAGAATACAACAGTTACTAATAGGGCATTATAAAAATGCAGATGTGTAACACATATGATTCTGCAATCCGTATTTGGGATAAAAATGGGAGTTCATAACCCACTTGAATCTAATGTATGAAATATAATATGTCAAGAGCTTTGTAATGTTTTGAACACCCAATTAAAAAAATAAAAAAAATAATATGAAATAAAATAATTGAAAAAAAAAAACACATGGAGAAATATTTCACTCTCTTCCAGAACAATGCCTTGACATTACCCTCGCCCCAAGTAATACATCATTAGACGAGAAGAGTTAGAAAATCTGGGAATACATAGCTGGAATTTAATATGCTCAAAAGTTCACAACATTGGAGGTGGTAGAGTAGTTTACTAAAGTAAGGGACAGGGTAAACACTCCACAAATATGGAGCTCTGCTGGCCTAAAGACTTCTTCAGAAACTGCCACTGAGGTTGGGCACTTGAAATATATGTTGTTGTCAGGAGCTTTAGATTCCTTTGTAATGAGAGCATCAAAGCTGGGTCTGCATCTATGTGACCTGGAGGACATGGTTTCTTATGTTCAAATGAACATGAGTCAGCAGTGCTGAATTCAATCTTTGTAGGTAAACTGTGGTCACTGGGGGCTAAGTGTCTCAACGTGTGGACTGTGAAGCCATTTGGTCATCCTCCACATTTTGTGGTGTTTCTTGCTGCTGCACTGGTAGTTTGGTATTTGCTTCACAAAATACAAGGAGTCCACCTGGGACAAAGTGTTGGAGGGAGTTTCTCACGTGTGGTGGGTCAGGGTCTGCAGGAGAATGCACCCACCAAGGTTCTATCCCAAATAGCTTGCCTCTTGACCATAGCAACGTGATTCTGAACATTGCCCTAAAACCTCTACAAATAAAAATACGCCTTTACATATAAGGGTCTGCTCGCTGCACCATGTCAGTCACAAGCAATTTGGAAGCCAATGGAAGATCCACATGGCTCCACCACAGATGATTTATCACACACCTGCCGACTGCAGCTCTATGCCCACTACTCAGCAGGCTCCAAATTACTGGCATCTCTGCTCTACACCATTTTCTGGAAACCCAGTCCATCAGGCACTGTCTGGTATACTCATAGTCAGCAACAGGATATCCAAAGGTTCTCCAGTGCCACCTGGTCATGGAAATTTAAAAAAAATTCACGGTATTTATCTAGCCATTTTTCAAGGATGAAGTTGAAGGCACTGTGGGTTTCACTTCATTCAGGAACCATTAAATGGTGAGGATGCTCATTTCAATGAAAGCTCTGGAGAACTCTCATAAGCATGGCTTCCTAAAGAGTGGCCAATGATCACATGATGCTAGGCACATTGAGGTCTACAATGTGAGGTCCATGTGTGTTTTGACTCTCAACTATGGCTGCCAAGTCTTTCAGAATAAAATTATGTGATACCCTGGCTGAGATTCCAAGTGCTCTGTGCAAAGCCAACCTGGGCCTAGATCTCAGTTTCCAAGGGCAAATCTCATGCGTGGCCTCCTAAAATCCCAACTCAATTCATGGCAATACTTCTCTGAGGTCAGTACCTCAACTCAGTATCTAAGGGGAATCACACCAGAGTTCAAGCCCAGGTGGACCCAGTCGTCACTTCCAACCACCACCCAAATGACCACAATTAAAACCAAAACACTCCCACATGACCCACATTTTCTTCCATATAGACACTCATCATAACTTCTGGCTGGAGGATTCCATAAGGGGCTCCGCCCAAGCCAGTGTCAAAAATAAGCTCCCGTGCCCCTTAATTTGACTAAACTGAGGGTGGCTGTACACACTTCCTGTGAACAAGATGTGATCAAATAGGCCTGCCATTAATACTGCTCCGCTTCTCCAATTTGAGGACTACTGACTGTGGGTTTTAGATTCTTTATGTGAACTGGAGTCATGATAAAACCCAAGCACCTAGGGGATATAATCTGCAGGGCTTTGAGGAACTCATTTGACACAAAGGATCCCTATTCTCACTTGATGGAGGTCACGAACCTTACAGAGGAAGACGAGAGACTTCATCCACAATGACTGCTCTTTTTGCCACTTTGGTTTTGGATGTACACATGGAATCTTTCTTTAGATCCATCAGGTGATGAGAAACTAAGCAACAGTCTCACACAGGGCCAATGGTCTGAATGAGACACATCTTTTTCAAAGCAATTAAGCAAAGAGCCACAGGTGATGCCCATTCATTTCCATTTGAAAACTGTTTTCTTCAGGCTTCACAAAGGGGTGGCCTAAGGCAAAGACCTTCCTGACATTTAGGGCAACAGAACAATAGGTAACCAAAAGGCCAAAAGCAGGGTTTCTCCACTGAGTCTTTAATGGTCATAGTGATTTCTGAGTTTTCTGTGATGCTCGCCATTCCCTTCAGCTATCCAGTACATGGCCATGTCACAGAGCTTGGAGGTGGTATATATCTTGCACAAAAAAACATGAGCCTATTCTAGAGAGTGGCCAGAATTCAGGAAGAAAAGTGGAACTTAGGAAGATAGCAGGTGTAGCCAATTGATAAGGCAAGCTGCAGTCCATTCATAAATTGTGCAGGATGAATTCTGGGAAGCTTTCTACTAAACAGGACATATCCATTGATCCAATATCTTTTCTAATGTCTACAACCATAGATAACAGTGGGATACACAGACATAGAAACACTCGCCTTGCCAAACGACTTACTAGAAACAGTTCACTCCAAACCAAACAAACCGACTTCCCTGCCTATTTTCAGAACATGAGACAAAACCACAAAACCACAACCAAACCTACAAAGGCACCTCCTTCTGCCAAGTAGGTCTTTGACTATCTTGAGTGTCCTCTGACTTATGGGCCATACTATGTTACCCCGAAATGGCCACTCCTGTCTCAGATTTGGACTCCATGGCCAACTCTATTTAATTGTCAGGAGCCAGCTGTGAGCCACTACCTGTTTTCTCAGGAAAGGCCCCTCTTCAGAGATTTCCTGCCATTTGGCCATCCTCACATGAGTAGGTACCAAGAAAGACTGACTCTGTCCTTGGTAAATCCAAACAAATGAGACCACTCGGACTGGAACTGGCCCTGGCTTTTTTGCCTGAATTCCTGGATCCCAAGATCAGAGAGTTCCATCACCAAGGAAGTGAGGTGAGGTCACTTCTTTCAGAAATTGAAAAATCTTTGGAAAGCAACGCTGGGCCTAGATCTCAGTTCCAAGGGTGACTCTTATGCGTGGCCTCCTAAAATCCCAACAATATTCAATGCAATACTTTTCTAAGGTCAGTTCCACAACTCAGTCTCTAAGGGGAATCACACCAGAGTTCAAGCCCAGGTTGACAAAGTCATTTCTTCCAACCGCCACACAAATGACCAAAATTAAAACGAAAAGACTCCCACATGGCCCTCATCTTCTTACATATTGTCATTCATCATAATGTCTGGCTGAAGATTTTCATGAGGGGCGAAGCCCAAGAAAGTGTCCAAAATAAGCTCACTTGCCCCTCATTTGCCTAAAGTCAGGGTGGCCTGGACACCCTTCCTGTGAACCAGGAGTGATCAAATAAGCCTGTCATTAATAATGCTCTGTTTCTCCAATTTGAGGCCTACTAATTTTCAGGTATAGATTCTTTGTGATTTGGAGTCATGCGAAACCCCAAGCACCTCTGCAGGGCTTTGAGGAACTCTTTTGACCCAAAGAATCCATTTTCTCCCTTGACAGAGGTCAGGAACCTAACAGAGGAAGGCAAGAGACTTCATCCACAATGACTGATCTTTTTGCCATTATGGTTTTTGATGCACACATGGGATCATTCTTTAGATCCATCAGGTGCTGAGAATGTAAGACACAGCCACACACAGGCCAAGAGGCTAATTCAGCCACATCCCTTTACAAAGCAATTAAGCAAAGAGCCACAGGTGATGCCCATTCATTTCCATTTGAAAACTCTTTCTTCAGGCTTCACAAAGGGATGGCCTGAGACCAAGTCTTTCCTGACATTCAGTGCAACAGAACAATAGGTAAGCAAAAGGCCCAAAGCGGGGTTTTTCCACTGAGACATTTCTGTTCACACTGATATCTGAGTTTTCTGAAAGGCTGGCCATTCTCTTCCGCTATCCAGTACATGGCCATGTCACAGAGCTTGTAGTGGTGCATATCTTGGACACAAAACCATGAGCCTATTCTGGAGAGTGGCCAGAATTCAGGAAGAAAACAGGAACTTAGGAAGATAGAATGTGTTGCCTCTCGATAAGACAAGCTGCAGTCCATTCATAAATTGGGCAGGTTGAATTATGGGAAGATTTATAGTAGACTGGACGCATCCATTAATGCATTCTCTTTTCTAATGTCTACAACAATGGACACAGTGGGATACACAGACATAGAAACACTCGCCTGGTCAAACGACTTACTAAAAACAATCCACTCCAAACCAAACAAACCAACTTTCCTACCTATTCTCACAACATGGCCTGACCTCTCTCAGATCTGGTTTCCTTGGCCAAATCTGTGAAGTTGTCAAGAAAAAGGGGTGAGCCACTACCTGCTTCTTCTGGAAAGGTCCCTCTTCAGAGCTCTCCTGGCATTTGGCCATCCTCACATCGGTAGGTACCAAGAAAGACTGACTCTGTCCTTGGTAAATCCAAACAAGTGAGTCCACTGGGACTGGGGCTGCCTCGGGGTGCCTGGATTCTTGGATACAAAGTTCAGAGAGTTCCATCACCAAGGAAATGAGGTATATCACTTTCTTTGGAACTGAATGAGGTCACTGCCTTGGCAACCACTTTGTCCTAACAGTTGCTTCCAAGTGTCCCATGAGATGGAGGCTGCCCCTACTTCCTGTGACACTTTCACAAGGTAGAATGGTATGTCAACCATAGGCACCCAGCAGCAGCTCTCCACACAGGCCTGGTTTGGTCCATCTTCTCTACAATAAAAAGAGAGAGGCTGATTCAGACACATCCCTTCATCCTGACCAGGTTGTTTGCCATGGAAGATGACTTTTGCTCTCTCAGGTCCTTCATAGCTGCCTACATCTTCTCCAGGTATCTTTTCTGAATGGACCTTTGAGGTTCTCAGCAGGTGGAATGTCCCCTACTTTCCTGTATTGTAAGAACGACTCTATCCCTGCTCTTCTGTAAAATGAGATTGAGGAAACAGTGTATGTTTAGGCTTAATAACAGGTTCGATTTGGGTTAGCAATCATTCTGTGTGATAAATTATGGTATTGAGAACCTGCGATATTTACAAGAATATCGAGGTGAAATATAAGTATGAAAACAGAAATCTAGGTATGATTTGAAGCCCAGAAGGGCATTGGGCCCTTAATTGGGATACTTAGGTTTGAATTATATTCTGCAAAGATGTCTCAGACAATTTGATATACAATGGCATAGGACCTTGTACCTTGGATGTTTGAATGTAGAAGAGAACATCCAATCCAAAGGGATAGTCAGTAGAATTAGGAAGATAGTCGGTAGGTTTAGGAAGAAGAGTGAGTGTAGGATTGGGACTAAAAATTCTTTAGCTATAGGGTTTCGGATAGAGAGTGAATGTAAATGTCAGCACATATGAAGAGTCAGTCACTATGATGAAATTGGGAAAATATGTAGAAAAGCAGATATCAATAGAGACATTATGAAATCAGGCAAAGTATTAAGTGAGTGATAGGAGTAGACATTTTCACCAGGGTTGAGTTTGAATATATAATCTTAGGAAGAAACAAATATGTAGTAACCAATAGGATTGACATTTGAGAGCATTAGGCAACCTGGACAAGGATGTTTTTAGTAATCCATGATCGCTTTCCATTTAGTCTTTGGTACAATCATAAGTGTGACCTTTACATTTTTTGTCCAGAATATTACTGTGATAAAATCTATATGTAGATCAGGTGACATGAGTATTTCTACCACCATTTCTGGGAGCAATATACTGAAGACGTAAAATTTGTATTGGGGGTACAAAGAGGTGTACCCTGTGTCCATGAATATAGAGATTAAGCATGAATACACCATACTGTGAATAAATAATATAACTGGTTCCAACTTTAAATAATGGATTGAATTGATATCTGAAAATATACAATAAATCTTATATTGATATATATTCATTCATTCCAACCAGTTATACATCTAATGGTAATATTAGTGTTTTGATTTGTCATGAAGAGTGTGTGAAGTTTGCTTCAAAAGTGATTATGGAAATCGAAAATAATGTGTTCGGAAAGAATTCTCATGCAAAGACCAGTCAAGAAATATGGAGGAATACATGTGTTTTGAAGCAGGAAGTGATTGAAAGTGAAACAAATGCCTATAAATTTGCTAAATTTTTTATGAAATATATATCCTATGATGTGCATAAACTGATGAAATTGTACCAGTTTTGAATAAAAATTAACGTAAAAATACACATCATGTCCATTGGAATCTACTTGCATTGATGTTAAACTTGGTCAGTTACTGTAGAAATATTAGGATTCGCGTGTCTCATTCACCGAAGTTAGTTTTCTTTTTTTTTTTAATTTTTTATGGTTGTTCTAAACATTATTTATTTCTTGATATATCATATTTCACACTTTGATTCAAGTGGGTTATGAACTCCCATTTTTACCCCGTATACAGATTGCAGAATCACATCAGTTACACATCAATTGATTGACACATTGCCATACTAGTGTCTATTGTATTCTGCTGCCTTTCCTATCCTCTACTATCCCTCCTCCCCTCCGCTCTCTTCCCCTCTCCTCTCTCTACCCCCTCTACTGTAATAAATTTCTCCCTTTTGTATTATTTTTCCCTTTCCCCTCACATCCTCTTTTATGTAATTTTGTATAACCCTGAGGGTCTACTTCCATTTCCATGCAATTTCCCTTCTCTCTCCCTTTCTCTCCCACCTCTCATCCCTATTTAATATTAATCTTCTTCTCATGCTCTTCATCCCTACTCTGTTCGTAGTTACTCTCCTTTTATCAAAGAAGGCATTTGGCATTTGTTTTTTAGGGATTGGCTAGCTTCACTTTGCATAATCTGCTCTAATGCCATCTATTTTCCTGCAAATTCTATGATTTTGTCATTTTTTAAAGCAGAGTAATACTCCATTGTGTATAAGTGCCACATTTTTTTATCCATTCTTCTATTGAACAGCATCTAGGTTGGTTAAACAGTCTTGCTATTGTGAATTGTGCTGCTATGAACATCAATGTAGCAGTGTCCCTGTAGCATGCTCTTTTAGGGTCTTTAGGGAATAGACCGAGAAGAGGAATAGCTGGGTCAAATGGTAGTTCCATTCAAAGCTTTCCAAGAAATCTCCATAATGCTTTCCAAATTGGCTCTACCAATTAGCAGTGCCTCCAATAATGTACAAGTGTACCTGTTTCTCCACATCCTCACCAGCACTTGTTGTTGTTTGACTTCATAATGGCTGCCAATCTTACTGGAATGAGATGGTATCTTAGGGTGGTTTTGATTTGCATTTCTCTGACTGCTGGGGATGGTGAGCATTTTTTCATGTACTTGTTTTTTGATTGTATGTACTTCTCTGAGAAGTGTCTGTTCTGGTTCTTGGCCCATTTGTTTATTGGGTTATTTGTTATCTTATTGTCTATTTTTTTGAGTTCTTTGTATACTCTGAATATTAGGGCTCTATCTGAAGTGTGAGGAGTAAAGATTTGTTCCCAGGATTTAGGCTCCCTATTTACCTCTATTATTTTTCCTTTTGCTGATAAAAAACTTTTTAGTTTGAGTAAGTCCCATTTGTTGATTCTAGTTATTAACTCTTGTGCTATGGGTATCCTATTCAGGAATTTGGAGGCCAACCCCACAGTATGTAAATCGTAGCCAACTTTTTCTTCTATCAGATGCCATGTCTCTGATTTGATATCAAGCTCCTTGATCCATTTTGAGTTAACTTTTGTGCATGGCGAGAGAAAGGGATTCAGTTTAATTTTGTTACATATGGATTCCAAGTTTTCCCAGCACCATTTTTTGCAGATGCTATTTTCCTTCATTGCATGCTTTTAGCCCCTCCATCAAATATAAGATAGTTGTAGTTTCCTGGCTTGGTTTCTGTGTCCTCTATTCTGAACCATTGGTCCACCTGCCTGTTTTGGTACCATTACCATGGTATTTTTGTTACTATTTTTCTGTAGTATAGTTTGAAGTCTGGTATCGCTATGCCGCCTGATTCACACTTCCTGCTTAGTGTTGTTTTTGTTATTCTGTGTCTTTTATTTTTCCATATGAATTTCATGATTGCTTTCTCTATTTCTAGAAAAAATTCCGTTTGGATTTTGATTGGCATTGCATTAAACCTATTGAGAACTTTTGGTAATATCACCATTTTGATGATATCCATGAACAGGATATATTTTTACATCTTCTAAGATCTTCTTCTATTTCTCTCTTTAGGGTTCTGTAGTTTTCATTGTATAAGACTTTCACATCTTTTGTTAGGTTGATTCCTAATTATTATTATTTTTTTTAGGATATTGTGTATGGAGTGGTTGTCCTCATTTCTATTTCAGAGGATTTGTCGCTGATATGCAGGAATGCCTTTGATTTATGCATGTTGATTTTATATCCTGCCACTTTGCTGAATTCATTTATTAGCTCTATTAGTTTCTTTGTAGACCCTTTTGGGACTGCTAGACATAGAATCATGTGATCCGATAATTTAAGTTCTTCTTTTCCAATTTTTACGCCTTTTATTTCTTTCGTCTGTCTAAATGCTCTGGCTAGTGTTTCGAGAACAATGTTGAACAGAAGTGGTGAGAGAGGGCATCCCTGTCTTGTTCCAGATTTTAGAGAGAATACCTTCAATTTTTCTCCATTCAGAATGATGCTAGCCTGAGGCTTAGCATAGATTGCTTTTACAATATTGAGGTATGTTCCTCTTATCACTAGTTTTTCTAGAGTGTTGAACATAACAGAATGCTGTACTTTATAGAATGCTTTTTTTGCATCTACCGAGATGATCATATGGTTCTTATTTTTAAGTCTATTGATGTGGTGAATAACATTTATTGATTTCCGTATATTGAACCACCCTTGCATCACACGGATGAATCCTACTTGATCAGGATTCACAATTTTTTTGATATGTTTTTGTATCCAATTCGCCAGAATTTTATTGAGGATTTTTTCATGTAGGTTCATTAGAGATATTGGTCTGTAGTTTTCTTTCTTTGAAGTGTCTTTGTCTGGTGTAAGAATCAGGGTGATCTTGGCCTCGTAGAATGAATTTGGAAGATCTCCCTCTTTTTCAATTTCCTGAAACACCTTGAAAAATATTGGTATTTGTTCCTCTTTAAAGGTTTTGTTAAACTCTGCTGTATACCCATACGGTCCTGGGCTTTTCTAAGTTGATAGTGGATTGATGGTTTCTTCTATTTCCTCAGTTGATATTGGTCTGTTTATGTTGTCTATATCCTCCTGACTCAATATGGGCATATCATATGACTTAAGAAATTTATCGATGCCTTCACTGTCTTCTATTTGTTTGGAGTATAAGGATTAAAAATAATTTCTGATTATCTTCTGTATTTCAGAAATATCTCTTATGATATTTTCTTTTTTAATCCCTTATGCTAGTAATTTGAGTTCTCTCTTCTTCTCTTTCATAGCATGGCTAAGGGTCTGTCAATTTTATTTATTTTTTCAAAGAACCAACTTCTACTTTTGTCAAGTTTTTTCAATTGTTTCTTTTGTTTCAATTTCATTAATTTCAGCTTTGATTTTAATTATTTCTTGCCTTCTACTTCTTTTGCTGTTTCTTTCGTCTTCTTTTTCTAGGATTTTGAGATGAAGTATGAGATCATTTATTTGTTGATTGTTTCTTTTTTTAAGGAATGAACTCCAAGCAATGAATTTTCCTGTTAGAACTGCTTTCAATGTGTCCCATAGATTCCGATATGTTGTGTCTGTGTTTTCATTTATCTCTAAGAATTTTTAAATTTCCTCCTTGATGTCTTCTATAACCCATTGATCACTCAGTAACCTATTGTTCATTCTCCAAGTGATGCATGATTTTTCCTTCCTTCTTTTATCATTGATTTTTAGTTTCATTCCATTATGATCAGATAATATGCATGGTATTATCTGTACTCCTTTATATTGTCTAAGAGTTGCCCTGCGACATAATATATGATCATTTTTAAGAAGGATACATGTGCTGCTGAGAAAAAAAGGTAACTGTTTGATGTTGGGTGTTATATTCTACATATCTCAAATAAGTCTAGGTTATTAATTGTGTTATTGAGTTCTATAGTTTCCTTATTCCGTATTCCTTGTTTGGAAGATCTGTCCAGTGGTGAGAGAGGTGTGTTCATGTCTCCCATGATTACTGTATTGTGGTGTATTAGACTCTTGAACTTGAGAAGAGTTTGTTTGATGAACATAGCTGCACCATTGTTTGGGGCATATATATTAATGATTGCTGTCTCTTGTTGGTGTATGGTTCCCTTGAGCAGTATGTAGTGTCTCTCTTTATCCCTTTTGATTAACTTTGGCTCAAAATCTATTTTATTTGATATGAGTATGAACTCTCCTGCTTGTTTCCGAAGTCCATATGAGTGATATGATTTTTCCCAAACTTTCACCGTCAGTCTATGTATGCATTTTCCTATCAAATGCATCTCCTGTAGGCAGCATATTGTTGGGTCTTGTTTTTTGTTCAATTCTACTAGCCAGTGTGTCTTCATTGGTGAGTTTAAGCCATTAACATTTAGGGTTATTATTGAGATATGGGTTGTTCTTCCAGCCATATTTGTTTATTTATGTTACTAAACATGGTTTGTTTTCCTCTTTGATTATTTTCCCCCCTTTAATGTCCTACCTCCCACTGTTGGTTTTCATTGTTATTTTCCATTTCCTCTTCCTGCAATGTTTTGCTGAGGATGTTTTGAAGACATGGTTTTCTAGCTGCAAATTCTTTTCACTTTTGTTTATCGAGGAAGGTTTTAATTTCATCTTCCATACTGAAGCTTAATTTCGCTAGATACACAATTCTTGGTTGGAACCCATTTTCTTTCAGTGTTTCAAATATGTTATTCCAGGATCTTCTAGCTTTCAGAGTCTGTGTTGAAAGATCAGCTGTTATCCTGATTGGTTTACCCTTAAACGTAATCTGCTTCCTTTCTCTTGTAGCTTTTAAAATTCTCTCTTTTTTCTGTTTGTTGGGCATCTTCATTATAATGTGTCTAGTTGTGGCTCTCTTATGATTTTGCACATTCGGCGTTCTGTAGGCTTCTAGGACTTGGAATTCTGTTTTATTTATCAAGTCTGGGAAGTTTTCTCGTATTATTTCATTGAATAGGTTGCTCATTCCTTTGGTTTGGACCTCTATACCTTCCTGTATCCCAATGACTGTTAAGTTTGGCCTCTTTATGTTATCCCATATTTCTTGGATATTCTGCTCGTGGTTTCTTAACAGTCTTGCTGAGTGGTCTATGTTCTTTTCAAGTTGAAATACTTTGTCTTCATTGTCTGATGTTCTATGTTCTAAGTGTTCTACTCTCCTGGTAGTATTCTCAATTGAGTTTTTAAGTTGGATTATTTCTTCCTGCAATTCTAGGATTTCTGTTTGTTTGTTTTTACAACCTCTATCTCCCTATATAGTTGATCTTTTGCTTATTGGATTTGTTTATGTAATTCATTGTCGAAGTGATCTTTAATTGTCTGATTTTGTTGTCTAATGTATTCCTTGAGACTCCAGATCATCTAAAGCATGAGTATCCTGAATTCTTTATCTGACATTCAATCTGATGCAGCTATTACCTCTTCTAAAGTTGTGTTGACCTGCATTGCTTGTGGTCCTTTCTTTCCTTGTCTTTTCATACTGCTCGCGTTTCTCTCTGCTTGTTGAAACTGTTTTGTTTTGGGCAGTGGCTCTGCTCTGCCCCTATTCCTATTGGGGTGACCTAACAACCACGCTGGTGGGCCGCTGGGTTTGTACTGGGCGCGGGAGAAGGCTCTGCTTTGCCACTACTCCAATAGGGGTGCCGTGTCTACCACACCAGCGGGTCGTTGGGCCTGTTCTGGGCATAGGCGGTGGCTCTGCTCTGCCCCTACTCCAATTGGGGTGACGTGACTACCACGCCTGCTGGTTGATGGGCCTGTTCCAGGCACGGGCGGCAGCTCTGCTCTGTCACTACTCCAATTGGGATGACATGACTACCACGCCTGCAGGTCGCTGGGCCTGTGCCGAGCATGGGCGGCGGCTCTGCTCTGCCCCTCTGGCTAGAAGACAATGTGAGAGAGACTCGGGTGTTTGTGACTCACTTTTTTTACCAGGAGACCAACTGTTTCTGTCACCGCTGGTATCGATGAAGTTATCTCCTCCACCACTTTGTGATGACATCAGATCTCTAACATGTTGGTATCCCATGCGAATGGCAGCATTTCGTTCCCTTTGCCGGATGACCAAAGCAATGGGTGAGTCCTGACCAGCCCTCACAAGCCCCGTCTCAATCCTGTTGCCACTGCCTATGAAGGCTAGGTAGGTATTTACCTCCACAATATTCAGCAAGACCTAGACCGAGAAGGAGTTTCCGCGGGTTCTTTAGCCCTAGGCCTGATCAGTTCCAGGAGCCAGAATTCGGCCGCTCTGGGCTTGGTGTATGTTCTGATAGGAACAGGCCTGAGTAATTTGTCTCCGAGACACAGGCGAATGGCAGCCTGAGATTACCTGTTCTATAGCTGAATGAGCTGCTATGAGTTGAAAACAGGAATGGTGACGTCAGCTCTCCAAAATGGTGGCCCCTGGCTTCCTCTGTGGTCTGACTGGTGTGGAAAACCGAATTGGACCGCATCCTTCCCCGGTCTCAAACCCAGAATTCAGCAATGAGAACAGTGATTGTACAGCTGGCAGGAGCCCACAGAATCTGCACCACTGAATATTTGTGTTGCTATCTCATTGTTTGCCAGCATGCGCCACAGACTCTAGCCGCAGGGCGATTTGCTGAATAAGCAGCATGACGCTCTATGCGGACAAATCACTCACGTTTGAGCCCCGTAGCTAATCCTCATGAGATGGAAATACTTCCACTAGGTTTTGGAGCACCCAAATTTTGCTGGAAATTCGTCATTCTCTTGCACAGTGATGCTGTATATGGGGTTGATGCACTCCTTTCGCTGCCATCATATGATCCCCTGAAGTTAGTTTTCAGTACTGGAAACGAATATGTATTTCAGGTGGATGAATATTTCTGAGAATAAACTTGTGAAAATTGATTATAAATCCACATACATAAATATGAATGAATTTAGGGAGTGTAAAATAAGACAAATACATTTCATATTTTGAAAAATCTGGAGAGTTAATACATATATATATATATATATATATATATATAGATAGATAGATAGATACACACACAGAGAGAGACATTAAAAAGTAGCATTATGTATGCCAATTGAAATTCACCATGAAATATATATCATCCACAGATCCAAAAATACTCATTTTCCTGAACATCAATTTATGTTGTTCAACTAGAAAGCTGACCCATATGTTGAATTTTCAGTTCCAACAGCGTTTAGTAGGAGTGATCTTTTCTTACAGTTTGTATCTGCCAAGTCAGCCACCTCACAAAATGTATGTGTGATACCTGGTAGAATTCAATATGTGCATAAAAAAATACATGTGCTGAATAGACTACAGAGAAAGGGAGACAGTTATTCACATATTTGTTAACTTTTAAAACACATAAAGAACTGTTTCAATTAAAATTTGCTAGATTTATAGCACCTACCATTTATCATAGGAAAGGCAAGTCCAACTATACACCATGCCTCCTGTGAACCTCTTGTATTTCTATTTTGTTTGGGTTATTTTTCTCCATCATATTAAGATTAGAAGTAAAAGTCTAGAAGGGAATTTGTTAGTGTCAGGGATTCAGTATTTCGAATGGAAAATTGGAAAATGTATCCAATGTGTATGCAAATATGTGCTACAAAAATCTTCCCACTCTCATTCAGAACAATGCCTTGGCATTACCTTCGCCCCATGTAAGACACAATTAGAGGAGAAGAGTTAGAAAATCTGTGAATACATACCTGTTATAGAAAATGCTCAGGAGTTCGCAAATTTGGAGGTGGTAGAGGAGTTTCCAAAAGTAAGGGACAGGGTAAACACTCCACAAACATGAAGCTCTGCTGGCCTAACATCTGGAGAAACTACCTCTGAGGGTGAGCACTTGAAATATATTTTGTTGTCAGGAGCATTAGCTTCCTTTGTAGTGAGACCATCAAAGCTGGGTCTGCATCTATGTGACATGGATGACATGGTTTCTTATTTTCCGATGAACATGAGGCAGCAGTGCTGAATTTTCTCTTTGTAGGTAAACTGTGGCCACTGAGGGCAAGTGTCTCCTCATCTGGACTGTGAAGCCATTTGGTCATCCTCCACTCTTTGTGGTGTTTTTTGCTGTTGCACTAGGAGTGTGGTATTTGCTTCATGAAATAAAAAGAGTTCAACTGGGACACAGTGCTGTAGGGAGTTCTTTCAGTTGTGGTGGGTTGGGTTCTGTTGGAGAATGCACCAACCAGGCTTCTATCCCACATAGCTTGCAACATTGACCATAGCAACCTGATTCTGAACATTGCCCTGAAACCTCTCCATATAACAAGATTCTTTTACATATAAGGGTCTACTGGCTGCAAAATGTCAGTCAAAAGTTATTTGGACACCAATGGCAGAAAAACATGGCCACACCAGAGATATTTTATCACACACCTGCCCACCACGGCTCTAGGAACACTACTCAGCAGGTTCCAACTTACTTGCATCTCTGTTATACACCATTTTCATGAAACCCAGTCAATAAAGGCAATGTCTTGTATTCTCATGATCAGCTAGAGGACATCCAAAGGTTCTCCTGTGACACCTAGTCTTGGGAATTTCAAAAATTTCATGGTATTCATCTAGCCATTATTCAAGGAAGAAGTTGTAGGCACTGTGGGTTTCAATTCATTCATTAACCATTAAATGTTGAGTAAGCTCACTTCAATGAAAGCTCTGGAGAACTCTCAGAGGCAAGTCTTCCCAAAGGGTGGCCAAAAGGTCACATGAAGCCAGGCCCATTGAGGTCTACAATGTGAGGTCCATGTGTGTTTTCACTCTCAACTATGGCTGCCAAGTCTTTCAGAATAAAATCATGTGATATCCTGGCTGAGATTCCCTTTGCTCTGTGGAAAGCCAACTTGGGCGTAGATCTCACTTTCCAAGGGCGACTCTCATGCATGGCCTTCTAAAAGCCCAACACAATCCATGCCAATACTTCTCTGAGGTCAATTCCAGAACTCAGTCTCTATGTTGAATCACACAAGAGTTCAAGCCCAGGTGTACCCAGTCATCTCTTCCTACCGCCACACAAATGTTCACAGTTAAAACCAAAACACCCCAACATGGCCCTCATCTTCTTCCATGTAGACACTCATCATAACCTCCGGCTGGAGGTTTCCATGAGGTACACAGCCCACGTCCGTGTCCAAAATAAGCTCCCTTGCCCCTCATTTGCCTAACATCAGGGTTGACTGGACTGCCTTCCTGTGAAACAGAAGTGAAAAAATAGGCCTGGCGTTAATATTGCTCTACTTCTCCAACTTGAGGCCTACTGAGTGTGGGGTTTAGATTTTTTATGTAAATTCATATTTTTTGTTGTTGTACTTTAACTTTTTAATATGTTTTCATTTTTTAAATATTTTTATTTTATTATTATTATTATTTTAAACTTTAATTTACATCTTTTAAATGATCATTATTTTTAAATTTTTTTCTTTCTTTCTTTCTTTTCTATTTTTTCTTTTGTCTTATCATTTCTTTTCAATTTTCTGATTTCCCCTTCCTCGAATTCTACCTGCCTACTCTCATTCTCTTTAGTGACTTCTTCCCTTTCCTTCTAATATCTTTTCTTCCAAGCATCAAATAAATTTATAAGAGTAAGTAGTAACTCAACAGTCAAACAGAGCAAGAAGTAACATGAGCAGCACAAAAAATCAAGGAAGAAAATAAGTACAAACAACGAAGGACAGCCAAAATATTCAGGAGGACCTATAGTCATCAGAAAAATGGTCATATAAAGAACTCAAGGAATACCTTAGACAGATGGAATTGAAACTTAAAGAGGATACGAGACAGCAAATCCAAACAGTGAAAGAACACATTGAAAATGAATTACATAAACAGATAAAAGAAGAAGTTATGCATCTTTATCAGGAGATAGAGATTATAAAAAAATCAAACAATAATTCTAGAAATGAAGGAAACGATAAACCAAATTAAAAAGTCAATTGAGAGTATCACTAACACTGTGGAGCAAGTAGAAGACAGAATGTCAGATAATGAAGACAAAATATATCATCTTGAAATGAATCTAGCCAACACAGAAAGGCTGGTAAAAAAATCATGAGTAAAACATCCAAGAGATATGGGATAACATAAAAAAAAATTAATGAGTCATCTGGATAGGTACACAGATTCAAACCAAGGGAATTAGTAATCTATTGAATGAAATAATTACAGAAATATTTCCAGAAATACAAAGTAAATGGATATACAAATTGGACATGCTTACAGGACACGGAGCACACAAAATCACAGTAGACCAACACCAAGACACATTGTTATGAAGATATCCAATATACAAAACAAAGAGAAAATATTAAAAGCTCTAAGAGAAAGGAGGCAGATTACATTAAGGGGTAAACCAATAAGGTTGAGAATGGAATTTTCATCACAGTCGCTGAAAGCAAGAAGATCCTGGAACAACTTATTTCAAACACTGAAAGACAATGAATGCCAACCAAGAATTCTGTATCCATCAAAATTAAGCTGCAGGTATGACGATGAAATAAAAATATTTCATGATAAACAAAAGGTAAAAAAATTTGTAGCCAGAAAACCAGCATTGCAAAGCATCTTGAGCAAAACAATACACGAAGAAGAAATGAAAATCAACAACCAAAACCATCAGTGGGAAGTGCCTCAGTAATGACTGAGGGTGGGGGAAAAGCTAATCATGGAGAAACAAACTAAATTAAAAAAAAAAAAAAGATGAATCATCAATCATGAGCGGCAGTACAAACCATATATCAATAGTGACTCTAAATGTTAATGGCTTAAACTCTCCAATAACGCTACATAGGCTGGTAACTTGGATTAAAAATGAATCCAACAATATGTTGCCTCCAGGAGGCACATCTGAATGGAAAAGACATACACAGGCTGAAGGTGCAAGTTTTGGAAAAAATATACCATGCAACGCTCCCCATAAGCAAGCAGGGGTGGCATGCTCATATCGAATAAAATCGACTTCAAGACTAATTTAATCAAAAGGGATAAGAAAGGACATTATATACTGTTAAAAGGAACCATTCATCAACAAGACATAAAAATTATCAATATTTATGCACCAAATAATGGTGCTGCAATGTTCAAAAAACAAATTCACCTCAAGTTCCAGAATGAAAAAGACCACAACACAATAATTATGGGTGACTTCAACACACCTCTCTCACCATTGGACAGATCCTCCAAACAAAAGTGAATAAAGAAACTATAGAACTCAATATCACAATCAATAACCTAGACTTAACTGACATATATCGAATATATCAATCATCATCGAGTGGATATACTTTTTTCTCAGTAGCACGTGGATCCTTCTCAAAAATAGACCATATATTATGTCATAGAGCAACCCTCAGTAAATATACAGGGGTTGAGATAATACCATGAATTTTTTCTCATCATAATGGAATGAAACTGGAAACCAATGATAAAAAAAGGAAGGAAAAATCCTACATCACATGGAAAATGAACAATATGTTACTGAATGATCAGTGGGTTACAGAAGATATAAAGGAGGAAATAAAAAAATTCTTAGAGATACATGAAAATACAGACACAATATATCAGAATCTATGGGACACAATGAAAGCAGTTTTAAGAGGGAAATTCATCGCCTGGAGGTCATTCCTGAAAAAAAGTAAAAATGAACAAATAAATGAGCTCACACTTCAACTCAAAGCCCTAGAAAAGGAAGAGCAAAACAACAAAAAATGTAGCAAAAAGCAAGAAATAATTAAAATCAGAGCAGAAATCAACGAAATTGAAACAAAAGAAACTATTGAAAAAATTAACAAAACTAAAAGGTGGTTCTTCGAAAAAATAAATATGTTCGACAGACCCTTAGGCATGCTAATGAAGAGAAGAAGAGAGAGAACTCAAATTACTAACATATGGGATGAAAAAGGCAATATTACAACAGATGCTTCCGAAATACAGAAGACAATTAGAAATTATTTAGAAAACCTATATTCCAATAAAATAGAATATAGTGAAGACATCGATAAATTTCTTAAGTCATATGATATTCCCAGACTGAGTCAGAAGGATACACACAATTTAAACCTACCAATGTCAATGGATGAAACAGAAGAAGCAATCAAAAGACTACAAACCAAGAAAAGCCCAGGAACGGATGGCTATACAGCGGAGTTTTACAAAACATTTAAAGAAGATTTAATACCAATACTTTTCAAGTTATTTCAGCATAGAGAAAAAGAGGGAGCTCTTCCAAATTCATTCTATGAGGCCAACATCACGCTGATTCCGAAATCAGAAAAAGACACCTCAAAGAAAGAAAACTACAGACCAATATATCTGATGAACCTACATGCAAAAATCCTCAATAAAACTCTGGTGAATCGAATACAAAGGCACATCAAAAAAATTATGCACCATGATCAAGTAGGATTCATAGCTGGGATGCAAGGATGGTTCAATATACGGAAATCAATAAATGTTATTCACCACATCAATAGACTTAAAGATAAGAACCATATGATCATCTCGATAGAAGCAAAAAAAACATTTGACAAGGTACAGCATCCCTTTATGTTCAAAACATTAGAAAAAATAGGGATAACAGGAAGTTGCTTCGACATTGTAAAAGCTATCTATGCTAAGCCTCAGGCTAGCATCATTATGAATGGAGAAAAATTGAAGGCATTTCTTCTAAAATCTGGAACAAGACAGGGATGCCCTCTCTCACCACTTCTATTCCATATAGTTCTCGAAACACTGTCCAGAGCAATTAGACATACTAAACAAACAAAAGGCATAAAAATAGGAAAATAAGAACGCAAATTATCACTATTTTCGGGTGACATTATTCTATACATAGAAGACACAAAAAGGTGTACAAAAACTACTAGAACTAAAAAATGAATGACCTGCGACCCACCGGCAGGTCAGGCCCAGAAACCTGCAGAGGGGCACAGCTGCCCCACCCACCTGCAAGGTAGGCGATACCGTGACCACTGACAAAACAGGCCCAGTGGCCGTCTGACACATCACCCCGGTTGGGGGAGGGGCAGAGCCGCCACCAGCACCTGTTAGGTAGACAGACCTGCAAACGACAGACAGAACAGGGCTAGCGGCCAGCGGAGGTGCAGAGCCGCTGCTCACGCCTGCAAGGTAGGCGAACCTGTGACCACCGAAAGAACAGGCCCACCGAAAGTAGAGGCACAGCAGCCTGCCGGCGTAGTAGGCACATTGCCCCAATTGGAGGAGGGGCAGAACCACCGCCAAAGCCTGCGAGGGAGACTTTGCAACTATATAAGAGCAATATAAATATATAGGGGGAAAATCAATAACACAACAGTTTCACCAAGCTGAAAGAAACGCGATCAGTATGAAAAGACAAGGAAAGAAAGGACCACAAGCAATGCAGGTCAACTCAACTTTAGAAGAGGTAATATCTGCAGCAGATGGAATGTCAGATAAAGAATTCAGGATATACATGCTTCAGATTATCTGGAGTCTCAAGGAAGACATTAGACAGCATAATCAGACAATGAAAGACCACTTCGAGCACTTCGAAAATGAATTACATAAACAAATACAAGAAGCAAAAGATCAATTATACAGGGAGATCAAGGTTATAAAAAACAAACAAACAGAAATCCTGGAAATGCAGGAAACAATAAACCAAATTAAAAACTCAATTGAGAATACTACCAGCAGAGTAGAACACTTAGAAGATAGAACATCAGAAAATGAAGACAAAGTATTTCAAATGGAGAAGAACATAGACAGCTCAGCAAAGCTGTTAAGAAACCATGAGCAGAACATTCAAGAAATATGGGATAACATAAAGAGACCAAACTTAAGAGTCATTGGGATACAGTAAGGTATAGAGTTCCAAACAAAAGGAATGAGCAATCTATTCAATGAAATAATACGAGAAAACTTCCCAGACTTGAAGAATGAGACAGAATCCCATATCCTAGAAGCCTACGGGACGCCGAATGTGCAAAATCATAAGAGATCCACACCTAGACACATTATAATGAAGATGCCCAACATACAGAATAAGGAGAGAATTTTAAAAGCTACAAGAGAAAGGAAGCAGATTACATTTAGGGGTAAACCAATCAGGATAACAGCTGATCTTTCAACACAGACTCTGAAAGCTAGAAGATCCTGGAATAACATATTTGAAACACTGAAAGAAAATGGGTTCCAACCAAGAATTGTGTATCCAGCAAAATTAAGCTTCAGTATGGAAGATGAAATTAAAACCGTCCATGATAAACAAAAGTGAAAAGAATTTGCAGCTAGAAAACCATCTCTTCAAAACATCCTCGGCAAAACATTGCAGGAAGAGGAAATGGAAAATAACAATGAAAACCAACAGCGGGAGGGAGTACAGTAAAGAGGGGGAATAATCAAAGAGGAAAACAAACCATGTTTAGTAACATAAATAAACCAATATGACTGGAAGAACAACCCATATCTCAATAATAACCCTAAATGTTAATGGCTTAAACTCACGAATTAAGAGACACAGGCTAGTAGAATGGATCACAAAACAATACCCAACAATATGCTGCCTTCAGTAGACGCATTTGATAGGAAAAGACATACATAGACTGAAGGTGAAAGGTTGGGAAAAATCATATCACTCTTATGGACTTCGGAAACAAGCACGAGTGTCCATACTCATATCAAATAAAATAGATTTCAAGCCAAAGTTAATCAAAAGGGATGAAGAGGGACACTACATACAGCTCAAGGGAACCATACACCAACAAGACATCACAATCATAAATATATATGCCCCAAACAATGGTGCAGCTATGTTCATCAAACAAACTCTTCTCAAGTTCAAGAGTCTAATAGACCACCATACAATAATTATGGGAGACTTCAACACACCTCTCTCACCACTGGATAGATCTTACAAAGAAAAGTTGAATAAGGAATCTATAGAACTCAATAACATAATTAATAACCTAGACTTAATTGACATATATAGAATATACCACCCAAGATCAAGCAGTTACACTTTTTTCTCAGCAGCACTTGGATCCTTCTCAAAAATAGATCATATATTATGTCACAGGGCAACTCTTAGACAATATAAAGGAGTAGAGATAATACCATGCATCTTATCTGAACATAATGAAATGAAATTGAAAATCAACGATAAAAGAAGTAAGGAAAAATCATGCATCAATTGGAGAATGAAAAATAGGTTACTGAATGATAAATGGGTTATAGAAGACATCAAGGAGGATATTAAAAAATTCTTAGAGATAAATGAAAACACAGACACAACATATCGGAATCTATGGGACACATTGAAAGCAGTTCTAAGAGGAAAATTTATTGCTTGGAGTTCATTCCTTAAAAAAAGAAACAAACCAACAAATAAATGATCTAATACTTCAACTCAATGTCCTAGAAAAAGAAGAGCAAAACAACAGCAAAAAAGTAGAAGACAAGAAATAATTAAAATCAGAGCAAAAATTAATGAAATTGAAACAAAAGAAACAATTGAAAAAATTGACAAAACTAAAAGTTGGTTCTTTGAAAAAATAAATAAAATTGACAGACCCTTAGCCACGCTAATGAAGAGAAGAAGAGAGAGAACTCAAATTACTCACATATGGGATGAAAAAGGCAATATCACAACAGACACTTCAGAAATACAGAAGATTATCAGAAATTATTTTGAATCCTTATACTCCAATAAATTAGAAGATAGTGAAGGCATCGATAAATTTCTTAAGTCATATGATTTGCCCAGATTGAGTTAGGAGGATATTGACAACCTAAACAGACGAATATCAACTGAGGAAATAAAGAAACCATCAAAAGACTACCAACTAAGAAAAGCCCAGGACCGGATGGGTATACAGCAGAGTTTTACAAAACCTTTAAAGAGGAACTAATACCAATACTTTTCAAGCTATTTCAGGAAAATGAAAAACAGGGAGAACTTCCAAATTCATTCTATGAGTCCAACATCACCCTGATTCCTAAACCAGACAATAACACTCCAAAGAAAGAAAACTACAGACCAATATCTCTAATGAACCTAGATGCAAAAATGCTCAATAAACTTCTCGCGAACCGGATACAAAAACATATCAAAAAAATTGTGCACCATGATCAGGTAGGATTTATCCCTGGGATGCAAGGTTGGTTCAATATATGAAAATCAATAAATGTTATTCACCACATCAATAGGCTTAAATATAAGAACCATATGATCATCTCGATAGATGCGGAAAAAGCATTCGACAAAGTACAGCATCCCTTTATGTTCAAAACTCTAGAAAAACTAGGGATAACAGGAACATACCTCAATATTGTAAAAGAAATCTATGCTAAGCCTCAGCCTAGCATCATTCTGAATGGAGAAAAACTGAAGGCATTCCCTCTAAAATCTGGTACAAGACAGGCATGCCCTCTCTCACCACTTCTGTTCAACATAGTTCTCGAATCACTGGCCAGTGCAATTAGACAGACAAAAGAAATTAAAGGCATAAAAATAGGAAAAGAAGAACTCAAATTATCACTATTTGCAGATGACATGATTCTATACCTAGCAGACCCAAAAGGGTCTACAAAGAAACTATTAGAGCTAATAAATGAATTCAGCAAAGTGGCAGGATATAAAATCAACACGCATAAATCAAAGGCATTCCTGTATATCAGCGACAAATCCTCTAAAATATATATGAGGACAACCACCCCATTCACAATATCCTCAGAAAAAATAAAGTACTTGGGAATCAACCTAACAAAAGAGGTGTAAGACTTATACAATGAATACTACAGAACCCTAAAGAGAGAATTGAAGAAGATCTTAAAAGATGGAAAAATATACCCTGTTCATGGATAGGTAGAATTAACATCATCAAAATGGCGATATTAACAAAAGTTCTCAATAGGTTTAATGCAATGCCAATCAAAATCCCAATGGCATTTCTTGTAGAAATAGAGAAAGCAATCATGAAATTCATATGGAAAAATAAAAGACCCAGAATAGCAAAAACATTGCTAAGCAGGAAGTGTGAATCAGTCGGTATAGCTATACCAGACTTCAAACTATACTACAGAGCAATAGAAACAAAAACAGCATGGTACTGGTACCAAAACAGGCGGGTGGACCAATGGTACAGAATAGAGGACACAGAAACCAATCCACAAAACTACAACTATCTTATATTTGATAAAGGGGCTAAAAGCATGCAATGGAAGAAGGCTAGCATCTTCAACAAATGGTGTTGGGAAAACTGGAAATCCATATGCAACAAAATGAAACTGAATCCCTTTCTCTCACCATGCACAAAAGTTAACTCAAAGTGGATCAAGGAACTTGATATCAAATCAGAGACATGACGTCTGATAGAAGAAAAAGTTGGCTATGATCTACATACTGTGGGGTCGGGCTCCAAATTCCTCAATAGGACACCCATAGCACAACAGTTAATAACTAGAACCAACAAATGGGACTTACTCAAACTAAAAAGTTATTTTCTCAGCAAAAGAAACAATAAGAGAGGTAAATAGGTAGCCTACGTCCTGGGAACAAATCGTTACTCCTCACACTTCAGACAGAGCCCTAATATCCAGAATATACAAAGAACTAAAAAATTAGACAATGAGATAACGAATAACCCAATCAACAAATGGGCCAAGGACCTGAACAGAAATTTCTCAGAGGAGGACATACAATCAATCAAGAAGTATATGAAAAAATGCTCACCATCTCTAGCAGTCAGAGAAATGCAAATAAAAACCACCCTAAGATACCATCTCACTCCAGTAAGATTGGCAGCCTTTAGGAAGTCAAACACCAACAAGTGCTGGCGAGGATGTCGGGAAAAGTGTACTCTTGTACATTACTGGTGGGACTGCAAATTGGTGCGCCCAATTTGGAAAGCAGTATGGAGATTTCTTGGAAAGCTCGGGATGGAACCACCATTTGATCCAGCTATTCCCCTTCTCGGTCTATTCCCTAAAGACCTAAAAAGAGCACACTATAGGGCCACTGCTACATCCATGTTCATAGCAGCACAATTCACAATAGCAAGACTGTGGAACCAACATAGATGTCCTTCAATAAAAGAAAGGATAAAAAAATGTGGCATTTATACACAATGGAATATTACTCTGCATTAAGAAATGACAAAATCATAGAATTTGGAGGGAAATGGATGGCATTAGAGCAGGTTATGCTAAGTGAAGCTAGCCAATCCCTTAAAAACAAATGCCAAATATCTTCTTTGATATAAGGAGAGTAACTAAGAACAGAGTAGGGACGAAGAGCATGAGAAGAAGATTAACATTAAACAGGGATGAGAGGTGGGAGGGAAAGGGAGAGAGAAGGAAAATTGCATGTAAATGGAAGGAGACCCTCAGGGGTATACAAAATTACATACAAGAGGAAATGAGGGGAAAGGAGGAAAAATATAAGGGGGAGAAATGAATTACAGTAGAGGAGGTAGAGAGAGAAGAGGGGAGGGGAGGGGGGAGGGGGGATAGTAGAGGATAGGAAAGGCAACAGAATACAACAGTCACCAGAATGGCAATATGTAAATCAATGGTTGTGCAATTGATGTGATTCTGCAATCTGTATATGGGGTAAAAATGGGAGCTCATATCCCACTTGAATAAAAGTGTGAAATATGATATATCAAGAACTATGAAATGTTTTGAACAACCTACAATAAAATTAATTAAAAAAAAAACCAGCATGGTACTGGTACCAAAACAGGCGGGTGGACCAATGGTACAGAATGGAGGACACAGAGATTAATCCAAAAAGCTACAACTATTTTATATTTGATAAAGGAGCTAAAACCATGCAATGGAGGAAATATAGTATCTTCAACAAATGGTGTTGGGAAAAATGGAAATCCATGTGCAACAAAATGAAACTGAATTCCTTTCTCTCGCCATGCACAAAAGTTAACTCATAGTGGATCAAGGTGCTAGATATCAAATCAAAGACTCTGTGTCTGATAGAAGAAAAAGTTGGCTCTGATCTACATATTATGGGGTCGGGCTCCAAATTCCTTTATATGACATCCATAGCACAAGAGTTAATAACAAGAATCAACAAATGGGACTACTTAAACTGAAAAGTTTTTTATCAGCAAGAGAAAGAATAAGAGAGGTAAATAAGGAGCATACATCATGGGAACAAATTTTTACTCCTCACACTTCAGATAGAGGCCTAATATCCAGAATATACAAAGAACTCAAAAAATTAGACAATAAGATAACAAATAACCCAATAAACAAATGGGTCAAGGAGTTGAACAGACACTTCTCAGAGGAGGACATACAATCATTCATCAAGTACATAATAAAATGCTCACCATTTCTAGCAGTCAGAGAAATTCAAATCAAAATCACCCTAAGATACCATCTCACTCCAGTAAATTGGTAGCCATTATGAAGTCAAACAACAACAAGTGCTGGCAAGGATGTGGGGTAAAAGATACTCTTGTACATTGCTGGTGGGACTGTAAACTGGTGTGGCCAATTTGGAAAGCAGTATGGAGATTCCTGGGAAAGCTGTGAATGGAACCACAATTTGACTCAGCTATTGCCCTTCTCGGACTATTCCCTGAAGACCTTAAAAGAGAGTAATACAGGGATACTACCACATGGATTTTCATAGCAGTACAATTCACAATTGATACACTGTGGATCCAACCCAGATGCCCTTCAATAGATGAATGGATAAAAAAAATGTGGCTTTTATACACTATGGAGTATTACGCAGCACTAACAAATGACAAAATCATAAAATTTGCAGAAAAATGGATGGCACTGGAGCAGATTATGCTTAGTGAAGATAGCCAATCCCTAAAAAATAAATACCAAATGTCTTCTTTGATATAATGAGAGCAACTAAGAACAGAGCAGGGAGCAATAGCAGGAAGAAAAGATTAACTTTAAACAGAGACATGAGGTGGGAGGGTAAGTGAGAGAAAAGGGAAATTGCATGGTAATGGAGGGAGACCCTCATTGTTACACAAAATCACATATTGTTGTTAGTGGAATGGGAAAATAAACATGGAGTGAAATAAATTACAGTAGATGGGGAAAAAAGAGAAGATCGGAAGGAAGGGGAGGGGAGATAGTAGAGTATAGGAAAGGTAGCAGAATACAACAGTAGCTAATAGGGCATTATGTAAAAATGTGGATGTGTAATCGATGTGATTCTGTAATCTCTATTTGGGCTAAAAATGGGAGTTCATAAGCCACTTGAATCTAATGTATGAAATATTGTATGTCAAGAGATTTTTAATGTTTTGAGCAACCAATAAAAGAAAAAAAGTAGCAATATATATGCCAATCGAAATTCATCATGAAATATATATAATCCACAGATCGAAAAATATTCATTTTACTGAACATGGATTAATGTATAATGTTATTCAACTAGGAAGCTCACCCATAGGTTGAATTTTCAGTTCCAACAGCATTTAGGAGGAGTTACCCTTTCTCACAATTTGCATCTGCCAATTCAGTTACCTCACAAGTATGTACGTGTGGTACCAGGTAGAATTCTATATGTGCATATAAAAATACATGTGCTGAATTGGCTACAGAGAAAGGGAGACAGGAATTCACATATTTGTTAATTTTAAAAACACATGTAGAACTATTTCAACAAAAAATGACTAGATTTATAACTCCTACACTATATAATGCAAAAGGCAATTGTAACAATACACCATGCCTCCTCTGAACTGCTTGTATTTCTATTCTGTTTGGGTTAATTTTCACCATCATATTAGAATTATTAGTCAGAGTATAGTAGGGTATGTGTTAGTTTCAGGGCTTCAGTATTTCAAATAGAAAATTGAAAAATGAATCGAATGTGTATGTAAATATGTTCTACACAAAAATCTTCCCACTCACATTCAGAACAATGCCTTGATATTACCTTGGCCCAAGTAAGACACAATTAGAGTAGAAAAGTGTGAAAATCTGTGAATACATATCTGGAATGGAATATGCTTGGGAGTTCACAACCTTGGTGGTGGTAGAGGAGTTTCCAAAAGTAAAGAACAGTGTAAACACTCCACAAACATGGAGCTCTGCTGGCCTAAGACTTCTTGGAAAACTGCCTCTGAGGTTGGGCACTTGAAATATATGTTGTTGTCATGAGCTTTAACTTCCTTTGTAGTGAGACCATCAAAATGGGTCTGCATCTATGTGACCTGGAAGACATGGTTTCTTATATTCCAATGACCATGAGGCAGCAGTGCTGAATTCTCTCTTTGTATGTAAACTGTGGCCACTGGAGGCTAAGTGTCTCCTCGTGTGGACTGTGAAGACATTTGGTCATCCTCCACTTTTCGTGGTGTTTCTTGCTGCTGCACTGGGAATTTGGTATTTGCTTCACCAAATACAAGGAGTTCTACTAGGATACAGTGCTGAAGGGAGTTCTGTCACGTGTGGTGGGTCAGGGTCTGCAGGAGAATGCACCAACCAGGCTTCTATCCCACACAGCTTGCCCCAATAACCATAGTAAACTGATTCTGAACATTGCGGTGAAACCTCTCCATATAAAAAATGCCTTTACATATAAGTGTCTGATTTCTGCACTATGTCAGTCATAATCCATTTGGAAGCCAATGGCCGATCCACATGGCCCCACCATGGTGTTTTATCACACACCTGCCCACCACTGCTCTAGGCCCACTAATCAGCAGGATACAAATTACTGGCATCTCTGTTCTACACCATTTTCATAAAACCCAGTAAAACAAGGCATTCTCTGGTATACACATGATCAACCACAGGACTTCCAAAGATTCTCCAGTGCCACCTGGTCATGGAAATTTCAAAAATTTCATGGTATTTATCTAGCCATTTTTCAAAGATTAAGTTGGAGGCACTGTGGGTTTCAAATCATTCAGGAACCATTAAGTGTTGAGAAAGCTCATTTCAATGAAAGCTCTGGAGAACACTCACAGGCAAGGCTTCTCAAAGAGTTGCCAAAAGGTCACATGAAGCCAGGCAAATTGAGGCCTACAATGTGAGGTCCATGTGTGTTTTGACTCTCAACTATACCTGCCAATCTTTCAAAATAAAATCATGTGATATCCTGGCTGAGGTTCCCATTGTTTTGTGGAAAGACACCCTGGGCCTAGATCTCAGTTTCCATGGGTGAGTCTCATGCATGGCCTTCTAAAATCCCAACACAATTCATGGCAATACTTCTCTGAGTTCAGTTCCAGAACTCAGTCTCTAAGGGGAATCACACCAGAGTTCAAGCCCAGGTGGAATCAGTCATTCCTTCCAACCACCACAAAAATGACCACAATTAAAATCAAAACACTCCCACAGGGCCCTCATCTTCTTCCATATAGACACTCATCATAACCTCTGGCTGGAGATTTCTATGAGGGGCACAGCCTAAGAAAGTGTCCAAAATAAGCTCACTTGCCCCTCATTTGCCTAAAATCATGGTGGCCTGGACACTACTCCTGTGAACCTGGAGTGATCAAATATTCCTGCTGTTAAAGTGTTCCGCTTCTCCAATTTGAGGCCTACTGGCTGTGAGGTATAGATTCTTTATGTGATTTGGAGTCATGAGAAAACCCAAGCACATATGGGCAAGCCTCTGCAGGGATTTGAAGAACTCATTTAATCCAAAGAATCCCTATTCTCACTTAATGGAGGTCAGGAACCTAAAACAAGAAGGCAAAAAAATTCATCCACAATGACTTCTCTTTTGGCCATTTCGGTTTGGGAAGCACATGGGATTTTTCTTTAGATCCATTGGGTGCTGAGAATCTAAGTCACAGCCTCACACAAGGACCAGAGACTGATTCAGACACATCCCATTCCAAAGCAATTAAGCAAAGAGCCACAGGTGAAGCCCATTCATTTCCATATGAAAACAGTTTTCTTCAGGCTTCACAAAGGGTTGGCATGAGGCAAAGACCTTCCTGAAATTCAGGGTAATTGAAACACAAGTAAGCAAATGGCCCAAGAAGGGTTTCTTCACTGAGACTTTACTGGTCACACTGATATCTGAGTTTTCTGAGATGCTCTCAATCTCTTCAGCTATCCAGTACATGGCCATGTCACAGAGCCTTGTGGTGTTACATATCTGGGACACAAAACCATGAGCGTATTCTGTAGAGTGGCCAGAATTCACGAAGAAAACAGTAACTTAAGAAGACAGTAGGTGTTGCCCATTTATAAGGCAAAGTGAAGTCCATTAATCTATTGGGCAGTATTAATGTGGGGAAGCTTTCTACTAGAGAAAACAAATCCATTGATGCATTCTCTTTTCTAATGTCTACAACCACGGATACAGTGGGATACACAGACATAGAAACCCTCACAATGTCAAAGGACTTACTAGAAACAGTCCACTCCACACCAGAAAAAAACGCCTTTCCTACCTATTCTCAGAACATGAGAAAAAAACCACAAACTCACACCCACAATGGCAAAGCCACCTCCTTCCCCCAAGTAGGTCTGTGACTATCCAGAGTGTCTTCTGACTGGTGGGCCATATTATGTTCCCCCGAAATGGCCTGTCCTCTCTCAGATCTGGTCTCCTTGGCCAACTATGTGAAGTTGTCAGGAGACAGCGGTGAGCCACTACCTGCTTTCTCAGGGAAGGTGCCTCTTCAGAGCTCTGCTGGCAATTGGCCATCCTCACATCAGTAGGTACCAAGAAAGACTGACTCTGTCCTTGGAAAAAGCAAACAAGTTAGCCCAATGGGACTAGGACTGGGACTGGCTCTGGGTGCCTGGCTTCCTGGATCCCAAGTTCAGAGAATTCAATCACCAAGGAAGTGAGGAGAGGTCACTTCCTTCAGGAACTGAATGAGGTCACTGCCTTGAAAACCACTTTGTCCTAACAGTTGCTTCCAAGGGTCCCATGAGATGGAGGCTGCCCCAACATCCTTTGACACATTCAGAAGTTAGAATGGAATATCAACCTTAGGCACCCAGGTACAGCTCTCCACACAGGCCTGGTTTCTTCCAACTTCTTTACAATAAGAAAAGAGAGGCTTACTTAGACCCATCAATTCATCCTGACCAGGTTGTTTGCCATGGAAGATTTCTATTGCTCTCTCAGGTCCAACATAGCTGCATAAATCTTCTCCAAGGATCATTTCTCCATGGATCTTTGAGGTTCTCAGAAGGTGGAAGATCACCTACATTCCTATATTGTAAGACCAACTCTGTCCCTGCTCTTCTGTAAGTTATATTGATGGAACAGTGTATGTTTAGGGTTAATAACATGTTTGATTTGGGTTAGGAATCATTTTGCGAGATGAATAATGGTATTGGCAACCTTCGATATTTACAAGAGTATATAGGTGAAATATAAGTATGAAAGCAGAAAATTAGGAAAGATTTGAAGCCCAGAAGGGAATTGGACCCTTAAGTGGTATACTTAGCTTTGAGTTATGTGCTGCACAGTTGTCTCAGATAAATCAATATACAATGGCATAGGACCTTGTACCTTGGATGATTGAATGTTGAAGAGAACATCCAGTCAAAAAGCGATATTCAGTACGATGAGGAAGGTACTCGTTAGGTTTAGAATGAAGAGTGAGTATAGGATTTGGACAAAACGTTTTTTAGCAATAGGGTTTCGGTTAGAGAGTGAGTGTAAATGTCAGCACATGTGAAGAGTCAGTCACAATGATGAACTGGGGAAAATATGAGGGAAAGCAGATATCAATAAAGACATTAGGAAATCAAGCAAAGTACAAAGTGAGTGATAGGATTAGACATTTTCAACAGGCTTGAGGTTGAATATATAATCTTAGGAAGAAACAAATATGTAGTCACCAATAGGATTGACATTTGAGAGCATTAGGCAACCTGGACATAGATGTTTTTAGTAATCCATGCTCACTTTCCATTTAGGCTTTGGTACAATTGAAAGTGTGACCTTTGCTTTTTGTGTCCAGAATATTTCTGTGATAAAATGTATATGTATATCACGTGACATGAGTATTTCTTCCACCATTTCCAGGAGCAATATTTTGAAGACATATAAATTTGTATTGGGGTACAAATAGGTATACCCTCTGTCTATGAATATAGCAATAACGCATGAATAGACCATACTGGGAATAAATAATATAACTGGATCCACTTTAAATAATGGATTGAATGGATATCTGAAAATATATAAGAAATGTTATAAAGATGCACAATCAATCATTCCAACCAGTTATATATCTAATGGTAATCTTAGGGTTATGTTTTATCATGAAGGATGTGTGAGTTTTGCTTAAAAATTGATCATGGAAATTGAAAATAATATATTTGAAAAAAGTCTCATGAAAAGACCAGTCAAGAAACATAGGGAAATACATGTGTTCTGGAGCAAGAAGTGATTGAAAGTGAAACAAATGCCTATAAATTTGCTAAGTAGTGGATGAAATATATATCCTATGATGTGCATAAACTGAAGAAATAGTAATGTACCAGTGTTGAATAATAATTAATGTCAAAATACACATCATGTCCCATAGGAATCTACTAGCATTGATGTTAAACTAGGTCAGTTAATGTAGAAATACTAGGATTTGTTTGCACCTTTCACTGAAGTTAGTTTTCAGTACTAGGAAACAAATATGTATTTCAGGTGGATGAATATTTCTGAGAATAATCTTCTGAAAAGTTGATTATTAATCCACATACATGAACATGAATGAATTTAGGGAGTGTATATAAGACACATATATTTCATATTTTGAAAAATCTGGAGATTTATTTTGTATATATATATATATATATATATATATATATATATATATATATACACACACACACACACACACACACAAACACACACACAAACAAAGACATTCAAAAGTAGAATTATATATGCCAATCGAATTTCACCATGAAATATATATCATCCACAGATCCAAAAATATTCATTTTACTGAACATGGATTTATGTATAATGTTATTCAACTAGGAAGCTCACCATTAGCTTGAATTTTCAGTTCCAACAGCATTTAGGTGGAGTAATCTCTTCTCACAATTTGTATGTGCAATGTCAGGCACCTCACAAAAATGTACGTGTGATATCAGGTAGGATTCTATATGTGTATATAAAAATTAATGTGCTGAATAGGTTACAGCGAAAGGGAGATAGGAATTCACATATTTGTTAACTTTAATACACATATAAAACTATTTCAATTAAAAAATGACTAGATTTATAACACCTACCTTTTATCTTGCAAAAGGCAAGTCCAATATACACCATGCCTCCTCTGAACTGCTTGTATTTCAATTCCGTTTGGGTTATTTTTCTCCATCATATTAGTATTTGTAGTTAGCGTCTAGAAGGGTATGGGTTATTGTCAGGAATTCAGTATTTCAATTGGAAAATTGGAAAGTGAATCCAATGTGTATGCAATTATGTGCTGCACAATATTCTTCCCACTCTCATCCAGAACAATGGCTTGACATTAACTTCGCCCCAAGTAAGACGCAATTAGAGAAGAAGAGTTAGAAATTCTGTGAATACATATCTGGAATGGAAAATGCTCAGGAGTTCACAACCTTGGAGGTGGTAGAGGATTTTCCAAAAGTAGGGGACAGGGTTGATCACCCAACATGATCTTTCATTAAAATTGTGAGCCATCTTGCCACAAAGCCATGAAAAGATAATTTTTGCTTTACTATAAATTACTGCAAATTCTGAACCTGCTTAGAATGCCTGACCATGTTTTGAACTCACCCATGCCTGGCTCTCTGACCAGATAACGGCCCTCTCTGAAACTTTAATGACACCTCATAAATATTCGCCTTCCCTGGCCAGACAATGACCCTCTCTGAGGCTCTAATGGTCCTCATAATTTCTGATGCTGGGGCCAGAAAAAACAAATGTAAACTACAATTAGTGTGATGCTTGTCAAAGTTCTGTTTTCTGTAACCCCCCTTTTGTGTAACTTTCTGGGTTATAAAGCTGGGCTGTAGGAAAGGTGGGGTTGCTGTCTTGTTCCCGCCATTTTGAGAGGGAGAGGCAGCCCGGCTGATTGAAATATTAAGCTTGCCTTAATTTGATTTTAATTGGAGTCAGTGGTCTTTTCTTGTGTCCTGGACTAACATTTTGGAGTTCCCCAGCAACATGACCCGACCAGATCACAAAGCCAGACTGCTGGAAATTCTGAAGCTGGCCTATCCTCCAGGACTCCAGGCTGGAGAGCCAAGTTCCAAGGCCTTGGAATGAGCCTTCAGTCCGTGGATCACTGCAGTGAACCATCGCACTAAAACTATTATCAAGCACCTGGTGGAGGAGGCCTTCATAGGTAAGAGGCGCCTTTATAACATCTGATATCCGGTTAAGGGAGTACTCTTCTGATGACAGAGAGGTGGCCTGGGAAGGCTCACATATACTCCTGTCCGGGACAGTAATAGGAATCCTTCTTTCCTCTGTTCTTTTCTGTAGGGAATACCTCTGAAAGTGTAGAGAGGTGCCGACTGGCACGCAGGAGCTCCTACCCCGGAGCTTTAGCAAGACGCTGCATTGCTCCTCTGGTTTTCTGTTTATTCGCCGAGTTTCTGTTTTTTTTTTGTGTGTGTTTTGTTCTGTGTTCTAAATGTTTTTTATTTGTTTGTTTTTGTGCGTTTTGTTGTGTGATTTCTGTGGTAAAAACTTAAGGATATTGGACGTGAAAATGGGTAATAAAGCATGTAAGCCTGTCACCCCTTTGGACTGTGTTTTAAAGAAATGTGATGCACTATACCCCCCTGTGTTAAGCAGGATGAGAGAAGCCCCTAGCTGGCTGTCTGGAGCACACCCACTGCAGAGGGCAATGCCTGCTGGAGACCTAATAACTGAGTATCTCCCAGGTTAACAAGTGAAGCTCCTTTAAAACCCCTTGTCCCTCCAGATCAAGAGAGTCACAACTTTGGACAGAGTCCCCTGTTTTTATCCTTTGTTAGCAAAGCAGTAAACCTCCCTTTTACTTTTTCTCAAACCCTGTCCTTATATTAAATTGGTATTAATTGGCTTCAAGGTCCAGAACCGAAATTTAAGTTACGAATTTTGATACCCTCCCGACCCCGGAATTTTTGAGAGCTGACTACTGAAATGTTAGGAGATTCAGCGTGCTTGGGGTGGAACCAAACCAGAGGAGCTAATCCTGTAAGTAAAAGACGGGACTGAGGGACTCCCAGCAGCTGCCGAAGTCCTGTTGCTTCAGTAAATTCCCTCCTTCCTTCCCTGCACTGTAAGTATTATGCCACCTCTGTTTTCTTAAAAAAGAGAAAAAGAAAAAGGAGACACTAAATGCAGTAAAGTCACCATGGAGACCTTTGATATTACATTTCAGGTTGCCCCTCTGTGAAAACATCTGATGCCCTTGTGGGGACATCTATCATGCCACTGGTGTAGGAGATTTTTCTCTTATCTGCTGTTTTAAAGGCTTCTGTCCTGTCAGCCATAGTCTGGAGCTCCTTTCTGTCTGTCTTTTGTCTTTGTTTCTGGCCATTTAAGACATTTGCAATAATGTGTTGATATTATAAATTGTTTCTTGGGAATGATCTTAGCTGAATGTGTGTCTAAATGATGATGTTTTATTGTAACAATATGGTATCTGGATGGGTTTTTGTAGCATTGCTCAATCTTGCAGTTAAAAGTCGGGTTTAGGTAATTTTTTAGTTTATGATTTCAGATAATTCATGCCAGAGAACTTAAATACTTAAAATGGAAAACTAAAGAATTCTACTTCCAAGTTGGCAAGTAACTTCCCAATCATTTAGTCTTTTTTTTTCACCAATTTTTAATTGGGTAGCCTGGGAAAATGTCACAGTGTGTCAGTGCATTAATTTGGACAAGGATAGTAAATCATAGTATGGTATCTGTTGACAAAACAAGATGTTAAGGTATAAAATTTTGAATTGTATCTTAAAATTGTATCATAATTTTCAACATCCTCACATGAAAATTATGGTTAAAGTGCCTTAGGCCTGAGGTGTCCGCTCAGAATAGCAGTTTTGTCCAGCTCCTTCCAGAACTCAGGCAGGACTTATGTTGAAATGTAAATGAAAGAAGCCTGCAAGCTCAGTAGGAGACTGATCTGATGTCTAAGTGGGCAAAAAAAAGGTAAATCGTATGGTATTTACTAATTACTGGCCAGTCATTTTTTCTAGGACTCTCATTTTTTTCCTTAGATTCTGTATTTTTTTTTGAGCTCATTATTTTGATCCTAGAGAACTAGGTTAATATTTTTCTCATCAGTTCTATCTTTGACCAACAGTGGAGTTCTGAAACATTACAATGGAGATTTCACCTGTGAAAAGCTACAAGGCCTTACTATTATTATTTGTGCACACTTTTGTTATGTGTTGTATGTCCATATATCCATATGTTCGTATATCATATATATGATATACAAATTAACATATATAAGGAACGATCATTAAAAAAAAGCACTCATAAAAACAAATTTTAAAAAGTGGATTCGAAGATCTTTAATTCACGTGAGTTAAATGGTTCACTTTAAATTTGGTTAAACAAATAACAATAAATGTCTTTAAATTTAAGCTTACAAGTTTTTCTAGCTGCTCAAAAATCTAATAAAATATTAATGTCTATAAAATGTCTAATATGCCTTGGTTCTAGGACTTTTCCTTTAACAAAAAAATGGTTTACACTGTTCAATACATTTCTCTAATATTTTGATAAAAAAGTGAAGTAAATTTGATATGGGATTACTCATTCATGAGTACTTTTGTTAGATATCTGATTGATTTAGTAAGGTCTGTATAAGTTTGTTCTAAAGTCTGTATAAGATTGTAAAAATCAGCCATGTGATAAAGCGACACAAATTTCTGAAAACAAAAGTTTACCCATAACATTGTGTTTATTTTTATTTTTCTAGAGCAAGCAACCATAAAAATTAAACAACTGATTAAATAAGAACTGTTATTTTAGAGCACTGTACTGGAATTTCTTTAAAAGCTAAATTTGGTTAATGTAAAAACATCAATGTCATTGTGATGCTATTAATGTGCTCATATCTTCCAGGTATACAAGTCTGTAAGGTAGAAACTTTAAAAGAGCATTACATCAAGCTGGTGTTCTGAAGTTGTATGGTAAAAAAATATATATATATATATATTGGGGATTTATTTACTTGTTATCAATAAGATATGTAAAGTTTTATGTTACTTTTTACATTGGGGAAAAATTTAAATATATTTTTAAGTTAATGAGCGCCTAATCTATGTAAAGGTTAAAAACTTTCAGCCTTTCTTTAATTCATGTTTTAAATGTGATATCATATGGTGTTAGCTAATGTTCATGTGACCTCAAACAATTTATGTAAACTGTGTAAGATGATATTTAAAAAAAAAAAAGATCAGCTTTAGAACTAAAAGACTTAAGATTTATATAGAGCCCTGCCTTACCTGAGATAAGGCTCTGTGTCTCATCTTACAACATGTGAGAATAACTACGAAAGCAGTAGGTCAGATGTTATTTAATTTAAAGTTACGTTCAGAAGTTTTTTTTTTTTTTTTCTGTCAAGATTACTAGGATCTCAAAAAGGGGATATAATTTATAACTCAGCCAAAAATTCAGGGTAGCTATTACATGAACTAAGTATTTTTACTCTTTTTAATTTTATTTTGTAATTTCCTTATAAGTTAACTAAAGATTCCCTGTTAGTGTTTTACAAAAGAGTTGCTTTTGAACACAACATTGGTTAATTTAAGATAATAAGGCATCACCTACAAGACAGAAAAATACAGATCCCAAATAATAAAAAGATAAATAATTTTAAATTATAGACATTAAAGCACAGTACTCTTAATATAAGGCTGTTAAAATTTATTTGCTGGATGTTTAAGATTAGGATTTAAAATTTAATTTAAATGAAAAGGGACAATAAAACAAATTTTGGCTCTTGACCTCTGAGTCAGTTTGTATCCAGGGAACAGGAGACTTCTCTAAAAAACTTTGCAACTCTCAGCCACATAAACTCCTGATCAGGAAGATTAATGAGGCCACTGGAGAACAGAAAGCCAATCAGTGCATTTTCTACGAAGAAGAGAGTCATCAGAGAAGGGAGATATTCCTGATGCTTCTGAGAGAAGCCACATGGTCAATCAAGACCTGGAATCACCTAGCGCAAATGGCACTAGCAGAACTGAGAAGCTGCTCTCAAGTTTCCCCAGAAATGACTCCCATAAAATCTCAGCTGACTGTTAACAATAGATAGAAACAAAAGTCAGTTTTACTGCTTCATCTTAAACTCTTAGCAAAGACAGATAAACCCAAAATACAGCCATTCCTGGGCATTTAAATAATAATAGTTATAATAATATTTTAACGTATACACTTTATGGTAGCCTCCCAAAATAAGTAAGACTGGAGGCTACAAAGAAGGATTCTCAGAGAGGAATGCCTGATGAGAATAAAAAGAGACTATCAAGAGGAGCTACCAGAGGCAGAAGTTTTTTGTTTAAGGCCTACAGATATTCCTAACCTACACAGGTAGCCTTGGTGTTTGCTAGTATGATTATCCAGCCCTGACTAACAGAATTAAAGGTTTCTCTATTACACACAGAGGTCATACTAGTAAAAGGAATTTGCAAGATCAGATGACATTAAATTATTAAACTGTATCTTATGGGGTGGGACAACTGTGACACTAAAAGTTAAATATTAAGTTGAAAGTCCTGATAACTGGGGATATTGAAGACAGATGAGGGGACATCTATACAGTGACTTGTTTCAGCAGCTGCAACATTTATTCAGTACTCATGGTTTTTGTTTCTCTCATAGAAGAACCCATCCCCAGATGACTTTACAAACTGTTCTACCACAACCAGACTTCAAACCGAACTGACTTCTAAAAGGCAACTCATGTCCCTCATGCTGTGCCCCCTCATGTCACCCTCTCTCAGCTCAGAAGAAGCCAAAATGAGTGACGCCACTCTTCTTACAACAATGGAGCCAAAAATAAATAGACTTTCATTTTAAGTAATTAATTAAGTCAGGTAAAATCAGGGAGACTGGTTTTGTGTGAGTTCAAAAAATATGGATACTGTTACGTGAGGTATTAAAATTCCCTCAGTGCTCTTCCCCTACCCTATCAAAGATTTGAAAGGGACACATTAGAAAAGGGGGGAATGATAGACCCAACCTGATCTTTTATTAAAATTGGGATCCATCTTGCCACAAAGCCATGAAAAGAAAATTTTGGCTTAACTATAAATTACACCAAATTCTGAACCTGCTTGCAATGCCTGCACGTGGCCTTGAACTCACCCATGCCTGGCTCTTTGACCAGGAACAGCCCTCTATGAAACTTTATTGACACCTCATAAATACTGGCCTTCCCTGGCCATACAATGACCCTCTCTGAGGCTCTAATGGTCTTCATAAATTCTGATGTTGGGGCCAGCAAATATATATACATATATATATATATATATATATATATATATATATATATATATATATATATATATATATATAAACTACGATTAGTTTGATGCTTGTCAAAGTTCTGATATTTTAACCCCCCTGTAGTGTAAAATTCTGGGTTATAAACCTGGGCTGTAGGAAATTTGGGTGGCTGTCTTGTTCCCACTGTTTTGGGAGAGAGAGGCCACCTGGGCAGTGGAAAATATAAGCTTGCTTTAACTTGATTTTAATTGGAGTCAGTGGTCTTTTCTTGCATCCTGGTCTAATAGGTAAATGCTATCAAACAAGGAGCTCTGCCAGCCTGAAGACTTCCTTAGAAACTGCCTCTGACGATGGGCACTTGACATATATGTTGTTGTCAGGAGCTTTAGCTTTCTTTCTAATGAGACCATCAAAGCTGGATCTGCATCTATGTGACCTGGAGGACATGGTTTCTTGTTTTTCAAAGGACATGAGGCAGCAGTGCTGAATTCACTCTTTGTAGGTAAACTGTCGCCACTGAAGGCTAAGTGACTCCCCGTGTGGACTGTGAAGCAATTTGGTCATCCTCCACTTTTCGTGGTGTTTCTTGCTGCTGCACTGGGAATTTGTTATTTGCTTCACAAAATACAAGGAATTCAGCTGGGACACAGTGCTGGAGGGAGTTCTTTCACATGAGATGGGTCAGGGTCTGCAGGAGAATGCATCAACCAGGCTTCTATCCCACATAGCTTGTCCCCTTGACCATTGCACCTGATTCTGAACATTGTCCTGAAACATCTCCATATAACAAGATGCCTTATATGGAGAGTTATCAGACATATAAGTGATTCCTGGCTGCACAATGTCAGCCACAAGCCATTTGGAAGTCAATGGCAGATACACATGGCCCGACCACAGATGTTTTATCACACACCTGCACACCACAGCTCTGGGCCCACTACTCAGCAGGCTCCAACATACTGGTATCTCTGTTCTACATCATTTTCATGAAACCTAGTCAATCAAGGCACTGTCTGGTACACACTTCATCAGCAAGAGGATATTGAAAGTTTCTCCAGTGCCACCTGGTCATGAAAATTTCAAAAATTTCATGGTATTTATCTAGCCATTTTTCAAGGATGAAGTTGGAGAAATTGTGGGTTTCAATTCATTCAGGAACCATTAATGTTTGAGGAAGCACATTTCAAGGAAACTCGGGAGAATTCTCAGAGGCAAGGCTTCCCAAAGAGTGGCCAAAAAGACACATGAAGCCAGGCCCATTGAGGTCTACAATGTGAGGCCCATGTGTGTTTTGACTGTCAAAGATGGCTGCCAAGTCTTTCAGTATAAAATAATGTGATGCCCTGGCAGAGATTGACAATGCTCTGTGGAAAGCCACCCTGGGCATTGATCTCAGTTTCCAAAGGCAACTCTCATGCGTGGTCTCTTAAAATCCCAACACAATTCATGGCAATACTTCTCTGAGATCAGTTCCTGAACTTAATCTGTAAGGGGAATCACACCAGAGTTCAAGCCCAGGTGGACCTAGGCATCTCTTCCAACCACCAAACAAATGACCACAATTAAAACCAAAACACTCCCAAATGGCCCTCATCTTCTTCCACATAGACACTCTTCATAACCTCTGGCTGGAGGTTTCCATGAGGGGCACAGCCCAAGACAGTTTTCCAAATGAACTCCCTTGCCCCTCATTTGCCTAAAGTCAGGGTGGCCTGGACTCCCTTCCTGTGAACCAATAGTGATTAAATAGTCCTGCTCTTAATACTGCTCTGCTTCTCTAATTTGAGGCCTACTGACTGTCTGGTATATATTCTTTATGTGAATTGGTGTCATGAGAAAACACAAGCCCTTATGTGCTAGCCTCTGTAGGGCTTTGAAGAACTGATTTGACACAAAGGATCCCTATTCTCACGTGATGGAGGTCAGGAAGCTTACAGAGGAAGGCGAGAGACTTCATCCACAATGACTGCTCTTTTGGCCATTTTCGTTTTGCATGCACACTTGGAAACTTTCTTTAGATCCATCAGGTGCTGAGAATCTAAGCCGCTGCCTCACACAGGGCAAAGAGGATGATTCAGCCACATCTCTTTCCAAAGCAATTAAGCAAAGAGCCACAGGTGATGCCCATTCATTTCCATTTGAAAACTCTTTTTTTCTGGCTTCACAAAGGGGTTTCCTGAGGCAAAGATCTTCCTGACATTTAGGAAAACAGAACAATAGGTAAGCAAAAGGCCCAGTGCAGTGTTTTTCCACTGAGACTTTAATGGTCACACTGATATGTGAGTTTTCTGAGATGCTTCTATTCTCTTCAGCTATCCAGTACATGGCCATGTCACAGAGCTTGGAGGTGGTACATATCTTGGAAACCAAACCATGAGGCTATTCTGGAGAGTGGCCAGTATTCAGGAAGAAAACAAGAACTTAGGAAGATAGTAGGTGTTGCCCATCCATAAGGCAAGCCTCTCTCCATTCTTAAATTGTGCAGTATGAATGTTGGGAAGCTTTCTACTAGACAGGACACAACCATTGATGCATTCGCTTTTCAAATGTCTACAACCACAGATACAGTGGAATGCACAGACATAGAAACACTCGCGTTGTCAAACGACTTTCTAGAAACATTCCAGTCCAAACAAACAAACAGTCTTTCCTACCTATTCTCAGAAAAGAGACAAAACCACAAACTCACACCAACACCCACAACGGCACCTCCTTCCCCCAAGTATGTTGGTGAATATATCGAGTGTCCTCTGACTGGTGGTCCATACTATGTTCCCCCAAAATGGCCTGTTCTGTCTCAGATCTGGTCTCCTTCGCCAACTCTGTGAAGTTGTCAGGAGCCATGGTTGAGCCACTACCTGCTTTCTCAGAAAAGGCTCCCCTTCAGAGGTCTCCTGACATTTGGCCATTATCACTTCAGTAGGTACCAACAAAGACTGACTCTGTCCTTGGTAAATCCAAACAATTGAGACCACTGGGACTGGGACTGGGACTTACTCTGGGTGCCTGGCTTCCTGGATCCCAAGTTCAGAGTGTTCCATCACCAAGGAAGTGTGTACTGATATTTGCTTCTAAGGGTCCCAGGAGATGGAGACTGCCCCTACTTTCTGTGACAGTTTCACAAGTTAGAATGGTATATCAACAATAGGCACCCGGGAACAGCTCTTCTCACAGGCCTGGTTTGGTCCATCTTCTCTATATTAAGAAGAGAAAGGCTGATTCAGATACATCTCTTCATCCTGACCCGGTTGTTTAACATTGAAAATGACTTTTGCTCTCTCAGGTCCTTCATAGCTGCCTTCTTCTCCATGTATCATTTCTGCATGGACCTTTGAGGTTCTCATCAGGTGGAAGATACCCTACAATCCAGTATTGGAAGACCAACTCTCTCCCTGATCTTCTGTAAAGTTAGATTGAGGGAACAGTGTATGGTTAGGGTTAACAACATGTTCGATTGGGTTAGGAATAATTCTGCAGGATGAATAATTGTTATGGGAACATGTGATATTTACAAAATATACAGTTGAAATATAGGTATGAAAACAGAAATCTAGGTAAGATTTGATGCCCAGAAGGGCATTGGGCCCTTGATTGGGATACTTAGCTTTGAATTAATTTCTGCACAGATGTCTCAGATAAATCAATATACAATGGTATAGGATATTGTACCTTGGATGATTGAATGTCGAAGAGAACATGCAGTCAAAAAGGGATACTCGGTAGGATTAGAAAGATAGACGGTAGTTTTAGAAAGATGAGTGAGTATAGGATTTGGACAAAATGGTCTTTAGCAATAGGGTTTCATGTAGAGAGTGAATGTAAATGTCAGCACATGTTAAGAGGCAGTCACAATGATGAACTGGGGAAAATATATATCAATAGAGACATTAGGAAATCAGACAAAGTATAAGGTGAGTAATAGGATTAGACATTTTCAACAGGTTTGAGGTTGAATATATAATCTTAGGAAGAAACAAATATGTAGTCACCAATAGGATCCACATTTGAGAGCAATAGGCAAACTGGACATGGATGATTTTAGTAATCCATGTTCAATTTCCATTTAGGCTTTAGTACAATCATAAGTGTGATTTGTTTCCAGAATATTACTGTGATAAAATGTATATGTAGATCAGGTGACATGAGTATTTCTTTCACCATCTCTAGGAACAGTATTTTGAAGACGTGTAAATTAGTATTTTGAATACAAATAGGTGTACACTGTGTCTATGAATATAGAAATAATGCATGAATAGACCATACTGTGAATAAATAATATAACTGGTTCCAACTTAAATAATGGTTCAAATTGATATCTGAAAATATACAGGAAACCTTATATTGATATATATCCATTCATTCAAACCAGTTATACATCTAATGGTAATATTAGGGTTATGGTTTATCATGAAGAATGTGTGAGTTTTGCTTCAAAAGTAATTGTGGAAATCGAAAATAATGTGTTTGGAAAGAAGTCTCATGAAAAGACCAGTCATGTAACCTGGAGGAATACATGTGTTCTGAAGCAGGAAGTGATTGAAAGTGAAACAAAATCCTTTAAATTTGTGAACTTGTGGATGAAATATATATCTTATGAAGTGCATAAACTGAGGAAATAGTAATGTACAAGTGTTGAAAAAAAATGAACGTCAAAATACACATCATGTCCTATAGAAATCTACTTGCATTTATATTAACCTGGGTCAATTAGTGTAAAAATATTAGGATATGTATGCACAATTCACTTAACTTAGTTTTCAGTACTAGGAAACAAATACGTATTTCAGGAGGATGAATATGTCTTAGAATAATCTTATGAAAAGTTGATTATAAATACGCACTTAAATATTAATGAATTTAGGGAGTACATAATAAGATACATTTATTTCATATTTTGAAAACTCTGGAGAGTATATATATATATATATATATATATATATATATATATATATTAAAATACACACACAGAAATTAAAAAGTATTAATATACAAGCCAAATGAAATTCACCATGAAATATATATCATCCACAGATCTAAAAATATTCATTTTACTGAACATGAATTTATGTATAATGTTGTTCAGCTAGGATACTCACTCATAGGTTGAATTTTCAGTTTCAACAGTGTTTAACAGGAGTGATCTCTTCTCACAATTTGTATCTGCCAAGTGAGCCACCTCACAAGAATGTACGTGTGGTACCAGGTAGGATTCTATATGTGCATATAAAAATATATGTGCTGAATAGGCTACAGAGAAATGGAGACATGAATTCACATATTTGTTATCTTTAAAAACACATGGAGAAGTGTTTCAACAAAAAAATGACTAGATTTAAGACTCCTACCATATATAATGCAAAAGGAACGTGCAAATGTTAACCTTGCATCCTCTGAACTACTTGTATTTCAATTTGGTTTGGTCTATTTTTATCCATCATAAGAGGATTTGTAGTCAGAGTCTAGTAGGGAGTGGGTTACTATGAGGGATTCAGTATTTTGAATGAATAATTGGAAAATGAATCCAATGTGTATGCAAATATGTGCTACAAAAAAATCTTCCCACTCTCATCCAGAACAATGCCTTGACATTACCTTAGCCCCAAGTAAGATACAATTAGAGGAGAAGAGTTAGAAAATCTAGGAATACATATCTGGAATGGAAAATGCTCTGGAGTTCACAACACTGGAGGTGGTAGAGGAGTTTCCAAAAGTAATGGAGACTGTAAAAACTCCACAAACATGGAAGTGTGCAGGCCTCAAGACATCTGGGAAACTGTCTTTGAGGTTGTACACTTGAAATATATGTTGTTTTCAGGAGCTTTAGCTTCCTTTTTAGTGAGACCATCAAAGCTGTGTATGCATCTGTTACATGGAGGACATGGTTTCTTATTTTCCAATGAACATGAGGTAGCAGTGCTGAATTCTCTCTTTGTGGGTTTACTGTGGCCACTGGGGTCTAAGAATCTTTCCGTGTAGACTGTGAAGCCATTTGGTCATTCTCCAATTTTGTTGTGTTTCTTGTTGCTGCACTGGGAGTTTGGTATTTGCTTCACAAAATACAAGGAGTTCCACTGGGACACAGTGCTGGAGGGAGTTCTGTCACGTGTGGTGTGTAAGGGTCTGCAGGAGAATGCACCAACCAGGCTTCTACGCCACATTGCTTGCCCCCTTGACCGAAGCAACTTGATTCTGAACATTGCCCTGAAAACTCTCCATCTAACAAGATGGCTTAATATACAAAGGTATGCTGGCTGCACCATGTCAGTCACAAGCATTTGGAAGCCAAAGTAAGATCCACATGACCCCACCACAGATGTTTTATCACACAACTGCACACCACAGCTCTGGGCCAACTACTCAGCAGGCTCCACCATACTGGCAGCTCTGTTCTACACCATTTTCATGAAACCCAGTCAAGGAAGGCACTGTCTGGTACACTCTTGATCAGCAACAGGACATCCAAAGGTTCTCCAGTGCCACCTGGTCGTGGAAATTTCAAAAATTTCATGGTATTTATCTAGACATTTTTCAAGGATGAAGTTGGAGAAACTGTGGGTTTCAAATCATTCAGAAACCATTAAATTTTTAGGAAGCACATTTCAAGGAAAACTCTGGAGAATTTTCAGAGGCAAGTCTTCCCAAAGAGTGGCCAAAAGGCCACATGAAGCCAGGCCCATTGAGGTCTACAATGTGAGGTCCATGTGTGTTTTGACTCTCAACAATGGCTGCCAAGTCTTTCAGAATAAAATTATGTGATGTCCTGGCTGAGATTGACAGTGCTTGGTGAATAGCCACCCCAGGCTTAGATCTCAGTTTACAATGGCGACTCTCATGCATGGCCGCCTAAAATCCCAACACAATTAATGGCAATACTTCTCTGAGGTCAGTTCCAGAAATCAGTCTTTAAGGGGAATCGCACCAGAATTCCAGCCCAGGTGGACCCAGGATTCTCTTCTAACCACCAACAATTGACCACAATTAAAACCAAAAAACTCCCACATGGCCCTCATCTTCTTCAACATAGACACTCTGAATAACCTCTAGCTAGAGGTTTCCATGACGGGCGCAGCCCAAGACAGTGTCCAAAATAAGCTCCCTTGCCCCTCATTTGCCTAAAGTCAGAGTGGACTAGACACCATTCCTGTGAACCAAGAGTGATCAAATAGCCCTTCTTTAATACTGCTCTGCTTCTCCAGTTTGAGGCCAACTGACAGGTATAGATTCTTTATGTGAATTGGTGTCCTGAGAAAACCCAAGCACCTATTGGCTAGCCTCTGCAGAGCTTTGAAGAACTGGTTTGACCCAACGGATCCCTATTCTCACTTGATGGAGGTCAGGAAGCTTACAGAGAAAGGCGAGAGACTTCATCCACAATGACTGCTCTTTTGGCCATTTTGGTTTTGGATGAACACTTGGAAACTTTCTTTAGATCCATCAGGTGCTGAGAATCTAAGCCACTGCCTCACAGAGGGCAAAGAGCCTGATTCAGCCACATCCATTTCCAAAGCAATTAAGCAAAGAGCCACAGGTGACACCCATCCTTTTCCATTTGAAAACTGATTTCTTCAGGTTTCACACAGGGGTGGCCTGAGGCAAACACGTTCCTGACATTCAGGACAACAGAACAATAGGTAAGCAAAAGTCCAAAGTAGTATTTCTCCACTGAGACTTTACTGGTCGCACTGATATCTGAGTTTTCTGAGATGCTCTCATTCCCTTCAGCTATCCAGTACATGATCATGTCACAGAGCTTGGAGGTGGTACATATCTTGGAAATAATACCATGAGGCTATTCTGGAGAGTGGCCAGTATTCAGGAAGAAAAGAGGAACTTAAGAAGATAATAGGTGTTGCCCATCCATAAGGCAAGCAGCTCTTTATTCTTTAATTTGGCAAGATGAATGCTGGGAAGCTTTCTACTAGACAGGACACAACCATTGATGAATTCTCTTTTCAAATGTCTACAAAAACGGATTCAGTGGGATACACAGACATAGAAACACTCGCGTTGTCAAACGACTTTCTAGAAACATTCCAGTCTAAACAAACAAACCGCCTTTCCTACCTATTCTCAGAACATGAGACAAAACCACAAACTCACACAGACACCCACAACGGAATCTCCTTCCCCCAAGTATGTCTGTGAGTATCCTGAGTGTCCTCTGACTGGTGGGCCATACTATGTTCCACCAAAATGGCCTGTCCTATCTCAGACCTGGACTTCTTTGCCAACTCTGTGAAGTTGTCAGGAGTCATGGTTGAGCCACTACCTGCTTTCTCAGAAAAGGCCCCTCTTCAGAGCTCTCCTGGCATTTGGCCATTCTCACTTCAGTAGGTACTAAGAAAGACTGACTCTGTCCTTGGTAAATCCAAACAAATGAGACCACTGGGACTGGGACTGGGACTGGCTCTGGGTGCCTGGCTTCCTGGATCCCGAGTTCAGAGAGTTCCATCACCAAGGAAGTGTGATAGGTCACTTCCTTCACGAACTGAATGAGGTCACTGGGTTGGCAACCACTTTTTCCTAACAGTTGCTTCCAAGGGTCCCATGAGATGGAGGCTGCCCATACTTCCTGTGACACTTTCACAAGATAGAATGGTATATCAACCATAGGCACCCGGGAACAGCTCTCCACACAGGCCTGGTTTGGTCGATTTAATCTACATTAAGAAGAGAGAGGCTTTCAGACACATCCCTTCATTTTGACCAGGTTGTTTTACATGGAAGTTGACTTTTGCTCTCTCAGGTCTTTCATAGGTGTCTACATCTTCTTCAGGGATCATTTCTGCACGGAACTTTGAGGTTCTCAGCACGAGGAAGATCCCCTACATTCCTGTATTGTAAGACCAACAATATCCTTGTTCTTCTGTTAAGGTATATTGAGGAATGGTTAAGGGTAATAACAGGTTCGATTTGGTTTAGGAATCATTCTGCAGGATGAATTATGGTATTGGGAACCTGCGATATTTACAAGAATATACTGGTGAAATATAAGTATGAAAACAGAAATCTAGGTAATATTTGAAGTCCAGAAGGGCATTGGGTGGCCTGAACACCCTTCCTTTGAATCAGGAGTGATCAAATAGCACTGCCGCTAATACTGCACTGCTTCTCCAATTTGAGGCTTACTGACTGTCAGGAATAGATTCTTTATGTGATTTGGAGACATGAGAAAACCCAAGCACCTATTATCTCATGCCACAGCAAATGGTTTATTGGGGGTCCAGCATGCTGGGGCTCAAAGCTCACTTCAGAGGAGGAAAGAACAAAGAGCCCCGAGAACAACTTGAGAAGAGATTATATACAATCTTTAGAGAGTGCAGGGACTTTATATACATCATAGCCTCCTTTAGCAAATATCATATACTGTGGGAAAATCAAATAACAACTCTAAAACATGATTAGCACATTCATTGGCGGGAACAGTTCGGGCAGGGGGTGATTGGTCAGCCCTGAGAAGGGGTATACATTTAAACTGATTGGTTGAAGCCCTGAGATGTATACGTGCTGAGATGCACGGTTTCCGGGAAGGGGTTGTTAAGTAACTAGGTGGTCAGGAAAGATTTCAACACATCTAATGGGCAGTTCCGGGAATTGTCTTCACTGACACAGGAATTTCAGGTTCTGAGCACAGCTTGTAAACTTTACAAAACCTGGTTCTTTACGTTTCAATTTTAATTTCTTTAATTCTTTCATTTCTCCTTTTTCTGCCTACTTTTAATTTTAAAAGTAATGAATCATAATTTTTGTGGGGTCTCACATTCTATTTCTGCCAGTGAAGTGTATTTCTGTCTGATTACCATGAGTTTTACCTGCCCAATCTGAGCCTGGAGAAAGGAAACTATGAGGTTAAGCAAACAAGGTCCCACAGTTATCAACACCATAAGCATGATCAGGGGTCCAGCTAAGGCTGATAGGAGTGTAGTTAACCAGAGGGACAAGGTAAACCATGACTCAAACCACACTTGTTGAATCTCCCTTTCTCTCTGGTGCTCTTCAAGGCATTTTCTCAATTTACTCATGGATTATTTTACAACTCCAGTATGGTCAGCATAAAAACAGCATTTTTCTCTCAGTACAGCACAGAGGCCCCCCTCCCTTATTAAATGGAGGTCTAATCCTCACCTGTTCTGTAAAACAACATTAGAGAGAGAGGTTAAGGATTCCTGCAAAACTGTGATGGAGGTCTCTAACGTCTTCAAGTCTTGATTTATTGCTGTTTCTAATCAGGCCATTTGTTGTGACCCATGGATCATAGCAGCTGTTCCTGTACCCACTCCTGCAGCAGCTCCTAGCCCCAATAGGATGGCTAGAGTAAGGGACACTGGCTCCCGGCAAAATCGGGCTGTTTGTCCACCTAGTAGACCTTCAAAGGATTCTGGACCATGATAGAGCACCCTGGGGGGTATATGCACCATTACACAATAATGTACAGAGCTGTCAAATACCTGGGCTGAAATGCAAGGAGTTCTGACTGTGTGGAGTTCAGTACCATAAAGGTTCCTTTAATTAGTTCCCAGGGGGAGGAGTCAGCTGTACTCTGGACTGGGGAAGTAGGCAAAGACGGAAACTGCGAAGTATGAGATGGTAGAGGGGTTTTGGTAGATCTAGGCATGGGAGGTTTAGGAGGCTTAATTCCTGACTTGAATGGATTGGGCCCTATTGCTGTGGGATTTTCTTCCTTTTTAAGCCGGATGGTGAACCAGAGACCAAAGTCATAACCAGGGCCATTAATATAGAATCACATTCCCCAAGTATTTCCCATAGGCCATGTTGTTCTGAGGTAGCCCCTTCCTTTGGAAGTGAAAGTTATATTGAGGGGGTAACATAGACTATTTTTTCCACAGCAAGTTTTTGACACCACTTGGATAGCGGCACATTTATTGGGATCAATCCAGATGTCATTTCATTCTACCGAATCATACTGTCTGGGGAGTTTGGGTTTCACAATGTAGCTCCCGTGTGTTCACAACCCCAAGATCTACAATAAAAGTCACTGGGTCCTCCACAGGTTTGGGCCTGTTTGCGATTTCAGAAATCAGCTGGGCACACTTAATAAACAAGACTGGCTAGTTTACACCTGAGCTGGGGAGATGACATCAATAATTCATGGGGTAAGTTGGTCTATGTTGCCCTGGTTTGGGCTTTAGTGGGATCTGTGTGGGGTCCACTATGTCAGGGAGATCCCAGTCAGAGAGGCCTATGGCAAGCTGACAAATGTCCGGGTGGAGAGATGTCCACCAAGTCCATAAGGGGGCTGTATGTGAAATAGACCACACTACTTGCCCAGTAGGATTTATAACTTGCCATTGTTGCTGAACAGGCTGATGGGGATTAGGACTGCTGGTGGTCAGGGGAAGAATCCATAGCCCTACCCACACCACAGACATGCAACTTGAGAGGGTTACCAGTCTGTTCCAGTTTCCAGCCAGAGTTTGGACAGGGCACAGGATTGAGATGGGAGGCATGGATCCAGGAAGTGATCCCATCCACTTTCACCACTGTAGGTGTTATAAGCAGCACCTGGTATGGTCCTTTCCAGCAGGGTTCTAGGGATGACACCCGATACTGTCTCATGTAGATGAAGTCTCCCACTTGATATCGATGTGGAGTTCCCTCGTCTCCAGGATGATAAGCAGTGGCCAACTGTTTCCACAGGTATCGCTGGGTGCTGGGTTTGTTCAAGGGCTTTAAGTCTGTCTAGCAAGGGTGTGTGAAAGGAATCATTAATCTCAGAGTTGGGGTTAGGTCCCTTAATGGAGGAGGGGCACCGTAGAGAATTTCATAAGGGGTGAGGTTACACAAAGGGGCGGAGGGGTATTTCTTGCACGAAAAAGTACATGAGGTAGGAGCATAGTCCAATTTTTTATGCTGGTCTCCAAGATTAATTTCGTTAAGTCTCTTTGATGGTTCTATTCATCGTTTCTACCTGTCCTGAGCTCTGGGGTCTATAAGCACAATATAACTTCCAAGTAATCCCCAGGGTCCTGGAAAATCCCTGACTTACCTGGGCCACGGATGCCGGTCCGTTATCAGACCCTATTACCTTAGGCAGGCCGAACCTTGGAAAACTGTCTTCTAGGATCTTTTTGACCACCATCTGAGCTGTTTCTTTCTTCATGGGGAAGGCTTCGACCCATCCTGAAAAAGTATCTACAAAGACTAGGAGATATTTAAGTCCATACCTTGCTGGCTTAATTTCAGAAAAGTCCACTTCCCAGAATTGTCCTGGTCTGATTCCTCGTATGCGCTTCCCTGCAGGAATCTTTAATGGGAAAGTATTAACTAATTGGAAGACTTGAAAAGCTCTAGTCACCTGCTCAGCTATTTTTTTTCCTCTTTGAGTCAGTCAATAATAAGTCCTTTCTTCGGTCCTTTAAGAGTGCCTATAACTTCTTTGAGCCTAAGTGGTTGAGCTGGTGTACGTCTTTGACATAAAGGTGGGCTTTTTGAAATTGTAAACTTGGCTCTGTAGGGTCCCAGATTTCTGTATCTGTCTCCTCAGATGATAAGTTGCCTGAATGTTCCGGGGCGGCCAAGTCTCCTGATTTTTGTGCCCCCCGGTGTGGAAAAAGTTAACAGAGTCACTCTGTTTAGGGCTGCCAATTAAGCTTCCTCATCTGCCCTTCTGTTTCCAACTGCCACAGGGTTGTTTCTCTTCTGGTGCCCGGGACAGTCCACTATAGCTAGTTCCTTATGGCCCTGCACTGCTGAGCCAAGGTGGAAGATCTCATCTTTATTTTTTATTTTTTTCCCGGCAGAGGTTAATAGCCCGCATTGTTGGTAAATAGTCCCGAGCATATGAACAGTGGCAAATGCATAGTGGCTATCAGTTTATATGGTGGCCCTTTTCCCTGTTGCTAGTTCCAATGCTTTCATAAGGGCAATCAGTTCTGCTTTTTGGACTGATGTCCCTTCTGGGAGACCAGAGTATCAGATGAAATCAGTTTTGCTAACTGCTGCTGCTCCAGCCCGCCGCTTACCATCTTGGAGGAAGCTGCTGCCATCCGTAAACCATACGACTTCAGGGCGAGGCAGTGGCTGATCCTTCAAGTCTTGTTGTATACTGGTTTCCTTGCCAGTATGTGTTGACACTCATGAGTGACGGGTCCTGATGATTCTTCTGGCAGCAGTGTAGGTGGGTTGAGTGGAGCAGGGGGTCCCAGCGTTATTCTGTCTTTGTCAAGCAAGAGGCTCTGGTAGTGGTTTATTCTGGAGTTTGATTGCCACCTCTCTGGAGGCTAACAGATGATGCTCTCCAGGGCATGGGGGGCTATAATGGTTAGCTTCTGTCCCAACGTTAATTAATGAGCATCTTTTATTAGAAGGGCTGCCGCTGCTATAGCACTTAAGCAATGGGGCCACCCGCTAGCCAATGGGTCCAGTTTTTTGGATAAATACGCTACTGGCTTTTTCCAAGGTCCCAAAGACTGAGTGAGCACTCCCCGTGCTATTCCTTTCTTTTCCTCGATATAGAGAGTGAAGGGTTTTCTACATCTGGGAGTGCTAAGGCCAGAGCAGATAGCAGCACCTTTTTTTGACATTATCAAAAGCTTGTTGGTGCTCAGGGGTCCATTGGAAGTGGGCATCCCCCTTTATCAGCGGGTATAAAGGGGCAGCCAGAGATGCGAACCCAGGAATCAATAACCTGCAAAAGCTGGCAGTCCCAAGAAACTCTCTGAGTTTTCTCTTATTAGATGGGGGCAGTATCTGCAAAACGGTTTTTTTTCTGGGCTCAGGGAGCCATCGTTTGCAACCCCTAAGAGAATAACCCAGGAAGATTACTTCTTGCTGACAAGTTTGGGCCTTTTGGCAGAAGCCATATATCCAAGCCGAGCAAGCTTGAATAATAGTGCTTGGGTCCCAGACTCATAGGTCTCCTTGGTGTTGGCTGCCAGTAGAAGATCATCCACTATTGGAGTAGGGTGACTTCGGGGTGTGCAGTTTTGAAGTCATTGATGTCTCTGTGGAGGGCTTCATCAAAGAGAATGGGGGATTTTTTGAACCCCTGTGGGAGTCTAGTCCAGGTTAGTTGGCCAGATGTTTCATGTTCTGGGTCTATCCACTCTAAAGCTAACAGCAACTGACAGTCCTTATGTAGAGGCGAGCAGAAGTAAGCATCTTTTAAGTCCAGCACAGTGTACCATTTCTGCTCCGGATTCAGAGTGCTAAGCAAATTATATGGATTGGGTACTGTGGGGTGAATGTCCTGCACTCTGTTGTTTATCTCTCTTAGGTCTTGAACAGGACGGTAGTCCCCAGTTCCTGGCTTTCTTACTGGTACCGGGGGGTGTTCCAGGCTGATTGACAGGGCCTTAGGACCCCAAGACCCAGGTATTTATGAATATGGGGCCTTATCCCATCCTTAGCTTCTTTGCTTAGAGGATATTGTTTAACACTAATTGGAGACGCAGTGGCTTTTAATTCTACTACTATTGGAGGTTGTTGATGGCTAGACCTAACCCAGCAGTTTCTGCCCAGGCATTAGGATAATCTTTTATCCATTTCTGGGGTAGTTTGCCTGTTTGATCAGTCCTAGGGTGCGCGAAGAGTTGATGTTCATCTTCTACAGACATAGTCAAAGATGTTACTATGGGAGTTAATACTGCAGGCTTTAGAACCCCCACTTGGGGACCATTAGGGTTAAAGGTTATTCTAGTCCAGAGTTTGGTAAGCATATTCCTGCCCATCAATGGGGCCGGGCATTCTGGGATTACTAGGAAAGAGTGGTGGACTTTTTCCTTTCCGAGGTCCATATTCATCTTAGTTGTCCAAGCCTGATATCTACTGCCATTAGCCCCTTGAACTAGGGACGATTTAATTGATAGGGGGGCCAGTGAAGTCTTAAGGGCTGAGTATACTGCTCCTGTAATCACTTCAAAGTTCACTGTGTTCCCCTCAACTTCAAATGTTACTCTGAGCTGGGGGAGGGGATCTGAGCCCCGAATTTCCTAGTCCTCTTCTAGAGTCAGCACGGCGGGCTGGCGTGGCTGCTTCTTTTGGGGGCACTCTTTGGCCCAGTGTTCTTTTTTATTACACTGGGCACATTGATTTGAGGCCAACGGCAGCCTTTGGCGTGGGCCCAGGTATGCCTTTATGTATCCCTGCTTTTTAACTTCTGGCCTATTTGCTGCTGTGACCAGAACCTTAGGCAATGCTTTACTCTGCCATTTGCTTCTTTCCTCCTTCTTTTGTTCCCTTTCCTTCTCTCTCCTCTATTCCCTTTCCTCCTCAGTTTCTCTCTTATAATATACTTTCTCAGCTTCTCTGACTAAATCTCTTAAGGTCATATCTTATAATCCATCTAGACGTTGTAACTTTCTCTTAATATCTAGGGCAGTCTGCTCGATAAAGGCCATTGCAACAGATGGCTTTTGGTCTTCTGCCTGAGGATCAAAAGGAATATATTTCCTATACGCTTCCATAATTCTCTCCAGAAACATAGAAGGAGACTCATTAGGCCCTTGGATAATCTCTCTTACCTTGGCCAAATTAGTCGGCCCTCTGGCGGCCGCTCAGAGACCCACTATTAGAGAACGGCGATAAGTGGACAGATGCTACCTACATTCAAAGGTGTTGGGGTCCCAGTTGGGTCGGTTCATGGGCCCGTAGGGACAGAGAGGGAGCATCACTGGGGCTTCCGAGTTTTATATTATTTATCTCCTGCGGGTTCCTTTAGGTGGCCCAGCTTTTTTCAGGGGAGCAGGGTCTGCTGCTGCTGCGGGGAAGTCCCCTGGAGGGCTTGGGTCTGGCCCAATTGCCTCTAGCGGCGGAGAGGCTCAGTCAGCGGCGGGAGGATCATCTGGAACATGTTGAGGGTTGGGGAGCGAGGGTAGAGGATAAGGAGAGAGAGGAGTGTCCAGTCTTGTGACTCAGAATGGAGGGAAGAGGGGGAGGAGCAGAATGTTGGAATGATAAGATTGTGGGGGAAGGGGTATATGGCTGTTAATCTGGGTGGCCAAGTGGCCCCGGTGAAAGACAATATCTCTGACTTTTCGGATTAGAGGGAAGTGGAAGGATTCTTCTCGGGGCCATCCGACCCCTAGGATGGGCCATTCTGAAGCACAGAGAGTCTGCCAGATCCGGCATTTTACTTAAAAAGAAAGATTCTTGGTACTTGAGCGAACATCAGTCCAATGATCAAGGTTAAGGGACAGAGGCATGGAAGTGCTTTGTCCCATAATGTCCCATAATGGGAGTTACTCAAACAGGGACAGTGAATACACAAACGTGACACAGACAAAGACAAACAGTAAACGTTTAACATGAGTCCAGGAAAAAGATTAGAACTGAGTAACTGGCCAAACCTGATGGGTTAGACAATAAAGACAGACAGTAAACTCAACATGAGTTCCTGACAATGAACAAAACTGAGTAGCCAGCAAAACCTGATGGGCTGGAAAACCGAATCCTGAAGCAAAAAATAACCGAGTTGAGGAATCTACTAATCCTCAATTTCCCGAGTCCTCTGGAGTTTCCCCCAGGGACGTGGCAAGTGACTCTGTGACACATCTGTCAGCCACCATCGCAGAGAGCTAATGTTCTTCACCGACAGCCATTTTGCCAAGCCCTAACCTGAAACCTGAAACCAGAAAGAGGCACCTTAATTACTCTGAAAGGAGTCCATTGGGGTCTTTTGTTCGTCACTGCTGGATTTCTCAGCTAGGGCCTCCAGATGAAAAGGTGGGCCAAACGTCGGAGGAAAAGACCACCAAGAGAATTTCTCATGAAACAGCAAAGGGTTTATTGGGGGTCCAGCATGCTGGGGCTCAGAGCTCACTTCAGAGGAGCAAAAAACAAAGAGCCCCAAGAACAACATGAGCAGATTTTATATACATTCTTTAGAGAGGGCAGGGACTTAACATACATCCTAGCTTCCTTTAGCAAATCACCGTATACTGTGGGAAAATCAAATAACAACTCTAAAACATGATTTGCACATTCATTGGTGGGAACAGTTCAGCCAGGGGGTGATTGGTCAGCCCTGAGAAGGGGTATACATTTAAACTGATTGGTTGAAGCCCTGAGATGTATATGTGCTTAGCTGCACGGTTTTTGGGAAGAGGTTGTTAAGTAACTAGGTGGTCAGGGAAGATTTCAACACACATCTAATGGGTAGTTCCGGGAATTGTCTTAACTGCCACAGGAATTTCAGGTTCTGCGTGCAGCCTGGAAACTTTACAGAACCTGTTTCTTTACGTTTCAATTTCAATTTCTTTTATTCTTTCAGAACCTTACAAAGGAAGGCGAGAGACTTCATCAACAATGACTGCAATTTTGGCCATTTTGGTTTTGGAAGCAGACATGGGATCATTTTTAGATCCATACGGTGCTGGTAATCAAAGCCACAGCCTCACACAGGGCCAAGAGGCTGATTAAGACACATCCCTTTCCAAAGCAATTACTTCTCTGAGGTCAGTCACTGAACTCAGTCTCTGAGGGGAATCACACCAGAGTTCAAGCCCAGGTGGACCCAGTCATCTCTTCCAAACTCCACACAAATGACCACAATTAAAACCAAAACACTCCACCAAGGCCCTCATCTTCTTCCATATATACATTCATCATAACCTCTGGCTGGATGTTTCCATGAATGGCACAGCCAAAGAGAGTTTCCAAAATAAGGTCTCTTTCCCTTCATTTGCCTAACCTCAGGGTATACTGGACACCATTTCTGTGAACCAGGATTGATCACATAGGTCTGCCATTAATACTGCTCTGCTTCTCCAATTTGAGGCCTACTGACTGTCAGGTATAGTTTCTTCATGTGATTTGGAGTCATGAGAAAACCCAATCATCTCTACAGGGCATGAAAGAACTCATTTGTCCCAAAGGATCCCTATTCTCACTTGATGGAGGTCAGGAACCTAAAAGAGGAAGGTGAGAAACTTCATACACCATGACTGATCTTTTTTGCATTTTGGTTTTGGATGCACACATTGGATTTTTCTTTAGATCCAACTGGTGCTGAGAATCTAAGCCACTACCTCACACAGGGCAAAGAGGCAGATTCAGACACATCCCTTTCCAAAGCATTTAAGCAAAGAGCCACAGGTGATGCCCATTTATTACCATTTGAAAACAGTTTTCTTCAGGATTCACAAAGGGCTGGCCTGAGGCAAAGACCTTCCTGACATTCATGGCAACAGGCAAATAGGTTAGCAAAAGGCCCAAAGCAGGGTTTCTCCACTGAGACTTTCCTGGTCACACTGATATCTGAGTTTTCTGAGATGCTCGCATTCCCTTCAGCTATCCAGTACATGGCCATGTCACAGAGCTTGGAGGTCATACATATCGTGGACACAAAACCATGAGCCTATTCTGGAGAGTGGCCAGAATTCAGGAAGAAAACAGGAGCTTAGGAAGATAGTAGGTGTTGTTAACTAGATTTATAACACTTACCCTATATCATGCAAAAGGCAAGTCCAAATATACACCATGCCTCCTCTGAACTGCTTGTATTTCTATTCTGTTTGGGTTATTTTTCTCCATCATATTAGGATTAGTTGTCAGAGTGTAGTAGGGTATGGGTTAGTGTCAGTTGTCCCGGCCGGCGGGACACATCAACGTGGGCAAGAAACTTAGTTGGGGAGGAATGAAGGGACAAGAGACAGGAGAGATTACAGCAAGACTGGAGTTCTGATCATCCTGCAAACTTTTATTGTTCTCACATGGAAATTTATATGCTGTGGATGGGAAAGCTCTCTTATCGGCAGTTGCTGGATGTCTTCAGAAAGTGAGATAACCTCAGGATGTTGCCGGAAGACAGATGGCTGCAGGATGTCTCAGGGAGATAGATGGCTGCGGGATGTCTCCCAGGCAGGATATCTCCCAGGGGGCTGTTTCTTTTCAGTGTCAGGCTATACTTTGAAGGTGAACTTCCTTCTAGCCCCTGACCTCTCCCCCTTTCTTATATAAAATATTTGACCATACCTTACCGGCCAATGTTTTAGGGGGTGATAGAGGCTCTGTTTCTCTAGCAGGCCTTTGAATATCTCCTGATTCGAGAGAGCATGTTTACAAGATTTTGTGGTGGCCTTGGCATATTTTTGGAGGAGACGGCTTTAAAAGGGAAGCATGCCGACCGCCATGCACCAGAGCGTGTCACTAAGAGGTCTTCTGTTTTGGTATCCGTGGATCCATCCTCCTGCAGTCCATCCTGCATCCTCCGTTATTATGGCCTAACGTCCTCACTCCATGGGTGCATCCCCCCCCAAGTGAAGGGGCCCATGGAGGACGAACCCCTATGGCAATATCAGAAGATGGTTGGTCAGAGCTTTTACTTATAGTTTAATGTAAGAAAGAGAGATCTGTGGGGATGTAAACTTAAGAAATAAGCCTGTGAGAAGGGTAGAACATCCTTTTAAATGTTGGCAGCATGGTCTTCCATCTCCAGGTGATGATAGTGGACCTGTATGGGCTTAGAGGCCAAAATATTAATCTGTTCTATAATAAATTGTACAAGCCTGTTTATAATGCAGGGTCCTATGGACACCATTAAAAGTAAACCCAACAAAGGGCCTAATAGGGGAAGAAGGTAGGGTAGAAATCCATTAAACCCAGTCCAGAGGGGATTTTCAAAAAGTTCCCTTCGTCTCTTTTCTAGATCTTCTTGAAGCTGCTTAATTTTAGTGCGTACTATGACTGATTTATTGGCATTAAAGCAGCATCGTGCCCCTAAGGCCAAGCAAATACCTCCCTGGTTAGCTGTCAGTAAATCTAAGCCTTCTCTGTTTTGAAGGAACACTTCTGCCAGGGAGTCTACTAGGTCCTGCAAATCTTTAATGGTTCCTGATAGAGTTTTTACATCATTTATAAGTTGTTGAGACAGGCGACGCTAAGAGTGTATAGCCATGCCTAAGCCAGCTGTACCTGTGTTCACAGCAGCTGTTATTCCAAGGCTGGCAAAGAGTGGTAAGGCCTGTATTGCCCGCCTGTGTCTTTTGACTAAGGTGTCTAGACTAGGAATGCATAGAGTTTTGTCTCCTGGGACAACAGTTATATCAGGGAGTAATAAGGCAAGAACACAGCCAACGGTCCAATTCGATGGAAGCCTCAGGAAGGCCGAGTTTCCTCCACACATAAAAACTGTGCCATTGGAGGGACAAAGAGATGGGGTGGGTGAGGAATAGTTTTGTACTGTTGAGCAATTTCCAAAGGAAGGAACGCCAACATCAATATCATAGGTATTATTTTGCATCGCGCCTAAAAGACATATTGTAAAAGTGCCTATAGACTGTACTTTAAAAGGAAATCTGGGTTGGCATGTATTATCATCGTCTATGATAGAATTAATAGGAACTGCAATAGGCATGATTGCCCCTGTTGTCATGGAGAGCCAGCAATCACCAGCAAAGGTGGGGTTGGAATTATTAAGCAAGGAGAAGGTAGTTTCCAAAATATCTAATATATTGTTATCTAAACCGGGGAGCTGGCATTTTCTCTATATTAAGAGATGATATGTGAGCTCAGGGATTTGGGGTTTCAAAAGTTTGATTATCTGAGGATGCTTGACAGCATAAGGGAATCCTCCACCATCAGCGACCCCTGTAGGTGCCTTAATGGGGCAGAAGGGGGGTTTACCAACAGGGCCTTGGCACCCAGCTGACTGTAGCTTGGTGTATTTGCCTTCTCCTCCCCGGTCAAAAAGAACGGGGGTATAATGAATAGTGGTCCCTCCTGCTGCATGAGTTTTAGTTAGGGAGGCTTCAAAAAATTGTTCTCCCTTCTTGTTGACACAAATTGAGGCCGACGCATAACAAGTGGCATGCATCGCTTGGGTATGCGTTCAAGTTGCAGAACAATTTTAGAGAGCATTACTTGTACTAGGGGGAATAATCTTTGGCTTGTTAACACATACCAATTTAGGCTGATGAACTCCTCTGAGTTTATGGTCAACCTCGGCCCGGAGGTAAGCCACCTTAGTCACGCAGTCAGCAGTATGGGTCAAACTAGTGGGAGCCTGAGTCCAAGATCCTCCCTTGCGTTCACAGGGAGGGCCAAAAAGGTACTCCATGATGTTGGAAGGTGGAGGGCCAAAGCCTCCGTGTACAATCCTGTTCAGCAGAAGTGCCTTAAGTAGGATCCTCACACAGATTGTTGGCTGCATCTGAAAAAGAGGAAAATTTGTCCTCAGGGTGAGGGCCTCCATCCATGTGTTGAGGTAAGCCATTAACCTGTTCAACCAGGCGTTCTGGTAACCATCTTGGGGCTGCTTGCTCTTGGTCCAAAACTCAAGCTGAGCCTCGTCCACAGATGAGGACAGGACCTGGGCCTTTCCATTTATTTGTAAGGGGATTGTGCCACATAACAGGTGGGCGAACAGAATTGGACGAGGATTGCCAGTGTCAGTCTGCAGCCGAATGGCCTTCATTGTCTAGGGAAAGAAAAATAAGGGCAAATAATGCATGATTAAGGCGATGCCTGTGAGTGGTAAATACAAGTGCAGAAGCATTAAAGCGGGTTAGCCAAGTCTTTAGGTAAGGTGGGCACGTTCCACAATGCCTGAGGCTTGTATGGAATTCCAGTAGTATGACAAATTTGCGAGGAAGCACAAAACTGTTTAAAATTGGCACTGGTATATGCAGGACAATTATCTTTTTTTTAATATGTATTGGTTTACCCATTACGGAAAACACTGAAACAAGATGAGAAAGGACATCTTTGATAGCCTCTCCAGAATGCGGTGATGCAAAAATAAGGCCGCTGAAGGTATCTACAGAAACGTGTATATATTTGGTTTTTCCAAATTCAGAAAAATGAGTAACATCCATTTTCCAAAACTGATTGGACAGTAATCTTCGGGGGTTAACTCCCAAGTGTTGAATGGGGAGGGAGACAGGGCAACCAGGGCATGCTTTTACTATTTCTCGTGCCTGTTGCCTGGTAATTTTACATAGTTATCGAAGGTTCTGGGAATTTAGATGGTGAAGATTGTGTAAATCCGTGGCCTTTTGAATGGAGCCAACAAAAATTGAAAAGATGAAACGAATTGCTGCATCAGCTTTGGCATTACCTTGTGTTAGAGGGCTGGGAAGATTAGAGTGTGCCCTGATGTGTCCTAAGAAAAATGGGTGTTGTCTGGCCTGAATTAGCTTCTGAAGCTGGTGAAACCGATGGGCCACATTGGAAGAAGCCTTAATGGTGGGTGAAATCTGAAGCAGGGGCACAGAATGAGCAATGTAGGCACTGTATGTATAAATATTAACAGGATTATCAAGAAATGTTTTAAAAACTTGTGTTATGGCAAACAATTCCACAAACTGTGCTGAATGATAGACAGTATCAAAGGTGTTAGGTTGGTTATTGACAACAAAGACTGCTAGGCCATTACTGGAACCGTCTGTAAAGACAGTAAGGACTTGAGGAATGGGAGCCTTTTGAGTAATTTTGGCAAAAATAAATGGATGTAACTGGACAAAATATAAAAGGGGGTCATTGGGGAGGTGGTTATCAATTGTTCCCAAAAAGCCATTCATTCTCTGTCTGTAGTAAAAATTGGGTTTGGTCTTTAGTATATGAAATTAAAATATTATCATGGTCTTTGCCAAAATGTTGTCGAGATAGCAAACGACATTTAAAAATAATAGAAGCTACCTGAGCAAGAAAAACAGTAATAACCTTGGAGAATGTGGTGGGTAAATGGACCCAAAGCAAAGGCAGCCTTTATTTCTAAAATGTGTATTTCGCCGCCGAAATATTCCTGTGGGTGTATGAGGAGTGTGTAAAATAACCAGAACCAGAGGATGGTTATAAGAATGTTCTGTAAAAAACTGTTTGGCAATGGCTTCTGTGACTTGGTTTAATGCCTGTCATGCCTCGGGAGTAAGCTTTTGAGGGGAGGAGGGGTGGGAATCACCTCTCAAAATATCATTAAGGGACAAAAGTATACAAGTGGGTAATTTTAAATATGTTTTTAGCCATTGAATATTCCCCAGTAATTTTTGAAAATCATTAAGGGTGTGAAGATGGTCCACCCATAGTTGTATCTTAGGAATTTGGATCTGATTATCTTGAAGTTTAAGGACCAAATAGGTATAACAGTCCTGTGTTTTAACCTTATTAGGAGCTATCTGTAGTCCCAAGGTAGTGAGGATTTTGTAAAGGTCCAAGTAACAATTATTAAGGTCATGGTTATTAGGTGCAGCAATTACAAATCATCCATATAATGTAAAATATAAATTTGTGGCCATAGCTCTCTCACAGGGTCTACTGCTTGAGCAACATATTTTTGGCAAAGACTAGGGCTGTTGGCCATACCTTGGGGAAGAACCTTCCATTGAAATCTCTGCATAGAGCCCTGAAAATTAAGGTGAGGGAGACTAAAGGCAAAATAGTGTCTATCCTCAGGATGTAAAGGAATGGTAAAAAAAAACAATCTTTTAAGTCAATAATCATTTTACAATAGTTTTTGGGAATAGCCACTGGTGTGGGAATGCCTGGCTGTAGTGCTCTTATTCGGCACATAGGTTTATTAATGGCACACAAATATTGTAAAAGGCACCACTTGCCTGATTTTTACTTGATAACAAAAATTGGAGTATTCGATGGTGAGGTTGAGGGCTCTACATGGCCGGCTGCCAGCTGTTCCTGCACTAACATGGAGGCAGCCTCCAAATTTTCTTGGGTAAGGGACCATTGATCCAACCCCACAAGAGTCTGAGTCTCCCAAATAATTTTATCTCCATGGGGTACAGGAGAGTCAGAGACTGACACTAAAAATCCGAATACCCAAGTCCATATGTATTTCTTTTTTGTATGGGTTTTATTGGCTCAACCAGTCCTTGTCTCAGTCTCCCAAGGCCTATACCAGACACAAAATAAATACGAAGCATTGGTGAGTCACCATGGAATTGGGACTGGCATGAATGACTTCCATTTGACTCAAAATATCTCGGGCCCATAGGTTAACAGGGAGGTCAGGAACAATGAAAGGAGTGACAATTCCCTTATTACCCTCTTTATCAGTCCAGCTAAGAGCCGTAGAGCTGACCAGAGGATTTTTTGACTGTCCTATCCCTTTAAGGTCAGTCAAGGATGGGGTGAGGGTCCAAGCTGATGACCAATATTTTTGAGAAATAATTGTGGCATCAGCTCCAGTATCTAGAATTCCTTGGAATTCCTTTCCTTCAATAAGTAAGGAAATGGTGGGTCTATTTTGAGAAACGGGTTGAACCCAATTTACATCAGAGCAGCCCAAGGAGGCAGTCCCCCGCGGTAGGTTTGGGTGGTTAAGTGCCTCCTGGATTCAAGGGAAGGAGTATTAATTGTGCAAGACTTGTTCCTGCTGGGATGGCCAAAACTCCATTAATAGCTGTGGCCAGTATTTTTTTTTCTCCAGTGAAGTCATTATAATTAATGCCATGGAAGACCTGAACACCATGTAAGTTAGTAGAGGCTCTTCCAAAAATAAGGGCACAGATATGAGATGGAGGGGGACCCATAATTCCAGTGGGTATTATCTGGGGCCCTTGCATTGAGTCTAATATAGTTTCAGTGGTGGCACAGATGTCCAATCCTGCGCTGCCTGGAGTGGCTAGTTGGAGGGAAGCAATTGTAGAGAAGAATTTTGAGGTAGGTTGGGATTTTGGAAGGGAAAAAATCTTATTGCCCCTGGTTTTGTCCTGGGGGATGTCGTGGCCCGGGGCTGGCCCCGCAGGGAGTTTCCCAAGAAGCAGGAAAAAATAGGCTGTCTGAGGGCATTTGTCTTAGATCTACACTCACTGGCCCAGTGATGACCTTTACCACATCTAGGGCAAAGGGTAGCTTGGGGCGGTATAGCCCCAGTTGAAGGAGATGCTATTCCTAGGCTTTCTTTGCCTGTCGGACACTTGCGTGCAAAATGGCCAGGTTATTTACAAGTAAAGCATGTACGTGAGCCAGGATTGTGAAAGGTCTTGGTAAAGGTGACACCTAGGGCAAGACCCATGGCATGAGCTGCACCTAAACCTGCATAGAGTCTAATAAAGTCAGAAAGTTTCCCTTTATCCTTATGTGGTTGAAGAACATCCTGACATGCCGGGTTGGCGTTTTCAAAGGCAAGATGTTTTACAAAAGAGCTTTTGTTTTCACTTGGTCCAAGCAAGCATTCCACAGCTAGGTTAAGCCTGGGAACAAAGTCGCTATAAGGCTCGTCGGGCCCTTGTCGAATTTTTGCCAGGGAAGTGGTAGCCGAGGCTTTTGAGGGAGATGTCTCCAAGCATGTAAGCCAGCCATCTGAATCTGCATCAAAAGTCCAGCAGGGAAATGTGCCTGTTTAGTTTTAGTGTCAAAAGGCTCATTGCCCACTAGCTTAACATAAGTCCCGGACTTAGAGGAGGCCTTAGTTAAAATTTTTTGAGCAGTTTCCCGACAGTGCTCTTTGAAATCTGCATTCCATAACAGAAAGTCTCTGGCACTGAGGGTAGCTTGGTCTAAAAATTTCCAATCATTGGCAGTAAGTCATTGTGTGCTGTGGCTTTCTAATAAAGCCAACATGTAGGGTGCAAAGGGGCCATAGTGAGCACAAGCCTTTTTAAGTTTTTCAGGAAAATGCAGGCTTAATTTTTTGTAGACTCTGGGTTCCTGCCTGCCTAGGGCTGAACTCCTCATCCTCTGAGTCCTGATCTCCTTATTCCATTTCTCCACTTCCTCCTCTTGATCCTCGTCTAAATCTTTGACCTCAGCCTGGGCAGGCTTATCTATCTGACTGGTGGTGACTGGGAAGGCGAGCACAGGTTGATGGAGTGGCTTCGCCTTTGTATTAGACCACTGTAGGCCAGTTACTTTGACTCCATACCTAAGGCTAATGAACAGAGCTCAGAGTGAAGGGATCTTAATTCTTTTAAAGGTTGGATCTGTTCCTGTCTATGTTGGAAGGATGCTCACAAAGGAGCCAGTTTAGGCAAGGGAAGTGGGGAAAAAATATCTGGGGGGGGGGCATTTGTACCCTGAAGGGCCAGAGCACAAAAGGCAGGAGGGATATAGGAGGGGTTGGTTGTGTAAGTCCTATAGGCTGTGGCAGGGTCTTGAGAGGTGCAGGGTCTTCTGAATGGTAGCGAGCTGCTTCCTTCTCCAAGGTAGCCTCCTCTACAGGGGTCAATGAGTCTCCGGAATTTAAAACTGGATAAAGGCAGTTGGTAACCATTGGAGCCTTAATCATTAGGGTGGTATTTTGAGGGGGACCAGGAAGGTTCCCATGGTCCTGGGCAGCCTGAGAAGGGTCTATGTCTATACTAACTGATGGGCATGCCGAGGGGATACGAGAAGTATTTGCATAGCCTCTTCCCCAACCTCGACAAGTTTTAAGGTACCATTGTCAAAGGGTGAACTTTTAAGAATTTCATTAATTAAGTTCCAGTAAGAAAAGGTGGGAACAGGCACTTTTTCTGGGCCAAAGGATTCATAATAATCTTTTAAACAGTCTCCTACTCCAAGCCATCTTTTACCATCAATGGTCCTTTCAAGAGGAAACCATGGACACTGCTCTCTTATGTATGAAAAAAAAAATTAAGTCTTTTTTCTAAACACGCGCCCCCATGTCTGCAAGGACTCCTTGTAGCCTGACAAAAACAAATCATATGACGAAACTGCTTGTCCCATAGTGGGTCAATCACCGTGCGTCATCCCCACGCTCCTCCTGGATCTGTCTCTCGGTGATGTCTTCTGCAGTTATTGCAAGCTCCGCTTGACCAAATCTTCCAGGAGGACGGGGTCCCCCTCAATCAAAAGCTCAAGCCCCAGTCGGTGGGCGCCAGATGTCCCAGCCGGCAGGACACATCAACGTGGGCAGCGAACCTAGATAGGGAGGAATGAAGGGACAAGAGACAAGAGAGATGACAGAAAGACAGGAGTTCTGATCAAGCTGCAAACTTTTATTGTTCACACAGGGGTATTTGTATGCTGGATGTGGGAAATCTCTCTTTTCGGCAGTTCCTAGATGACTTCACAAGGTGAGATAACCTCAGGAAATTTCAGAAAGACAGATGGCCGCAGGATGTCTCAGGGAGACAGATGGCTACAGGATGTCTCTCAGACAGGATGTTTCCTGGTGGCTGTTTCTTGTAAGTGTCAGGCTATTCTTTGAAGGAGAATAGAATTCCTTCTACCTCTGACAGTCAGGGATTCAGTATTTCGAATAGAAAATTGGAAAATGAATCGAATGTTTATGCAAATATGTGCTACCCAAAAGTCTTCCCACTCTCATTCAGAACAATGCTTTGACATTACCGTCACCCCAAGTAAGACACAATAAGAGAAGAAGAGTTAGAAAATCTGTGAATACACATCTGGAATGGAAAATTCTCAGTAGTTAACAACCTTGGATGTGGTAGAGGTGTTTCAAAAAGTAAGGTACATGGTAAAAACTCCACAAACATGGAGCTCTGTTGGCCTAAAGACTTCTTGAGAAACTGCCTCTGAGGTTGGGCACTTGAAATATATGTTGTTGTCAGGAGTTTTAACTTCCTTTGTAGTGAGACCATCAAATCTGGGTCTGCATCTGTGTGACCTGGAGCACATGGTTTCTTATTTTCCAATAAACATGAGGCAGCAGGGCTGAATTCTCTCTTTGTAGGTAATTTGTTGCCATTTGGGGGCAAAGTGTCTCCCAGTGTGGACTTTGAAGCCATTTGGTCTTCCTCTACTTTTCATGGTGTTTCTTGCAGCTGCATTGGGAGTTTAGTATTTGCTTCACGAAATACGAAGAGGTCAACTAGGACAGAGTGCTGGAGGGAGTTCTGTCACGTGTGTTGGTTAAGGGTCTGCAGGACAGTGCACCAACCAGGCTTCTATCCCACATAGCTTGCCCCCTTGACAATAGCAATCTGATTCTAAACATTGCCCTGAAACCTCTCCGTATAACAAGATGCCTTTACATACAAGGGTATGGGGGCTGCACCATGTCAGTCACAAACCATTTGGAAGCCAATGGCAGATCCACATGACCCCATCACAGATGTTTTAACAAACACCTACACTCCACTGCTCTAGGCCGACTACTCATCGGGCTCCAAATTACTGGCATCTCTGTTCTACATGATTTTCATGAAACCCAGTCAATCAAGGCATTGTCTGGTACACTCATGATCATCTATAAGACATCCAAAGGTTCTCCACTGACACCTGTTCATGGGAATTTCAAAAATTTAATGGTATTTATCTAGCCTTTTTTCAAGGTTGAAGTTTGAGGCACTGTGCGGTTTAATTCATTCAGGAACCATGAAATGGAGAGGAAGCTTATTTCAATGAAATCTCTGGAGAATTCTAACAGGGAATGATTCCCAACGACAGGCTAAAAGGTCACATTAAGCCAGGCATTTGAGGTCTACAATGTGTGATCCTTTTGTGCTTTGACTTGCAACTATGGCTGCCAATTCTTTAAAAATAAAATCATGTGATATCCTTCCTGAGATTCCCAGTGCTCTGTGGAAAGCCACCCTGGGCCTTGATCTCAGTTTCCAAGGGCGACTCTCATGCGTGGCCTCCTAAAATCCCAACACAATACATGGCAATACTTCTTTGAGGTCAGTTCCATAACTCAGTTTCTAAGGGGAATCACACCAGTGTTCAAGCCCAGGTGGACCCAGTCATCTCTTCCAACGGCCACAAAAATGACCACAATTAAAACTAAAACACTCCCACATGGCCCTCATCTTCTTCCATATAGACACTAATCATAACCTCAGGCTGTAGGTTTCCATGAGGGCCAAAGCCAAAGACAGTATCCAAAATAAGGTCCCTTTCCCCCATTTGCTTAAAGTCAGTGTGGCAGGGAGACCCTTCCTGTGAACCAGAAGTGATGAAAGAGGCCTGCCCTTAATACTGCTCTGATTCTCCATTTTGTGGCCTAATTACTGTGGGGTTTAGATTCCTTATGTTAATTGGGGTCATGAGAAAACCCAAGCACCTATGGCCTAGCCTCTGTAGTGATTTGAAGAACTCATTTGACCCAAAGGATCCCTATTCTCAAAGATGGAGGTCAGGAACTTTACAGAGGAAGGTGAGAGACTTCATCCACAATGACTGCTCTTATGGGTATTTTGGTTTTGGATGCACACATGGGATTTTTTTAGATCCATTAGGTGCTGAGAATCTAAGCCACAACCTCACACAGGGCCAAGAAGCTGATTCAGACACATCCCTTTCCAAAGCAATTAAGCAAAGAGCCAAAGGTGATGCCCATTCATTTCCATTTGAAAACTCTTCAGTCTTCACAAAGGGGTGGCCTGAGGCAAAGACTTTCCTGACATTAAGGGCAATAGTACAATAGGTAAGCAAAAGGCCCAAAGCAGGGTTTCTCCACTGAGACTTTCCTGATCACACTGATATCTGAGTTTTCTGAGATGCTCACCATTGCCTTCAGCTATCCAGTACATGGCCATGTCACAGAGCTTAAAGGTGGTACATATCTTGGACACAAAACCATGAGCCTATTCTGGAGTTTGCCCAAAATTCAGAAAGAAAATAGGATCTTAGGAAGATATTAGGAGTGGCCGATCCATATGGCAAGCCGTAGACCATTCATAAATAGGACAGGATGAACGCTGGTAAGATTTCTACTAGATAGGACATATGTATTGATGCGCTCTCTTTTCTAATGTCTACAACCACGGACACAGTGGGATACACAGACATAGAAACACTCGCCTTGTCAAAAGACTTACTAGAAACAATTCACACCAAACCAAACAAAACGACTTTCCTACCTATTCTCAGAACATGAGACAAAACCACAAACCCACACCCACACCCACACCCACACAGACCCCCAAGTAGGTCTGTGAAAATATGGAGTGTCCTTTGACTGGTGGGCCATAATATATTCCCCCATAATGGGCTGTTCTCTCTCAGATCTGGTCTCCGTGTCCAACTCTGTGAAGCTGTTAGGAGCCAGCAGTGAGCCACGACCTTCTTTCTCAGGAAAGGCCCCTCCTCAGACCTTCCTGGCATTAGGCCATCCTCACATCAGTAGGTACCAAGAAAGACTGTCTCTGTCCTTGGAAAATCCAAACAAGTTTGACCACTGGGACATGAACTGGGACTGGCTCTGGGTGCCTGACTTCCTGTATCCCAAGTTCAGAGAGTTCCATCACCAAGGAAGTGAGGTGAGGTCACTTCCTTCAGGAACTAAATGAGGTCACTGCCTTGGCAACAACTTTTTCCTAAAAGTTGCTTCTAAGGGTCCCATGAGATGGAGGATGCACCTACTCGCTCTGACATTTTCACAAGTTAGAATGGTATATCAACCATAGGCACCCGGGAACAGCTCTCCACACAGGCCTGGTTTGGTCCATCTTCTCTACATTAAGATGAAAGAGGCTGATTCAGACACATCCCTTCATCCTGACCAGGTTGTATACCATGGAAGTTGACTTTTCCTCCCTCAGGTCCTTCATAGCTGCCTACATCTTCTCCATGGATCATTTCTGCATGGACCTTCGAGGTTCTCAGCAGGTGGAAGTTTCCCTACACTCCTGTATTGTAAGACCAACTCTGTCCCTGCTTTTCTGTAAAGTTAGATTGAGGGAACAGTGTATGGTTAGTGTAATAACAGGTTCGATTTGGGTTAGGAATCATTCTGCGCAATGAATAATGGTATTGGGAACCTGCGATATTTATTAAATTATATTGGTAAAATATATGTATGAAAACAGAAATCTAGGATTTGAAGCCCAGAAGGGCATTGGGCCCTTGATTGGGATACGTAGTGTTGAATTAGGTTCTGCACAGTTGTCTCAGATAAATCCATTTACAATGGCATAGGACCTTGTACATTGGATGATTGAATGAGGAAGAGAACATCCAGTCAAAAAGGGATAGTCGGTACGATTAGGTAGATAGTCGGTAGGATTAGGAAGAAGAGTGAGTACAGGATTTGGACGGAAATTTCTTTTTTTTTTATTGGTTGTTCAAAACCCTACTAAGCTCTTGACATATCATATTTCATACATTAGCATACATTAGCTTCAAGTGAGTTTTGAACTCCCTTTTTTATCCAAGTACAGATTGCAGAATCACATGGGTTACACATCAAAATTTTTACGTCATACCATACTAGTAACTGTTGTATTCTGCTACCTTTTCTATCCTCTACTATCCCCCCTCCCTCCCCTCCCATCTTCTCTCTCTACCCCTTCTACTGTAATTCATTTCTCACCTTGTTTGTTTTCCCATTCCACTTACAACCTCTTATATGTAATTTAGTATAACAATGAGGATCTCCCTCCGTTTCCATGCAATTCCCCTTTTCTCTCCCTTTCCCTCCCACCTCATGTCTCTGTTTAATGTTAATCATTTCTTCCTGCTCTTCCTCCCTGCTTTATTCTTAGTTGCTCTCATTATATCAAAGAAGACATTTGGTATTTGTTTTTTAGGGATTGGCTAGCTTCACTAAGCATAATCTGCTCTAGTGCCATCCATTTCCCTGCAAATTCCAAGATTTTGTCATTTTTTAGTGCTGCGTAATACTCCATAGTGTATAGATGCCACATTTTTTTAATCCATTCATCCATTGAAGGGCATCTGGGTTGGTTCCACAATCTAGCTATTGTAAATTGTGCTGCTATGAACATCGATGTGGCAGTATCCCTGTAATACGCTCTTTTAAGGTCTTCAGGGAATAGTCCGAGAAGGGCAATAGCTGGGTCAAATGGTGGTTCCATTCCCAGCTTTCCCAGGAATCTCCATACTGCTTTCCAAATTGGCCACACCAATTTGCAGCCCCACCAGCAATGTACAAGAGAACCCTTTTCCCCACATCCTCGCCAGCACTTGTTGTTGTTTGACTTCATAATGGCTGCCAATCTTACTGGAGTGAGATGGTATCTTAGGGTGGTTTTGATTTGCATTTCTCTGACTGCTAGAAATGATGAGCATTTTTTCATGTACTTGTTGATTGATTGTATGTCCTCCTCGGAGAAGTTTCTGTTCAGGTCCTTGGCCCATTTTTTGATTGGGTTATTTGTTATCTTATTGTCTAATTTTTTAAGTTCTTTGTATATTCTGGATATTAGGGCTCTATCTGACGTGTGAGGAGTAAATATTTGTTCCCATGATGTAGGCTCCCTATTTACTTCTCTTATTGTTTCTTTTGCTGTGAAAAAACTTTTTACTTTAAGTAAGTCCCATTTGTTGATTCTTGCTATTAACTCCTGTGCTATGGGTGTCCTATTAAGGAATTTGGAGCCCGACCCCACTATATGTAGATCGTAGCCAACTTTTTCTTCTATCAGACGCAGAGTCTCTGATTTGATATCAAGGTCTTTGATCCATTTTGAGTTAACTTTTGTGCATGGTGAGAGGAGGGGGTTCAGTTTCATTTTGTTGCATATGGATTTCCAGTTTTCCCAACACCATTTGTTGAAGATTCTATCCTTCCTCCATTGCATACTTTTAGCCCCTTTATCAAATATAAGATAGTTGTAACTTTGTGGATTGTTCTCTGTGTCCTCTATTCTGTACCATTGGTCCACCCGCCTGTTTTGGTACCAGTACCATGCTGTCTTTGTTACTATTGCTCTGTAATATAGTTTGAAATCCGGTATCGCTATACCGCCTGATTCGCACTTTCTGCTTAGAATTGCTTTTGCTATTCTGGGTCTTTTATTTTTCCATATGAATTCCATGATTGCTTTATCTATTTCTACAAGCAATGCCTTTGGGATTTTGATTGGCATTGCATTAAACCTATATAGAACTTTTGGTAATATCGCCATTTTGATGATGTTAGTTCTGCCTATCCAGGAACAGGGTATATTTTTCCATCTTCTAAGATCTTCTTCTACTTCTCTCTTTAGGGTTCTGTAGTTTTCATTGTATAAATCTTTCACTTCTTTTGTTAGGTTGATTCCCAAGTATTTTATTTTTTTTGAGGATATTGTGAATGGAGTGGTTTTCCTCATTTCCATTTCAGAAGTTTTGTTGCTGATATACAAGAATGCCTTTGATTTATGCGTGTTGATTTTATATCCTGCTACTTTGCTGAATTCATTTATTAGTTCTAGTAGTTTTTTTGTAGACCCTTTTTGGTCTTCTATGTATAAAATCATGTCATCCGCAAATAATGATAATTTAAGTTCTTCTTTTCCAATTTTTATGCCTTTAATTTCTTTCGTCTGTCTAATTGCTCTGGCCAGTGTTTCGAGAACTATATTGAATAGAAGTGGTGATAGAGGGCATCCCTGTCTTGTTCCAGATTTTAGAGGAAATGCCTTCAATTTTTCACCATTCAGAATGATGCTAGCCTGAGGCTTAGCATAGATAGCTTTTACAATGTCAAGGTAATTTCCTGTTATCCCTAGTTTTTCTAATGTTTCGAACATCAAGGGATGCTGTACTTGTCAAATGCTTTTTCTGCATCTATCGAGATGATCATATGGTTCTTATCTTTAAGTCTATTGATGTGGTGAATAACATTTATTGATTTCCGTATATTGAACAATCCTTGCATCCCAGGGATGAATCCTACTTGATCATGGAGCACAATTTTTTTGATGTGCCTTTGTATCCGATTCGCCAGAATTTTATTGAGGATTTTTGCATCTAGGTTCATCAGGGTTATTGTTCTGAAGTTTTCTTTCTTTGATGTGTCTTTGTCTGGTTTCGGAATCAACGTGATGTTGGCCTCATAGAATGAATTTGGAAGAGCTCCCTCTTTTTCTATTTTCTGAAATAACTTGAAAAGTATTGGTATTAATTCTTCTTTAAAAGTTTTGTAAAACTCCGCTGTATACCCATCCGGTCCCGGGCTTTTCTTGGTGGGTAGTCTCTTGATTGCTTCTTCAATTTCATCCATTGGTATTGGTCTGTTCAAATTGTGTGTATCCTCCTGACTCAGTCTGGGCAAATCATATGTCTTAAGAAATTTATCGATGTCTTCACTATCTTCTATTTTATTGGAATATAGGTTTTCAAAATAATTTCTAATTGTCTTCTGAATTTCTGTAGCATCTGTTGTGATATTGCCTTTTTCATCCTGTATGTTAGTAATTTGAGTTCTCTCTCCTCTTCGTTAGCATGGCTAAGGGTCTGTCAATCTTGTTTTTTTTTTCGAAGAACCAACTTTTAGTTTTGTTGATTTTTTCAATAGTTTCTTTTGTTTCAATTTTGTTGATTTCCGCTCTGATTTTAATTATTTCTTGCCTTCTGCTGCATTTGCTGTTGTTTTGTTCATCCTTTTCTAGGGCTTTGAGATGAAGTGTGAGCTCATTTATTTGTTGGTTTTTCCTTTTTTTGAGGAATGACCTCCAGGCGATGATGGTTAGGGTAATAACAGGTTCGATTTCGGTTAGGAATCATTCTGCGCGATGAATAATGGTATTGGGAACCTGCGATATTTATTAAATTATATTGGTAAAATATATGTATGAAAACAGAAATCTAGGATTTGAAGCCCAGAAGGGCATTAGGCCCTTGATTGGGATACATAGTGTTGAATTAGGTTCTGCACAGATGTCTCAGATAAATCCATTTACAATGGCATAGGACCTTGTACATTGGATGATTGAATGAGGAAGAGAACATTCAGTCAAAAAGGGATAGTCGGTACGATTAGGTAGATAGTCGTTAGGTTTAGGAAGAAGAGTGAGTACAGGATTTGGACGGAAATTTCTTTAGCAATAGGGTTTCAGTTAGAGAGTGAATGTAAATGTCAGCACATATGAAAATTCAGTCACAATGATGAACTTTGAAAAATATGTAGAAAAGCAGATAATAATAGAGACTTTACAAAATCAGGCAAAGTATAAAGTTAGTGATAGGATTAGACATTTTGTACACTGTTGAGTTTGAATATATAATCTTAAGAAGAAACAAATATGCAGTGACCATTAGGATTGACATTTGAGAGCATTAGGAAACCTGGACATGGATGCTTTTAGTAATCCATGTTCACTTTCATTTTAGGCTTTGGTACAATCATAAGTGTGACCTTTGCATTTTTTGTCCAGAATATTACTGTCATAGAATGTATATGTGGATCAGATGACATGAGCATTTCTTCAAGAATTTCTGGAAGTAATGTTTTCAAGACCTATAAATTACTATTGGGGGTAAAAGAGGTGTACCCTGTGTCCATGAATATAGACATAATGCATGAATAGACCACATTTTGAATAAATAATTTAACTGTTCCCACTTTAAATAATGGATTGAATTAATATATGAAATATTATAAGAAATCTTGTATTGATATAATATCATTCATTCCAACCAGTAATACATCTATATGTAATATTAGGGTTATGATTATCATGAAAGGTGTGTGAGTATTGCTTCAAAAGTGATCATAGAAATCTAAATTAATGTGTTTGGAAAGAAGTCTCATAAAAAGACCAGTCAAGAAACATGGAGGAATACATGTGATCTGAAGAAGAAAATGATTGAAAGTGAAACAAATGCCTATAAACTTGCGAACTTGTGGATGAAATATATATCCCATGATGTGAATAAATTGAAGAAATAATAATGTACCAGTGTTGAATAAAATGAACATCCAAATACACATCATGTCCCATAGGAATCTACTTGCGTTGATGTTAAACTAGGTCAGTTACTGTAGAAATATTAGGATTTGTATGCACCATTCACTAAAGTTAGTTTTCAGTACTAAGAAACAAATATGTATATCAGGAGAATGAATATTTTGAGAAAACTCTTGAGAAAATTTGATTATAAATCCACATACTTGAATATGAATGAGTTAAGGGAGTGTATAATAAGACACATATTTCATATTTTGAAAAATCTGGAGAATATATATATATATATATATATATATATATATATATATATACACACACAAACACACACAGACATTAAAAATAGCATAATATATGCTATATGAAATTCACCATGAAATTTATATCATCCAGAGATCCAAAAATATTTATTTTATTTAACATGGATTTATGTATAATGTTGTTCAACTAGGAAGCTCACGCATAGGTTGAATTTTCAGTTCTAAAGCGTTTAGGAGGAGTGATCTCTTAAAATTTGTATCTGCCAAGTCAGCCACTTCACAAAAATGTACGTGTGGTATCAGGTAAGATTCTATAATTGCATGTAAAAATACATGTGCTGAATAGACTACAGAGACAGGGAAACAGGAATTCACATATTTGTTAACTTTAAAACACATGGAGAAATATTTTAACAAATAATTGACTAGATTTATAACTCCTACCCTAAATAATGCAAAAGGCAATTCCACTATACACCATGCCTTCTCTGAACTGCTTGTATTTCTATTTTTTTTGGTTTATTTTTCTCCATCTTATTAGGATTAGTTGTCAGAGTCTAGTAGGGTAAGTGTTAGTGTGAGGTATTCAGTATTTTGAAAGGAAAATTGGAAAATGAATCCAATGTGTATGTAAATATGTGGTACACAAAAATCTTCCCACTCTCATCCAGAACAATGCCTTGACATTACAATCGCGCAGAGTAAGACACAATTAGAAGAGAAGAGTTAGAAAATCTGTGAATAAATATTTGGAATGGAATATGCTCAGGAGTTCACAACCTTGGAGGAGGTTGAGGAGATTCCAAAAGTAAGGGACAGTGTAATCATTCCAAAAACATGGAGCTCTGCTGGCGTAAAGACTTCTTGAGAAACTGCCTCTGAGGGTGGGCACTTGAAATATATGTTGTTGTCGGGAGCTTCAGCTTCGTTTGTAGTGAGACCATCAAATCAGCGTCTTCATCTATGTGACCTGGAGGACATGGTTTCTTATTTTCCCTGAACATGAGTCAGCAGTGCTGAATACTCTCTTTGTAGGTAAACTGTGGACACGAGGGGCTAAGTGTATCCACATGGGCCTGTGAAGCTATTTGGTCATTCTCCACTTTTCGTGGTGTTTCTTGCTGCTGCACTGGGATTTTGGTATTTGCTTCAAGAAATACAAAGAATTCAACTGTTACTCTGTGCGTGAGGGGGTTCTATCACGTGTGGTGGGTTAGGGTCTGCAGGAGAATGCACCTAACAGGCTTATATCCCACATAGTTGCCCCCTTGACCATAGCAACCTGATTCTAAATATTTCCCTAAAACCTCTGCATATAACAAGATGCCTTTATATTGAAGGGACTGCTGGCTGCACCACATCAGTCACAAGCCATTTGGAAGCCAAAGGCAGATCCACATGACCACACCGCAGATGTTTTATCACACACCTGCCCACCAATGCTCTAGGCCCACTCCTCAGCAGGCTCCAACTTCCTGGCATCACTGTTCTGCACAATTTTTATGAAAACCAGTCAATCAAGGCACTGACTGTTATTCTTATGATCGGCCACAGGATATCCAAAGAATCTCCAGTGCCAACTTGTCATGGGAATTTTAAAAATTTCATGATATATTGACCTAGCCATTTTTCAAGGATGAAGTTGGAGGCATTCTGGAACTATTAAATGGTGAGGAAGCTCATTTCAATGAAATATCTGGAGATCTCTCACAGGAAAGACTTCCCAAAGAGTGGCCAAAAGGTCACATGAACCCAGGAACATTGAGGTCTACAATGTGAGGTCCATGTGTGTTTTGACTCTCAACAATGGTTGCCAAGTTTTTCAAACAAAATCATGTGATATCCTGGCTGAGATTTCCAGTGCTCTGTGAATAACTACCCTGGGCCTAGATCTCAGTTTCCAAGGGCGACTCTCATGCATGGCCTCCTAAATTCCAACACTATTCATGGCAATACTTCTCTGAGTTCAGTACGAGAACTCAGTCTTTATGCAGAATCCCACCAAAGTTCAAGCCAAGGTGGACCATGTAATCTCTACTAACCGCCACAAAAATGACTACAATTAAAACCAAAACACTCCCACATGGCCCTCATTTTCTTCCATACAGACACTCATCATAACCTCTGGCTGGAGGTTTCCGTGAGGGGTGCAGCCCAAGACAGTGTCCAAAATAAGCTTCCTTGCCCCTCATTTGCCTAAAGTCAGGGTGGCCTGGACACCCTTCCTGTGAACTAAGAGTGATCAAATAGGCCTGCCGTTTATTTTGCTCTGCTTCTTAAATTTGAGGCCTACTGATGGTGGGATTTAGATTCTTCATGTGAATTGGAGTCATGAGAAAACCCAATCACCTATGGGCTAGAATCTGCAGGGCTTTGAAGAACTTATTTGACCCAATGGAGGCCTATTCTCACTTAATGGAGGTCAGGAACCTTACCACGGAAGGAGAGAGACTTCATCCACAATGATTGCTCTTTTGGACATTTTGCTTTTGGATGCATACATGGGATCTCTCTTTAGATCCATCAGGTGCAGAGAATCTAAGCCACAGAATTACACAAGGCCAAGAGGCTGATTAAGACATATCCCTTTCCAAAGAAATTAAGCAAAGAGCCACAGTTGATGCCCCTTCATTTGCAGTTGAAAACTTTTCTTCAGGCTTCAAAAAGGGTGGCCTGAGGCAAAGACTTTCCTGACATTCAGGGCAACAGAACATTAGGTAAGGAAAAGGCCCAAAGCATGGTTTCTCCACTGAGTCTTTACTGGTCACACTGATATCTGAGTTTTCTGAGATGCTCGCCATGCCCTTCATTTAACCAATACATGGCCGTGTCACAGAGCTTGGAGGTGGTACATATCTTGGACACAAAACCATGAGCCTATTCTGGAGAGTGGCCAGAATTCAGGAAGCAAACAGTAACTTAGGAAGATAGCAAGTGTTGCCGGTCCATAAGGCAAGCCGCAGTCCATTCATAAATTGGGAAGGATGAATGCTGGGAAGCTTTCTACTAGACAAGACTCATCCATTGATGGATTCTCTTTGCTAATGTCTACAACCACTGACACAGTGAGATACACAGACATAGAAACACTCGCCTTTTCATACGACTTTCTGGAAACACTTTACTCCAAACCAAACAAATCGCCTTTCAGACATATTCTCAGAGCATGAGAAAAAAACCACAAACCCACACCCCCAGCCAGATAAGCACCTCCTTCCTCCAAGTAGGTTTGTGACTATCCGGAGTGTCCTCTGACTGATAGGCCATACTATGTTCCCCTGAAATGGCCTCTCCTATCTCACATCTGGTGTCCATGGCCAATTCTGTGAAGTTGTCAGGAGCCAGCAGTTAGCCACTGCCTTCTTTCTCAGGAAAGGCCCCTCTTAAGAGCTTTCCTGTCATTTGTCCATTCTCACATCAGTAGATACCAAGAAAGACTGACTCTGTCCTTGTTATATCAAACAAGTGAGACCACTAGGTCTGGGACTGAGACAGGCTCTAGGTGCCTGGCTTCCTGGATCCCAAGTTCAGAAAGTACCATGAACAAAAAAGTGAGGTGAGGTAACTTCTTTCAGGAACTGAATGAGGTTACTGCCTTGGCAACCAGTTTGTCCTAACACATGCATCCAAGTGTCCCATGACATGTAGGCTGACCGTATTTCTGTGACACTTTCACAAGTTAGAATGGTATATCAACCATAGGCACCTGGGAACAGCTCTTCACACAGGCCTCATTTGGTCCATCTTCTCTAGATTAAGAAGAGAGAGGCTGATTCAGACAAAAGCCTTCATCCTGACCAGGTTGTTTGGCATGGAAGATGACTTTTGATCTCTCAGGACCTTCATACCTGCCTACATCTTCTCCAGGGATCAATTCTGCATGGACCTTTGAGGTTCTCAGCAGGTGGACAATCCCCTACTTTCCTGTGTTGTAAGACCAACTCTGTCCCTGCTCTTTTGTAAATGTATATTGAGGAAACAGTTTATGGTTAGGGTTAATTACATGTTTGTTTTGGGTTAGGAATCATTTTGCTGGATGAATAAAGGTATTGGGAATCTGTGATATATATAAGAACATAGAGTTGAAAAATATGTATGAAAACAGAAATGTAGTAAGATTTAAAGTCCATATTGGCATTGGGCCTTTGATTTGGATACTTAGCTTTGAATTACATTCTGCAGTGATGTCTCAGATAAATTGATTATCAATGACATAGGACCTTGTACCTTGGATGATAGATTGTAGAAAAGAACATCCACTCAAACAGGGATAGTCCATAGGATTAGGAAGATAGTCGGTAGGTTTTGCAAGAAGTGTGAGTACAGGATATGGACCAAAAGTTCTTTATCAATAGGGTTTCGGTAATAGAATGAATGTCAATGTCAGCACATGTGAAGAGTCAGTCACATAGGTAAACTGGGGAAAATATGTAGGAAAGGAAACATCAATAGAGACAGTAGGAAATCAGGCAAAGTATAAAGTGAGTGATAGGATTAGACATTTTAACAGGGTTGATGTTGACTATATAATCTTCGAAGAAACAAATATGTAGTCACCAATAGGATGGACATTTGAGAGAATTAGGCAACCTAGACATCAATGTTTTTAGTAATCCATGCTCCCATTCAATTTAGGCTTTTGTACAAACATATGTGTGATCTTTGCATTTTGTATCCACAATAGTACTGTGATAAAATGTATACGTAGATCAGGTGACATAAGTATTTTTTCCACCATTTCAGGGAGCAATATTTTGAAGATGTATAAATTAGTATTGCGGGTACAAAGAGGTGTACCCTTTGTGTATGAATATAGAGATAATGCATGAATAGATGATACTGTGAATAAATAATATAACTGATTCCACTTTAAATAATGGATTAAATTGATGTCTTAAAATTTATAAGAAATCTTATATTGATACACAGTCATTCATTCCTATCAGTTATACATCTAATGGTAATATGAGGGTTATGGTTTTTCATTAAGGGTGTGTGAGTTTTGCTTCAAAAGTAATTATGGAAATCGAAAATAATGTGTTTGTAAAGAAGTCTCATGAAGAGACTAGTCAAGAAACATGGAGGAATACGTGTGTTCTGAAGCAGGAAGTAATTGAAAGTGAAACAAATTGATATAAATTGGCGAACTTGTGGATGAAATATATATCCCATGATGTGCATAAACTGAAGAAATAGTAATGTGCCAGTGTTGAATACAAATGAACGTCATAATACATATCATGTCCCATAGGAATCTACTTGCATTGATGTTAAACTTGGTCAGTAACTTTAGAAATATTAGGATTTGTGTGCATCATTCACTGAAGTTAGTTTTCAGTACTAGGAAACAAATATGTATTTCAGGTGGATGAATATTTCTGAGAATAATCTTGTGAAAAGTTGATAATAAATCCACATACATGAACATGAATAAATTTTGGGAGTGTATAATAAGACACATATATTTCATATTTTCAAAAATCTGGAGAGTGTGTATATATATATATATAGATAGATAGATAGATAGATATAGATATAGATATAGATATAGATATAGATATAGATATAGATATAGATATAGATATAGATATAGATAGATATATAGATATATATATAGATACATATATATACATATGCCTATATATATACACACACACACTCACACAGACATTAAAAAGTAGCAATATATATGCCAATCGAAATTTATTATGAAATATATATAATCCACACATCCCAAAATATACTTTTTACTGAACATGGATTTATATATAATTTTGTTCAGCTAGAAAGGTCACCAATAGTTTGAATTTTCAGTTCCAACAGCATTAAGAGGAGTGATCTCTTCTCACAATTTGCATCTGCCAAGTCAGCAACCTCTCAAGTATATACATGTGATACCAGGTAGGATTCTATGTGTGCATATAAAAACACATGTGCTGAATAGGCCACAGAGAAAGGGAGAGAGGAATTCACATATTTGTTAACTTTAAAAACACATGGAGAACTGTTTTAATTAAAAATTGAGTAGATTTATAATTCCTACCCTACATAATGCAAAAGGCAAGTCCAATTATACAACATGACTCCTCTGAACTGCTTGTATTTCTATTCTGTTTTGGTTATTATTCTCCATCATGTTAGGATTAGTAGTCAGAGTCTAGTGGGGTATGTGTTAGTGTCCAAAATAAGCTCTCTTACCCCTCATTTGCCTAAAGTCATGGGGGCCTGGACACCCTGCATTTGAACCAGGAGTGATAAAATAGGACTGCAGTTAATACTGCTCTGCTTCTCCATTTTGAAGCCTACTGCCTGTCAGGTATAGATTCTTTATGTGATTTGGAATAATGAGAAAACCCAAGCACTTCTTTAGGGCTTTGAAGATTTCATTTGAACCAAATGATCCCTATTCTCACTTGATGTAGGTCAGGAACATAACAAAGGAAGGCAAGACACTTCATCCACCATAACTGATCTTTTTGCCATTTTGGTTTGGATGCACACATAGGATCTTTCTTTAGATCCATCAGGTGCTGAGAATCTAAGCCACAACCTCACACAGGTCCAAGAGGCTGATTAAGACACATCCATTTCCAAAGAAACTAAGCAAAGAGCCACAGGTGATGACCATTCATTTTCATTTGAAAACTGTTTTCTTCAGGCTTCACAAAGGGGTGGCCTGAGGCAAAGACCTTCCTGACATTCAGGGCAACAGAAACATAGGTAAGAGAATGGCCCAAAGCAGGGTTTCTCCACTGAGAATTTCCTGGTCACACTGATATCTGAGTTTTCTGAGATGCTCGCCATTCCTTACCGCTATCCAGTACATGACCATGTAACAGAGCTTGGAGGTGGTACATATCTTGGACACAAAACCATGAGCCTATTCTGCAGAGTTGCCAGAATTCAGGAAGAAAACAGGAACTTAGGAAGCTAGTAGGTGTTGTCCCTCCATAAGGCAAGCTGCAGTTCATTCATAAATTGGGCAGGATGAATGCTGGGAAGCTTTCTACAAGACAGGACATATCCATTGATGCATTCTCTTTTCTAATGTCTACAACCACGGACACAGTGCTATACACAGGCATAGAATCACTCACCTTGTCAAAAGACTTACTAGAAACAGTCCATTCCAAACCAAACAAACTGTCTTTCCTACCTATTCTCAGAACATGAGACAAAACCACAAACTGACACTCACACTCACAAAGGCATCTCCTTCCCGCAAGTAGGTCTCTGACTATCTGGAGTGTCCTCTGTCTGTTGGGCCATATTATGTTCCAATGAAATGTCCTGTCCTGTCTCAGATCTGTCTCTTTTGCAAACTCTGTGAAGTTCTCAGGAGCCAGCGGTGAGCCACTACCTGCTTTCTCAGGAAAGGCCCCTCTTCAGATCTGTCCTGGCATTTGGCAATCCTCACATCAGTAGATACCAAGAAATACTGACTCTGTCCTTGGTACATCCAAACAAGTGAGCCCACTGGGATTGGGACTGGAACTGGCTCTGGCAGCCTGGCATCTTGGATCCCAAGTTCAGAGAGTTACATCACCAAGGAAGTGAGGTAGGTCACTTTCTTCAGGAAATGTATGAGGTCACTACCTTGGCAATCACTTTGTTTTAACATTTGCTTCCAATGGTCCCATGAGATAGAGGCTGCCCCTACTTTCGGTGACAATTTCACAAGATAGAATGGTATAACAAACATAGGCGCCTGGGAACATCTCCCCACACAGGACTGGTTTAGTCCATCTTCTCTACATTTAGATAGAGAGACTGATTCAGACACATCCCTTCATCCTGACAAGGGGGTTTGCCATGCAAGATGACTTTTGCTCTCTCAACTCCTTCATAGCTGCCTACGTCTTCTCCAGGGATCATTTCTGCATGGACCTTTGAGGATCTCAGCAGGTTTAAGAACCCCTACATTCCTGTATTGTAAAAGCAACTCTGTCCCTGCTCTTCTGTAAAGTTTGATTCAGGGAAGAGTGTATGGTTACGGTTAATAAAAGTTCAATTTGGGTTAAGAAACATTCCACGGCATGAATAATGGTATTGGGAACCTGTAATATTTACAAGAATGTAAAAGTGAAATATAAGAATGAAAACAGAAATCTAGGTAAGATTTGAAGCCCAGAAGGGCATTGGGCCCTTGATTGGGATACTTAGCTTTGAATTATGTTCTGCAGAAATGTCTCAGATAAATCAATGTTCAATGGCATAGGACTTTGTACCTTGAATGATGGAATGTCAAAGAGAACTTCTAGTCAAGAAGGGATAGTCGGTATTATTAGAAAGATAGTCTGTAGGTTTAGAACTAAGAGTGAGTATAGGATTTGGACCAAAAGTTCTTTTGCAATAGGGTTTCTGGTAGAGATTGAATGTAAATGTGAGCACATGTGAAGAGTCAGTCACAATGATAATCTGGGGAAAATATGTAGGAAAGCAGATCTCAATAGAGACATTAGGAAATCAGGCAAATGAAAAAGTGAGTGATAAGATTAGACATTTTCAACGGGCTTGAGGTTGAATATATAATCTTAGGAAGAAACAAATATGTAGTCAAGAATAGGATTCACATTTGAGAGCATTAGGCAAACTGGACATGGAAGTTTTTAGTAATCCATGTTCACTTTCCATTTAGGTTTGGTAAAATCATAAGTGTCACCTTTGCGTTTTGTGTCCAGAATATTACTGTGATAAAATGTATATGTAAATCAGGTGACATGTGCATTTCTTCCACCATTTCTGGGAGCAATATTTTGAAGACGTATAAATTAGTATTGGGGGTACAAAGAGGTGTATCCTGTGTCTATGAATATAGAGATAATGCATGAAAAGACCATACTGTGAATAAATAATATAACTGGTTCCACTTTAAATAATGGATTTAATTGATATCTGAAACTAAGTAAGAAATCTTATATTGATATACAATCATTCATTCCAGCTAGTTGTACATCTAATGGTAATATTAGGGTTTGGTTTATCATGACGGGTGTATGAGTTTTGCTTCAAATGTGATAATGGAAATCGAAAATAATGAGTTTGGAAAGAAGTCTCATGAAAAGAGCAGTCAAGAAACATAGTGAAATACATGTGTTCTGAAGCAGGAAGTGACTGAAAGTGAAACAAATGCGTATAAATTAGCGAACTTGTGGATGAAATATATATCCTATGATGTGCATAAACTGAAGAAATAGTAATGTTCCAGTGTTGAATAAAAATGAATGTCAAAATACACATCATGTCCCATAGGAATCTACTAGCCTTGATATTAAACTGGGTCAGTTACTATAGAAATATTAGATTTTTTTTGGTGTTATAATAGAATTTATTTTACCACTAGCATGCCACAGAATGTTGAGGAAAGAGCAATGGATTTTTAGTTATCGCACTAATAATCTAACATTTAATGACTCTTTTGGATAGTCTAGAAATTACATAAGGCTATGTAACATAATTTTTTTAATTTAACATTCATAAAAGCTTGGAGTTTTGGTAATATTTCCACTTTTTATTTTTAATTTTTTCAGTTGTGATTGTCCTTCATTTTGTTTATTTGTATGTGGTGCTTAGAATAGAACCCAGTGTCCCACACATGCTAGAAAAGCATGTTACCACTGAACCACAAACCCAGCCCCTCCACTTTTATCTTTACATCGAACATGCCTCTCCCTCATCTTTACTCACTTTCTTCCTCATTTTCCCCATTCTCTCTCTTGCTTTTTCGTTTTCCTTTCATATCTGTTTTTCTCTCATGTCATTACAAACAGTAGTATGCTATGAAATTTAAATTTAAGACTGTTTTTTATAGTCATTGTTCTTTTCTTGAGAAAATTTAATAATTATAATCACCTGATAGATATATTAAAATAAATTTTTATACATATGTATCTATATTCATGCATATGCATTACATATTATATATATATGCATACATATACATTTAAAAGTACTTTGATTAGCCTGTTAAAAATAATATAGACCAAAACTTTCTTAATTCTCAAGCCTTCCAGAATTAACATCTTACAGTGAAAATCAAATAAACATATTTAAATAAACAGGTATCATTCTTTTTATCAATACTGATAATTTAAGGTTTTATATCACATTAAGCTATAATACGGCATATTAAATCTTATGAATTAGAAAAAGTTTTTTGAATAACCTATTATTTAAGGACCATATGCACTGACATTTTAAAGGCTTTCTTGTGATTTCAATTTCTATCAATTGTGTATTAATTGCCAAATGCTTATTTTAGTACTTTTCATATTCATAATTGATATAAAGTCAATTGTTTAATTCTTCTTGTAAATAATTACTTATTACAGTAGGGACATTATTAATAATTCTAAATCTGTATAAGAAAATAGTACAAAGATATTTTCATGCAAAATTAAGAATAATTGTGTGCTCTAAATGTCTGATTGTTGATACATATAACAAAGAGCTTTTGATGAGTCTCTTCCCCAGTAAAACATAAAATGCAAAGATATTGTTGGGTATATATGTGCAAATAAAGATAAAGAAAATACACATTATCAGCTAGAAACTATTAAATAAAAGGTGAAAACAACAATCCAACACATTGTACGAATTTGTCAGATGAGGTAGTATTCTGGAAGAATAGCCTAAGACTAGACCTGGTCCATGACAAAATATTCACGAAAAAAAATGAAATATGAAAAATATAGAAAATGCTATGAATTTTTCATGAAGGTAGGTGAATTATCCTTTAATCTCAATTTATGTGCATTTTCAAAAGTCAATTTCCTGGTAAAATAAATTTGTGATAGTTACAACTAAACGAAACAAAGTTTCTGCTTAGCAAAATGAATGCATCTCAACCCATTTTTAGCTGATTTCTTCCCTCTCAATTTTAAACCGTTATTTATTTATTTATTTCTATTGGTTGTTCCAAACATTACAAAGCTCATGATATATCATCTTTGATACATTTGGCTCAAATGGGTTATGAACTCCCATTTTTTCCACAAATATGAATTTCAGAATCACATTGGTTACACATTCACATTTTTGAATAATAGCATATTAGTGACTGTTGTATTCTGCGACCTTTCCTATCCCCCACTATCCCCCCTCCCCTCCCCTCCCATCTTCCCTCTCTACCTCATCTGCTGTTGTTCAATTCTCTCCATTGTTTCCCCCCCATTTCCCCTCAAATCCTCTTATATGTAATTTTGTGTAACATTGAGGGTCTCCTACTATTTCCATATATTTCCCTTCTCTCTCCCGTTCTCTCCCCCAACTCGTCTTTGTTTAATGATAAACTTTTCCTCATGCTCTTCCTCGATGTTCTGTTCTTAGTTGCTCTTTTAATATCAAAGAAGACATTTGGCATTTGTTTTTTTAAGGATTGGCTAGCTTCACCTAGCATAATCTGCTCTAATGCCATCCATTTCCATGCAATTTCTATGATTTTGTCATTTTTTAATGAAGAGTAATACTCCATTTTGTATAAAAGCCACATTTTTTTTATCCATTCATTTATTGAAGGGCATCTAGGTTGGTTCCACAGTCTAGCTATTGTGAATTGTGCAGCTATGATCATTGATGTGGCAGTATCTCTACAGTACGCTCTTTTAAGATCCTCAGGAAATAGTTCGAGAAGGGTGATAGCTGGGTCAAATGGTGGATCCATTCCCAGCTTTCCCAGGTATCACCATAGTACTTTCCAAATTGGCCTCACCAATTTGCAGTCCCACCAGCAGTGTACAATTTTACCCTTTTCCCCACATTCTCACCAACACTTATTTTGTTTGACTTCATAATGGCTGCCGATCTTACTGGAGTGAGATGGTATCATAGGGTGGTTTTGATTTGCATTTCTCTGACTGCTAGAGATAGTGAGCATTTTTTCATGTACTTGTTCATTGATTGAATGTCCTCCTCTGTGAAGTGTCTGTTCAGGTCCTTGGCCCATTTGTTGATTGGGTTATTTGTTATCTTATTGTTTAATTTTTTGAGTTCTTTGTATATTCTGGATATTAGGGCTCTATCTGAATTGTGAGGGGTAAAAATTTGTTCCCAGGATGTAGGCTCTCTATTTACCTCTCTTATTGTTTCTCTTCCTGAGAAAAAAAAAAATTAGTTTAAGTGAGTCCCATTTGTTTATTCTTGTTATTAACTCTTTGGCTATGGGCATCCTATTAAAGAATGTGGAGCCCGACCCCACAGTATGTAGATCGTAGCCAACTTTTTCTTCTATTAGACGCAGTGTCTCTGATTTGATATCTAGCTCCTGGATCCATTTTGAGTTAACTTTTTGCATGGTGAGAGAAAGGGATTCAGTTTCATTTTGTTGCATATGGATTTCCAATTTTCCCAGCACCATTTGTTGAAGATGCTATCTTTCCTCCATTGCATGTTTTTAGCCCCTTTATCAAATATAAGAAAGTTGTAATTTTGTGGATTGGTTTCTGTGTCCTCTATTCTATACCATTGGTCCAGCTGCCTGTTTTGGTACCAGTACCACGATGTTTTTATTACTATTGCTTTGTAGTACAGTTTGAACTCTTGTATCGCTATACCTCCAGATTCACACTTCCTGCTTAGAATTGCTTTTGGTATTCAGGGTCTTTTGTTTTTCCATATGAATTTCATGATTGCTTTATCATTTCTACAATAAATGCCGTTGGGATTTTTATTGGCACCGATTTAAACCTGTAGAGAACTTTGGGTAATATCAACATTTTGATGATGTTAGTTCTGCCTATCCATGAACAAAGTACATTTTTCCATCTTCTAAGATCTTTTTCTATCTCTCTCTTTAGGGTTCTGTAGTTTTCATTATATAAATCTTTCACCTCTTTTGTTAGGATGATTCCCAAGTATCTTATATTCTTTGTGGATATAGTGAATGGAGTGGTTTTCCTCATTTCCATTTCAGAAGTTTTTCTGCTGATATACAGGAATGCCTTTGATTAATGCGTGTTGACTTTATATCTTGCCACTTTACTGAATTCATTTATTAACTCTAGCAGTTGTTTGTAGACCCTTTTGAATCTGTTAAATATATTATCATGTCATCTGCAAATAGCGATAATTTAAGTTCTTCTTTTCCTATTTTCATGTCTTTAATTTCTTTTGTCTGTCTAATTGCTCTGGCTAGTATTTCAAGAACTAAATCGAATAGAAGTGGTGATAGAGGGCATCCCTGTCTTGTTCCAGATTTTAGAGGGAATGCCTTCAGTTTTTCTCCATTTACGATGATGCTAGCCTGAGGTTTAGCATATATAGCTTTTACAATGTTGAGGTAAGTTCCTGTTATCCCTAGTTTTTCTAGTGTTTTGAACATAAAGGGAGGCTGAACTTTGTCGAATGTTTTTTCTGCATCTATCAAGATGATCATATGGTTCTTGTCTTTAAGTCTATTGATGTGGTGAATAGCATTTATGGATTTCCGTATATTGAACTAGCCTTGCATCCCTGGGATGAATCCTACTTGATCATGGTGCACAATTTTTTGATATGCTTTTGTATTACATTCACCAGGATTTTATTGAGGAATTTTTGCATCCTAGTTTATTAGAGATATTGGTCTGTAGTTTTGTTTCTTTGAAGTGTTTTTGTCTGGTTTCAGGATCAGGGTGATTTTGGCCTCATAGAATGAATTTGAAAGAGCACCTTCATTTTCTATTTCTTGAAATAGCTTGAAAAGTATTGGTATTAATTCTTCTTTTAAGGTTTTGTAGAGCTCCGCTCTATACCCATCCGCTCCAGGGTTTTTTTTGGTTCGTAGTCTTTTGATGACTTCTTGTATTTCTTCCTTTGTTATTGGTCTGTTTAAATTGTGTGTGTCTTCCTGACTCAATCTTGGCACATCGTATGACTTAAGAAATTTATTGATATCTTCACTATCTTCTATTTCATTTGAATATAGGGTTTCAAAATACTTTCTAATTATCTTCTGTATTTCTGTAGTGTCTGTTGTGATAATGCCTTTTTCATGCCGTATGTTAGTAATTTGAGCTCTCATTCTTCTTCTCTTTGTTAGCATGGCTAAGGGCCTGTCGATCTTATTTATGTTTTCAAAGAACCAACTTTTAGTTTTATCAATTTTTTCAATGTTTTTTTTTGTTTCAATTTCGTTGATTTCTGCTCTAATTTTAATTATTTCTTGTCTTCTACTACATTTGCTGTTGTTTTTCTTTTCTTTTTCTAGGTTTTTGAGGTGTAGTGTGAGTTCATTTATTTTATTTTATATTATTTTTTTGAGGAAAGAACTCCAAGAAATGAATTTCCCTCTTAAAACTGCTTTCATTGTGTCCCATAGATTCCAGTATGTTGTGTCTGTATTGTCATTTGTCTATAAGAATTTTTTATATAATCCTCTATGTCTTCTGTAACCCATTGATCATTCAGTAGAATATTGTTCATTTTTCCATATGATGTATTATTTTTCCTTCCTTCTTTTATCATTTATTTCCAGTTTTATTCCAATATGATCAGATATGGTGCATGGTATTATCTCCAAGCCTTTATATTTACTAAGGGTTGCCCTATGGCATAATATATGAACTATCTTTGAGTAGGATCCTTGTGTTGCTGAGAAGAACTTGTATCCACTTGAGGATGGTTGATATATTCTATATATGTTGGTTAAGCCTAGGTTATTTATTGTGCTGTTGAATTCCATAGTTTCTTTATTCAGTTTTTGTCTAGAGGATCTTTCTAATGGCGAGATCAGTGTGTTGAAGTCACCCGTAGTTATTGTGTTGTAGTCTATTTGACTCTTGAACTTGAGGAGAGTTTGTTTCATGAGCGTTGCAGCTCAATTGTTTGGTGCATACAAATTGATAATTGTTATGTCTTGTTGGTGGATGGTTCCTTTTAACAGTACATAGTGTCCTTCATTATCCCTTTTTATTAACGTAGGTTTGAAATTGATTTTATTTGATATGAGTATGGCTACTCCTGCTTGCTTCCGAGGGCCATGTGAGTGGTATGATTTATCCCAACCTTTTACTTTCAGCCTGTGTATGTCTTTACCTATCATATGAGTCTCCTGAAGGCAGCAGACTGTAGGATTTGTTTTTTTGATTCAGGTTACTAACCTATGTCTCTTGATTGGTGAGTTTATGCCATTAACATTTAAGGTTACAATTGAAATATGATTTTTACTTTCATTCATGTTTATTTATTTATTTATTTTTAGTTTGGCTAGTTTTTACTTTTTGGTTATTTTCCTCCCCCTTTACTGAGATACCTCCTGCTGTTAGTTTGGGGCACTATTTTTCAATTCCTCTTCTTCTAGTATTTTGCTCAAATGCTTTGCAGTGCTGGTGTTCTTTCTGCAAATTCTTTTAGCTTTTGTTTATCGTGAAAGACACTAATTTCATTGTCAAATTCCAAACTTAATTTTGATGGATACAGTATTCTTGGTTGGAATCCATTATTTTTCAGCGTTTGAAATACATTGTTCCAGGATCTACTCGCTTTCAAAGTTTGTGATGAAAATTCAGTCGTTAACCTTATTGGTTTACCCCAGAATGTAATCTGCCTCATTTCTCTTTTAGCTTTTAATATTCTCTCCTTGTTCTGTATGTTAGCTATCTTGATAATTCTATGTCTTGGAGTTGGTCTATTATGGTTTTGAATGTTTGAGGTCATGTAGGCTTCAAGGATTTGGCAATCCATTCCATCTTTTATCTCTGGGAAGTTTTCTAGAATTATTTCATTTAATATGTTGTCCATTCCTTTGGTTTGAATCTCTATGCCTTCTTCTATCCTGATGACTCTCAAATTTGTTTTTTTATGACATCCCATATCTCTTAAATAGATTGCTCATGGGATATAAGCATCTTTTCTGTGTTGACTATATTCTTTTCAAGTTGATAAACTTTGTCTTCATTATCTGATATTCTGACTTCTACTTAATCTAGTCTATTTACAATATTCTCGTTTGAGTTTTTAATGTGGTTTATATTTTTCTGCATTCCTAGGATTACTGTTTGATTTTTTTAAGAACTCTGTCTTTTGGTAAAGCTCCTTCTTTGCCATTTGAATTTGTTTGTTTAATTCATTTTCAAAATATTCTTTTATTGCTTGGACTTGCTGCCTCATGTCTTCTCTAATATTTCTTTCCATCTGAGTTAGGGATGCATTGAGTTTTTTCCCTATCCCTGTTTCTGATGATTCTAGATCCTCCTGTAGAATTAAGTTGTCCGGCATTATTTGTACACCTTTTTCCCTTGTTTTTTCATGAAGTTCACATTACTTTCCAGCTCCGTTTGATTGCTGTGTTTCTGCTCTCTTCTATATATTTGTTTTGGTTTTATATATCTCTATTGTAGCTCCTTTGTGTTGGTAGACTGTGCATGCTAAAGTGGATTCCACTGGGAAGGAATTCCGACGGCCGAGCTCCAGTGATGTCACCTCTCTGCTATGGTGGGCCCCAGGATCTTTGCCCGGGTGTTCGCATGGGGGTGTGGGACTGTACTGTCTCTGTTTGTTTTCAGCTCCTTGTCGCGGGTGTGCAGGCGGTCACAAGCTGTCCAGTCACGCAGTCAGCGGGTGGGCTGTCACCGGCGGTTGTGCGATCTCTAGCCACCCATTAGGGCAGGCATATGGCAGGTGATTGGTCGCTGGTGGGCAGGCGGTCTCCAGCCGTCCAGTCGCACCTGCAGCGGGCCGGCTGTTGCCGGCGGGCGAGCATTCTCCAGGCGCCCAGTCACGCAGGCCTGGCCTCTAGTCCCCTGGTTTCTCCTGCTAGTCCTGGTTTCTCCTGCTACACCAGTTTTCCCCTGAGTAATGCCCTCGGCAGCTCAAACTGTACTCTGGCCTGCCGTTTCTTGGGTGTGGATTGTGTCTATTGGGAACCCCAGCACTCTATTGTTTTTTTTTTTTTCCGTTTGCCCCTTCCCCATCGCTGGCTAGACAGATTTTGTTTTCACCACTGATGGGAGGGGGAGTAGAAGGTCAGGTGCCTCTAGTTTCCCCCCCCATCTTTATTCAGGCTCTCTCTGATAATCCCTCCCCTGGAAAGCTTTGGAAATATTTTATGCAAATATCCTACTGTATGGGAGATGAGCGGAAAACACACAACTGTTTTATTGTTGCAATCTGTCGGAGAGTGGCGGTGGTTACTTCAGCTCTCCAAGATGGTTGCCGTTGGTTTCCTTGGTGGAGTTTCCGTTGTGGGGGATAGAACTGTAGTGCTTCCTTCCCTGACTGAGATCCCGAACTCCGCCTGGGGCTCAGTGGGGGGTCAGCCGGCAGGATTCCACAGAATCTGCAGCAACGTTTCTCCCTGGATGCTAGTCGCTTCTCGGTGGTGCCCCGACGTCTGTAGCCACGGGGCGGGCCGCACGGATCAGTAAGCCCAGATCTCCGGTTGCATATTTGGCTCGCGTTTGAGACTCAATTACCGGACCTCGTTGGTAGAAATCATTCTTTTAGGTTTCGGTGCACACCCATTTTTCTGTAAGATCCTAAGAAGATAGTCTTTTGTCATTCTAACTCGTTATTCACCTGCAATGTGGCGTGGTACACTGGGTGTGATGCACTCTATTCGCGGCCAACATGCAATGTCGAAATATTAGGTTTTGTATGCACCATTTACTGAAGATAGTTTTCAGTACTAGGCAACCAATATGTATTTCAGGTTGATGAATATTTCTGAGAATTATCTTTTGATTGAAAAGTTGATTATAAATCCACATTCATGATATGAATGAATTTGGGGAGTGCACAATAAGGCACATATATTTCATATTTTGAAAAATCTTGAGAGTATATATATATATATATATATATATATATATATATATATACACAGAGAGACATTACAATGTAGCATTATGTATGCCAACCGAAATTTATCGTGAAATACATATCATCCAGAGATCCAAAAATATTAATTTTACTGAACATGGATTTATGTATAATGTTGTTCAAATAGGAGGCTCAGCCATAGGTTGAATTTTCAGTTTCAACAGCATTTAGGAGGAGTGATATCTTCTCACAATTTGTATCTGCCAAGTCAGCCACCTCACAAAAATGTACGTGTGATACTAGGTAGGATTCTATATATGCATATAAAAATACATTTGCTGACTAGGCTACAGAGAAAGGGAGACATAAATTCACATGTTTGTTAACTTTAAAAACACATGGGGAACTATTTCAACAAAAAAATTGACTAGATTTATAACTCCTACCCTATATAATGCAAAAGGCAAGTCCAAGAATACCAAACATGCCTCCTCTTAACTGCTTGTATTTCTATTCTGATTGGGTTATTATTTTCCATGATATTACGATTAGTAGTCAGAGTCTAGTAGGGTAGGGGTTAGTGTCAGGGATTCAGTATTTCAAATGGAAAATTGGAAAATGAATCCAATGTGTATGCAAATATGTGCTACACAAAAATGTTCCCACTCTCATCAAGAACTATGGCTTGACATTACTTTTGCCCCAAGTAAGACACAATTAGAGGAGAAGTGTTAGAAAATCTGTGAATACATATCTGGAATGGAATATGCTCAGTAGTTCACAACACTGGAGGTGGTAGAGGAGTTCCCAAAAGTAAGGGATAGGGTGAACACTCCACAAACATGGAGCTCTGATGGCCTAAAGACTTCTTGAAGAACTGCCTCTGAGGTTGGGCACCTGAAAAATATGTTGTTTTCTGGAGCTTTAGCTTCATTTGTAGTGAGACCATCAAAGCTGGGTCTACATCTATGTGACCTGGAGGACATGGTTTCTTATTTTCCAGTGAAGATGAGGCAGCAGTGCTGAATTTGCTCTTTGTAGGTAAACTGTGACCACTGGGGACTAAGTGTCTCCCCATGTGGACTGTGAAGCCATTTGGTCATCCTCCAAATTTCATGGTGTTTCTTGCTGCTACACTGGGAGTTTGCTATTTGATTCAAAAATACAAGGAGTTCTAGTGGGTCACAGTGCTGGAGGGAGTTCTGTCACATGTGGTGGGTCAGTTTCTGCAGGAGAATGCACCAAACATACTTCTAGCCCACATATATTGCCCCATTGACCATAGCAACTTGATTCTGAACATTGCCCTGAAATCTCTCAGTATTACAAGATGCCTTTATATAGAAGGGACTGCTTGCTGCACCATGTCAGTCACAAGCCATTTGGAAGCCAATGGAAGATCCATAGGCCCCACCACAGATGTTTCATCATACACCTGACCACCACGGCTCTAGGCCCACTACTCAGCAGGCTCCAACTTATTGGCATCTCTGTTCTACACGATTTTCATGAAACCGAGTCAATCAAAGCACTGTCTGGTATACTCATGATCAGCAACAGGACATCCAAAGGTCCTCCATTGCCACCTGGTCATGGGAATTTCAAAAATTTTATGGTATTTTTGTAGCCATTTTTCAATGATGATGTTGGAGGCACTGTGGGTTAAAATTCACTCCAGAAACATTAAATGTAGAGGAAGCACATTTCAATGAAAGCTTTGGAGAATTCTCACAGGCAAGGCTTCTCAAAAAGTGGCCAAATGGTCACATGAAGCCAGTCCCATTGAGGTCTACAATGAGGTCCATGTGTGTTTCGACTCTCAAATATGGCTGACAAGTCTTTCAGAATAAAATCACGTGATATCTTGGCTGTGATTCCCAGTGCTCTGTTGAAAGCCACCCTGCACATAGATCTCAGTTTTCAAGGGGGACTCTCATGCATGGCCTCCGAAAATCCCAACACAATTCATGGCAATAATTCTCTGAGTTCAGTTCCAGAACTCAGTCTCTAAGGGGAATCACACCAGAGTTCATGTAAAGGTGGACCCAGTCATCTCTTCCAAACACCAAACAAATGGCCACAATTAAAACCAAAACACTCCCACATGGGCCTCATGATCTTTCATATAGACACTCATCATAACCTCTGGCTGGATGTTTCCATGAGGGGCGAAACCCAAGACAGTCTCCAAAATAATCTCCCTTGCCCCTTAATGGCCTAAAATCAGGGTTGCCTGGACACACTTCCTGTGAACTAGGAGTGATCAAATAGGCCTGCTGTTAATACTTCTCTGCTTCTCCAATTTGAGGCCTACTGACTGTGGGGTTTATTTTTTTATGTGAATTGGAGTCATTATAAAACCCAAGCACATATCGGCTAGCTTCTGCAGGGTTTGAAGAAATCATTTGACCCAAAGGATCCCTATTCTCACTTGATGAAGGTCAGGAACCTAAAGAGGAAGGGGAGAGACTTCATCCACAATGACTGCTCTTTTGGCCATTTTGGTTTTGAATGCACACATGGGATCATTCTTAAGATACATCAGGTGGTGAGAATCTAAGCCATTGCCTCAAACAGGGCCAAGAGGCTGATTCAGACACATCCCTTTTCAAAGCAATTAAGCGAAGAGGCACAGGTGATGCCATTCATTTAAATTTGAAACCTGTTTTCTTCAGGCTTCACAAAGGGGTGGCCTGAAACAAAGACCTTCCTGACATTCAGGGCAACAGAACAATAGGTAAGCAAAGCAGGGTTTCTCCACTGAGACTTTATTGGTCACACTGATATCTGAGTTTTCTGAGATGCTCGCCATTCCCTTCAGCTATCCAGTACATGGCCATGTAACAGGGTTTGGAAATGGTACATATATTGGACACAAAACCATGAGCCTATTCTGTAGAGTGGCCAGAATTCAGGAAGAACGCACGAACTTTGGAAGATAGCGCGTGTTGCCCATTGATAAGGCAAGCCAAAATCCATTCATCAATTTGGCAGAATAAATGATGGGAAGCTTTCTACTAGACAGGACACATCAATTGATGCATTATCTTTTCTAACGTCTATAACCATGGACACAGTGGGATACACAGACATAGAAACACTCGCCTTGTCAAATGACTTACTAGAAACAGTTCACTCAAAACCAAACAAACCGCCTTTTCTATCTATTCTCAGAACATGAGGCAAATCCACAAACACACAGCGACACCCACAGAGGCACCTCCTTCCCCAAAGTAGGTCTGTGACTATCCAGAGTGTCCTCTGACTGGTGGGTTATAGTATGTTCCCCCGAAATGGCCTGTCCTGTCTCAGATCTGGTCTCTTTAACCAACTCTGTGAAGATGTCAGGAGCCACTGGTGAACCACTATCTGCTTTCTCAGGAAAGGCCCCTCTTTAGAGCTTTTCTGGCTTTTGGCCATTCTCATATCAGTAGGTACCAAGAAAGACTGACTCTGTCCTTGGTATATCCAAACAAGTGAGACCACTGGGACTGGGACTGGGACAGGCTCTGGGTGCCTGTCTTCCTGCATCCCAAGTTCTTAGAGTTCCATCACCAAGGAAGTGAGGTGAGGTCACTTCCTTCAGGAACTGAATGAGGTCACTGCCTTAGCAACAACTTTGTCCTAACAGTTGCTTCCAAGGGTCCCATGAGATGGAGGCTGCCCCTACGTCCTGTGACACTTTCACAAGTTAGAATGTATATCAACCATAGGCACCCGGGACCAGCTCTCCAAACAGGACTGTTTGAGTCCATATTCTAATGGGTGGCACTAGAGCAGATTATGCTTAGTGAATCTAGCCAATCCCTAAAAAACAAATACCAAATGTCTTCTTTGATATAATGAGAGCAACTAAGAATAGAGCAGGGAGGAAGAGCAGGAAGAAAAGATTAACATTAAACAGAGACATGAGGTGGGAGGGAAAGAGAGAGAAAAGGGGAATTGAATGGAAATGGAGGGAGACCCTCATTGTTATACTAAATTACATATTAGAGGTTGTGAATGGAATGGGAAAATAAACAAGGTGAGAAATGAATTACAGTAGATGGGGTGGACAGAGAAGATCTGAGGGGAGGGGAGGGGGGATAGTAGAGGATAGGAACGGTAGCAGAATACAACAATTACTAGTATGGAATTATGTAAAAATGTGGATGTGTAACCAATGTGATTCTTCAATCTGTATCTGGGGTAAAAATGGGAGTTCATAAATCACTTGAAGCTAATGTATGCTAATGTATGAATATGTTATGTCAAAAGATTTGTAAGGTTTTGAACAACCAATAATAAAAAAAAGAACAGAGAGGCTGATTCAGTAACAACCTTTCATCCTGACCAGGTTGTTTGCCATGGAAGTTGACTTTTGCTCTCTCAGGTCCTTCAGTGGTGCCTATATCTTCTCCAGGGATCACTTCTGCATGTACTTTGAGTTTTTCAACAGGTGGAAGATTCACTACATTCCTCTATTTTAGGACCAACACTGTCCCTGCTCTCCTGTAAAGTTAGATTGAGGGAACAGTGTATCGTTTCGCTTAATAACAGGTTTGATTTGGGTTAGGAATCATTCTGCTTGATGAATAATGGTATTGGGAACCTGTGATATTTATAAGAATATATAGGTGAAATATAAGTATGAAAACAGAAATCTAGGTAAGATTGGAATCCCACTAGAGCATTGCGCTCTTGATTGGGATACTTAGCTTTGATACATGTTCTGCATAGATGTTTCAGATAAATCAATAATCAATGGCATAGGACCTTGTACCTTGGATGATTGAATGTAGAAGTGAGTATCCACTCAAACTGGGATAGTCGGTAGGATTAGGAAGATATTCTGTAGGTTTCAGAAGAAGAGTGAGTACAGGAATTGTAATAAAAGTTCTTTAGCAATAGGGTATCACATAGACAGTGAATGTAAATGTCAGCACATGTGAAGTGTTAGTCAAAATTGTGAACTTGTGAAAATATTTAGGAAAGCAGACATCAATAGAGACATTAGGAAATCAGGGAAAGTATAAAGTGAGTGATAGGATTAGACATTTGCAACAGGGCTGAGGTTGAATATATAGTCTTAGGAAGAAACAAATATGTTGTCATAAATAGGATTGACATTTGAGAGCATTAGGCAACCTGGACATGAATGTTTTTAGTAATCCATGCTCACTTTCCATTTAGGCTTTGGTACAATCATAAGTGTGACCTCTGCTTTTTGTGTCCAGAATATTACTGTGATAAATGCATACGTAGATCAGGTGACATGAGTATTTCTTCCACCATTTCTGGGAGCAACATTTTGAAGACGAATAAATTAGTATTGGGGTTACAAATAGATGTACCCTATGTCTATGAATGTAGAGATAATGCATGAATAGACCATACTGTGAATAAATAATATAATTGGTTCCAACTTTAAATAAAGGATTGAATTGATATCTGAATATATACAGAAAATCTTATATTGATATACAATTATTCATTCCAACCAGTAATACATCTAATGGTAATATTAGGGTTATGTTTTATCATGAAGAGTGTGTGAGTTTTGCTTCAAAATGATTATGGAAATCAAAAATAATGTGTTTGAAATGAAGTCTCATGAAAAGACCAGTCAAGAAACCTGGAGGAATACATGTGTTCTGAATCAGTAAATGATTGAAAGTGAATCAAATGCCTATAAATTTGTGAACTTATGGATGAAATATATGTCCTATGATGTTCGTAAACTGTAGAAATTCTATTGTACCAGTGTTGAATAAAATGAACTTCAAAATACACATCATGTCCCATAGGAATCTACTTGCATTGATGTTAAACAGGGTCAGTTAATGTAGAAATATTAGGATTGTATGCACCATTCACTGAAGTTAGTTTTCAGTAATAGGAAACAAATATGTATTTCAGGTGGATGAATATTTCTGAGAATAATCTTGTGAAATGTTGATTATAAATCCACATACATGAACATGAATGAATTTAGGTAGTGTATATAAGACACATATATTTATGAACATGAATGAATTTAGGTAGTGTATATAAGACACATATATTTTATATTTGGAAAAATTTGGAGAATATATATATATATATATATATATATATATATATATATATATATATATATTAAAAAACACAGACAATAAAATGTAGCAATATATATGCTAATCGAAATTCTTCATGAAATGTACATCAGCCACAGATGCAAAAATATTTATTTTACCGAACATCGATTTATGTATAATGTTGTTCTACTAGGAGGCTCACCCATAGGTTGAATTTTCAGTTCCAACAGAGTTTAGGAGGAGTGATCTCTTCTCACAATTTGTATTTGCCAAGTCAGACACCTCAGAAGAATATACGTGTGATACCAGGTAAGATTCTATATGTGCATATAAAAATACATGTGCTTAATTGGCTACAGAGAAAGGGAGACAGGTATTCACATATTTGTTAAGTTTAAAAACATGTGGAGAACTATTTCAGTTAAAAATTAGCTAGATTTATAACACCTACCCTATATCATTCAAAAGGCAAGTCCAACTATACACCATGCCTCCTCTGTACTGCTTGTATTTCCATTCTGTTTGGATTATTTTTCTCCATCATATTAGGATTAGTAGTCAGAGTCTAGTAGGTTATGGTTTAGTGTCAGGTGTCCGGGCCGGCTGGACACTTCAACGTGGGCGTTGAACCTTGTTGGGGAGGAATGAAGGGACAAGAGTGATGAGAGAAGACAGCAAGACAACAGTTCTGATCATGCTGAAAACTTTTATAGTTCTCACAGTGTATTTATATGCTGCGGATGAGAAAGCTCTCTTATCGGCAGTTGCTGGATGTCTTCACAGGGTGAGATAACCTCAGGGTATTTTAGGAAGACGGATAGCCGCAGGATGTCTCAGGGTGATAGATGGCTGCGGGATGTCTCCCAGACAGGAAATCTCGCAGGGGTCTATTTCTTGTAAGTGTCAGGCTATTCTTTGAAGGAGAACTTCCTTCTAGCCCCTGACATCTTCCCCCTTTCTTATATAAAATATTTGACCATACCTTACAGGCCAATGTTTTAGGGGGTTATAGAGGCTCTGTTTCTCTAACAGGCCTTAGAATATCTCCTGATCTGATCGAGCATGTTTACTAGGAGATTTCGTGGTGGCCTAGGCATGTTTTTTAAGGAGACGGCTTTGAGGGGGAAGCATGCCAACTGCCATGCACCAGAGCGTGTCACTCAGAAGACTTGGGTTTTGGGAACCATGGATCCATCCTCCTGCAGTCCTTCCTGCACCCTCTGTTATTATGGCCTAACGTCCTCACTACATGGGTGTGTCCTCCCCCAAACAGAGGGGCCCATGGAGGACGAACCCTTATGGCAAGGGCAGAAGATGGTTGGTCAGAGGTGTTACTTAGAGTTTTATATAAGAAAGCGAGATCTGTGGGCATGTAACCTTAAGAAATAAGCTTGTGAGGAGGGTAGAACATCCTTTTAAATGTTGGCAGCACGGTCTTCCATATCCAGGCGATGATAGTGGACCTGTAGGGGCTTAGAGGCCAAAATATTAATCTGTTCTTTAATAAATTGTAACAGCCTGTTTATAATGCAGGGTCCTAGGGACACCATTAAAAGTAAACCCAACAAAGGGCCTAATAGGGGAAGAAGATAGGGCAGAAATCCATTAAGCCCAGTCCAGAGGGGATTTTCAAATATATCCCTTCGTCTCTTTTCTAGATCTTCTTGAAGCTGCTTAATTTTAGTGCATACTATGCCAGAATTATTGGCATAAATGCAGCATCATTCCCCTAAGGCCAAGCAAATACCTCCCTGGTTAGCTGTCAGCAAATTTAAGCCTCGTCTTTTTTGAAGGAACACTTCTGCCAGGGAGTCTATTTGGTCCTGCAAATCTTTAATGGTTCATGATAGAGTTTTTATCAGTTGTTACTGATAGAGTTTATAATTTGTTGAGACAGGCGATGGTAAGAGTGAATAGACGTGCCTAAGCCAGTGTACCTGTGCCCACAGGAACTGTTATTCCAAGGCTGGCAGATTGTTGGCTGCATCTGAAAAAGAAGAAATTTTGTCCTCATGAGGAGTCCCTCTGTCCCTGTTTTGAGGTAAGTCATTAACCTGTTTAACCAGGAGTTCTGGTAACCATCTTGGGGCTGTTTGATCTTGGTCCAAAACATAAGCTGAGCCTCCTCCCCAGATGAGGACAGGATCTGGGCCTTTTTATTTATTTGTAAGGGGATTGTGTCACATAACAGGTGGGCGAACAGAATTGGACGAGGGATGGCAGTGTCTGTCTGCTGCCAAATGCCCTTCATTGTCTAGGGTAAGAAAAATAAGGGCAAATAATGCATTGTTAAGGCGATGCCTGGGTGTGGTAAATACAAGGGAGGAAGCCTTAAGGAGGGTTAGCCAAGTTTTTAAGTTAAGGTGGGCAAGTTCCACAATGCCTTGGCCCTGAGGGTTGTATGGAATTCCAGGAGTATGACAAATTTGCAAGGTAGCACAAAACTGTTTAAACTTGGCAATGGTATATGTAGGATAAATATCTGTTTTAATATGTATTGGTTTACCCATAACAGAAAAGGCTGAAACAAGATGAGAAAGGACATCTTTGGTAGCCTCTCCAGAATGTGGTGATGCAAAAATAAAGCCGCTGAAGGTATCTACAGAAATGTGTATATATATTTGGCTATTACAAATTCAAGAAAATGAGTAACATCCATTTGCCAAAACTGATCGGGCAGTAATCCTCGGGGGTTAACTCCCAAGTGTTGAATGGGGAGGGAGGCAGCGCAACTAGGGCATGCTTTTACTATTTCTCGTGCCTGTTGCCTGGTAATTTTACAAAGTAATCAAAGGCTCTGGAAATTTAAATGGTGTAGATTGTGTAACTCCGTGGCCTTTTGAATGGAGCCAACAAAAATTGGAAAGATGGAACGAGTTGCTGCATCAGCTTGGGCATTACCTTGAATTAGAGGGCTGGAAAGATCAGAGTGTGCCCTTATGTGTCCTAAGAAAAATGGGTGTTGTCTGACCTGAATTAGCTGCTGAAGCTGGTGAAACAGAAAGGCCGCATTGTTAGAAGCCTTAATGGGGGGTGAAATCACCAGCAGGTGCACAGAATGAGCAATGTAGCCACTGTCTTTATAAATATTAACAGGATTATAAAAAATGTTATAAAAACTTGTGTTATGTCAAACAATTCCACAAACTGTGGTGACTGATAGACAGTATCAAAGGTGGTAGGCTGGTTATTGACAACAAAGACCGCTCGGCCATTACAGGAACCATCTGTAAAGACAGTAAGGGCTTGAGGAATGGGAGCATTTTGAGAAATTTCAGGAAAAGTAAATGGATGTAACTGGACAAAATGTAAAGGGGGGTCATTGGGGAGGTGGTGGTCAATTGTTCCCAAAAGCCTGATAGGGAAATACCTCATTCATCCCTTGTCTCTAGTAAAAATTGGGTTTGGTCCTTAGTATATGGAATAAAAATATTATCAGGGTCTTTGCCAAAATGTTGTAGAGAAATCAAATGACCTTTAAAAATAATAGAAGTTACCTGAGCAAGATAAACAGTAATAACCTTCGAGGATGTGGTGGGAAAATGGACCCAAAACAAGGGGCAGTCTTTATTTTTAAAATGTGGATCTCGCTGCCAAAATATTCCTGTGGGTGTATGAGGAGTGTGTAAATTAACCAGAACCAGAGGAAGGTTATAAGAAATTTGTGTAACAAATTGTTGGGCAATGGCTTCTGTGACTTGGTTTAATGCCTGTTATGCCTTGGGAGTAAGATTTTGAGGGGAGGAGGGGTGGGAATTACCTCTCAAAATATCATTAAGGGTCAAAAGTACACAAGTGCATAATTTTAAATATGTTATTAGCCATTGAATATGCCTCAGTAATTTCTGAAAATCTTTAAGGGTGTGAAGATGGTCCACACGTAGTTGTATTTTAGAAATTTGGATCTGATTTCTGTAGAATTTTAAGGCCCAAACTTTTATAAGAGTCCTGTGTTTGAACCTTATTAGGAGCTATCTGTAGTCCCAAGGTAGTGAGGATTTTGTAAAAGTCCAAGTAACAATTATTAAGATCATGGGTATTAGGTGCAGCAATTAACAAATCATCCATGTAATGTAAAATATAAATTTGTGGCCCTCGCTCTCTCACAGGGTCTACTTCTTGAGCAACGTATTTTTGGCAAAGAGTAGGGATTTTGGCCATACCTTGGGGAAGAACCTTCCATTGTAGTCTCTGCATAGGGCCCTGAATATTAATGCAAGAAAGACTAAAGGCAAAATAGGGTCTATCCACAGGATGCAAAGGAATGGTAAAAAAGCAATCTTTTAAGTCCATAACCATTTTACAATAGTTTTTGGAAATAGCCACTGGTGTGGGAATGTCTGGCTGTAGTGCTCCCATCGGGAGTATAACTTTATTAATGGCACACAAATCTTGTAAAAGGCGCCACTTGCCTGATTTTTTCTTGATAACAAAAATAGGAGTGTACGATGGTGAGGTTGAGGGCTCTACATGGCGGGCTGCCAGCTGTTCCTTCACTAACATGGAGGCAGCCTCCAAATTTTCTTGGGTAAGGGGCCACTGATCCACCCACACAAGAGTCTGAGTCTCCCAAATAATTTTATCTCCATGGGAACAGGAGGGTCAGGAACCGACACTAAAAATCCAAATATCCAAGTCCATATGTATTTTTTTTTTTATTGGTTGTATAGGCTCCACCAGTCCTTGTCTCAGCCTCCCAAGGCCTGTACCAGGGACAAAATTCATACGGAGCATTTGATGAGTCACCATGGAATTGGGACTGGCAAGAATAACTTCTATTTGACTCAAAATATCTCCAGCCCATAGGTAAACAGGGAGGTCAGGAACAACGAAAGAAGTGACAGTTCCCTTATTACCCTCTTTATCAGTCCAGCTAAGAGCAGTAGAGCTGACCAGAGGATTTTTTGACTTTCCTATCCCTTTAAGGTCAGTCAAGGATGGGGTGAGGGGCCAACCTGATCGCCAGTATTTTTGAGAAATAATTGTCGCATCAGCTCCAGTAACTACAATTGCTTGGTATTCCTTTCCTTCAATAAGTAAGGTAAGGGTGTGTCTAATATGAGAAATGGGATGAACCCAATATACCTCAGAGGAGCCCAAGGAGGCAGTCCCCCACAGTAGGTTTGGGAGGTGGAAATGCCCCTTAATCTAAGGGAAGAAGTATTAATTGTGCAAGACTTTTTCCTCCTGGGATGGCCGCAACTCTATTAATAACTGTGGCCATTATTTTTATTTCTCCAGTGAAATCATTATCATTAATGCCAGGGAAGACCTGAACACCTTGTAAGGTAGTAGAGGCTCTTCCAAGAATAAGGGCACACGTATGAGATGGAGGGGCACCCATAATTCCAGTTGGTATTTTCTGGGGCCCTTGCATTGAGTCTAATATTGTATCAGTGGTGGCACAGAGGTCCAATCCTGCACTGCCTGGAGTGGGTAGTTGGAGGGAGCCAATTGTGGAGAAGGATTTTGAGGTAGGTTGGGAGTTTGGGAGGGAACAAACCTCATTGCCCCAGGGAGTTTCTTGAGAAGTAGGAAGAAATAGGCTGTCTGAGGGCATTTGTCATTGATCTACACTCACTGGCCCAGTGATGACCTTTACCATATCAAGGACAAAGTGTAGCTGGGGTCGGTTTAGCTCCAGTTTGAGGAGACACTATTCTTACTCTTTGTTTGCCTGTCGGACACCTGCGTGCAAAATGGCCTGGTTGTTTACAAGTAAAGCAAGTACTTGAGCCAGTATTGTAAAAGGCCTTGGTAAATGCGGCACTAATTTGAGACCCATGGCATGGGCTGCACCCACGCCTGCACAGATTCTAATAAAGTCAGAAAGTTTCCCTTTATCCTTATGATGTCGAAGAACATCCTGACATGCCGGGTTGACATTTTCAAAGGCAACATGTTTTACAAAGGTGCTTTCGCTTTCGCTTGGTCCAAGCAAGCATTCCACAGCTAGGTAAAGCCGGGGAACAAAGTCGCTATAAGGCTCATCGGGCCCTTGTCGAGTTCTTGCCAGGGAAGTGATAGCCGAGGCCCTTTCAGGGAGGCGTCTAAAAGCAACTAAGCCAGCCATCTAAATCTGCGCAAAAAGTCCAGCAGGGAAACGTGCCCGTTTAGTTTTAGTGTCAAAAGTTGCATTGCCCACTAGCTTAACATAAGTCCAGGATTTAGAGGAGGCCTTTGTTAATTTTTTTTGAGTAGTTTCTGACAGGGCTCTTTGAAATCTGCATTCCATAGCAGGAAGTCTCCGGCACTGAGGGCAGCTAGGTCTAAAAATTTCCAATCATTGGGAGTAAGAAATTGTGTGCTGCAGCTTTCTAATAAAGCCAACGTATAGGGCACAGTGGGGCCATAGTGAGCACAAGCCTTTTTAAGTTTTTCAAGAAAATGGAGGCTAAATTTTTTGTAGACACTCTGGGTTCCTTCCTGCCTAGGGGTGAACTCCTCATCCTCTAAGTCCTGATCTCCTTGATCCATTTCCACCGCTTCCTCCTCTTTTTCCTCTTCTAAGTCTTTGACCTCAGCCTGGGCAGGCTTATCTATCTGACTGGTGGTGACTGGAAGGCGAGCACAGGCCAATGGAGCGGCTTCGCCTTTGTATTAGACCACTGTGGGCCAGCTTGTGTTGACTCCATTCCTAAGGCTAATGAAGAGAGCTCAGAGTCAAGGGATCTTTATTCTTTTAAAAATTGGATCTGTTCCCATCCATGTTGGAGAGACTCTCTCAAGGGAGCCAGGTTAGGCAAGGGAAGTGGGGAAAAAATATCTGGGGGTACATTTGGCCCCTGAAGGGCCAGAGCACAAAAGGCAGGAGGGATATAGGAGGGAGGGGAATGTGTAAGTCCTATAGTCTGTGGCAGGGTCCTGAGAGGTGGAGAGTCTTCTGAATGGTAGCGAGCTGCTTCCTTCTCCAAGGTAGCCTCCTCCCCAGGGGTCAATGTTTCTCTGGGATTTAAAACAGCATAAAGGCGGTTGGAAACCATTGGAGCCTTATTCATTAGGGTGGGATTTTGAGGAAGATCAGCAAGGTCCCAGGGTCCTGGGGAGACTAAGAAGGGTCTATGTCTATACTAACTGATGGGCATGCCGAGAAGGGACGAGAGGTCTTTTGCATAGTCTCTTCCCCAATCCTGACAAGTATTAAGGTACCATTGTCAAAGGGTGAACTTTTAAGAATTTCACTAATTTATTTCCAGAAAGAAAAGGTAGGAACAGACACTTTTTCTGGGCCAAAGGATTCATAATAATCTTTTAAAATGTCTCCTACTCTAAGCCATCTTTTACCATCAATGGTACCTTCAAGGGGAAACCATGGAAAAAATTCTTCGATGTATGAAAAGAAAAATATTAAGTCATTTTTCTTAACACGTGCCCCCCATGTATTTAAGGATTCCTTGTGGCCTGACAAAAACAAATCATGTGACGAAACTGCTTGTCCCATGGTGGGTCACTCACTGTGCGTCATCCCCACTCTCCTCCTGGATCTGTCTCTCAGTGGTGTCTGCTGAGGCAATCGCGAGCTCCACTTGTCCAAATCTTCCAGGAGGACAGGGTTCCCCCTCAGTCAAAGGCTCGAGCCCCAGTCGTTGGGCGCCAGTTGTCCTGGCCTGCAGGACACATCAACGTGGGTAGCAAACCTAGGTGGGGAAGAATGAAGGGACAAGAGACACGAGAGATGACAGCAATACAAAAGTTCTGATCAAGCTGCAAACTTTTATTGTTCACACAGAGGAATTTATATGCTGGAGATTTGAAAGCTCTCTTATCAGCAGTTCCTGGATGTCTTCACAAGGTGAGATAACCTCAGGATATTTCAGGAAGACAGATGGCCACAGGATGTCTCAGGAACACAGATGACTACAGGATGTCTCCCAGACAGGATGTCTCCCTGGGGGCTGTTTCTTGTAAGTGTCAGGCTATTCTTTGAAGGAGAATTCCTTCTACCCCTTACAGTCAGGGATTCAGTATTTCAAATGGAAAATTGGAGAAAGAATCCAATGTGTATGCAAATATGTGCTACCCAAAAATCTTCCCACTCTCATCCAGAACAATGCCTTGACATTACCTTCACCCCAAGTAAGACACAATTAGAGGAGAAGAGTTAGAAAATCTGTGAATACACATCAAGAATGGAAAATGCTCAGGAGTTCACAACCTTGGAGGTGGTAGAGGAGTTTCCAAATGTAAGGGAGAGGGTAAAACTCCACAAACATGGAGCTCTGCTAGACTAAAGATTTTTGAGAAACTGCCTCTGAGGTTGGGCACTTGAAATATATGTTGTTGTCAGGAGCTTTAGCTCCCTTTGTAGTGAGACCATCAAGCTGGGTCTGCATGTATGTGACCTGGAGGACATGGTTTCTTATTTTCCAAAGGACATGAGGCGGCAGTGCTGAATTCTCTCTTTGTAGGTAAACTGTTGTCACTGAGTGCTAAGTGTCTTCCAGTTTGGAAGCCATTTGCTCATCCTCCAATTTTGTTGTGTTTCTTGCAGCTGCACTGGGAGTTTGGTATTTGCTTCATGAAATACGAAGAGTTCAACTGGGACACAGTACTGGAGGGAGTTCTGTCACATGTGATGGGTAAGGGTCTGCGGGAGAATGCACCAACCAGGCTTCTATCCCACATAGCTTGCCCCCTTCACCATAGCAATCTGATTCTAAACATTGCACTGAAACCTCTCCATATAACAACATACCTTTACATACAAGGGTCTGGGGGCTGCACCATGTCAGTCACAAACCATTTGAAAGCCAATGGCAGATCCACATCACCCAACCACAAATGTTTTAACACACAACTTCACACCACTTCTCTAGGCCGACTACTCAGCAGGGTCCAAATTACTGCCATCTCTGTTCTACACCATTTTCATGAAACCCAATCAAACAGGCACTTTCTGGTATACTCGTGATCATCAATAGAACATCCAAAGATTCTACAGTGCAAAGTGGTCATGGGAATTTCAAAAATTTCATAGTAATTATCAGACATTTTTCAAGGATGAAGTTGGAGGCACTGTGGGTTTCAATTCATTCAGGAACCATTAAATGGAGAGGAAGCTCATTTCATTGAAAATTCTGGAGAATTCTAACAGGCAAGGCTTCCCAAAGACAGGCAAAAAGGTCACATAAAGCCAGGCGTTTGAGGTCTACAATGTGTGGTCCATGTGTGTTTTGACTTGCAACTATGGCTGCCAATTCTTTAAGAATAAAATTATGTGATATTCTTCCTGAGATTCCCAGTGCTCTGTGAAAAGCCACCCTGGGCCTAGATCTCAGTTTCCAAGGGCAACTCTCATGTGTGGCATCCTAAAATCCCAACACAATACATGGCAATACTTCTTTGAGGTCCATTCCAAAACTCAGTCTCTAAGGGGAATCACACCAGTGTTCAAGACCAGGTGGACCCATCATCTTTTCCAACAGCCACAAAAATGACCACAATTAAAACCAAAACACTTCCACATGGCCCTCATCTTCTTTCATATCGACACTCATCATAACCTCAGGCTGTAGTTTTTCATGAGGGGCACAGCCAAGGACAGTATCCAAAATAAGGTCCCTTGCCCACATTTGCCTAAAGTCAATGTGGCTGGGAAACCCTTCTAGTGAACCAGGAGTGATCAAAGAGGCCTGCCCTTAATACTGCTCTGATTCTCCATTTTGAGGCCTAATGAATGTGGGGTTTAGATTCTTTATGTTAATTGGAGTCATGAGAAACCTATGAACGTATGATCTAGTCTCTGCAGGGCTTTGAAGAACTCATTTGACCCAAAGGTTCCCTATTCTCATAGATGGACGTCAGGAACCTTACAGAGGAAGGTGAGAGACTTCATCCACAATGACTGCTCTTTTGGCTCTTTTGGGTTTGGATGCAAACGTGGGATGCTTCTTTAGATCCATCAGGTGCTAAGAATCTAAGCCATAGCCTCACACAGGGCCAAGAGGCTGATTCAGACACATCCCTTTCCAAAGCAATTAAGCAAGGAGCCACAGATGATGCCCATTCATTTCCATTTGAAAACTCTTTTCTTCAGGCTTCCCAAAGGGGTGGCCTGAGGCAAAAAACTTCCTGACATTCAGAGCAACAGAACAATAGGTAATTAAAAGTACCAAAGCAGGGTTTCTTCACTGAGACTTGTCAGAAGCCAGTGGTGAGCCACTATCTGTTTTCTCATACAAGCCCCCTCTTCAGAGCTTTCCTGGCATATGGCCATTCTCACATCTGTAGGTACCAAGATAGGCTGACTCTGTCCTTGGTAATTCAAAACTAGTGACACCACTGGGAGTGGGAGTGGGACTGGCTCTGTGTGCCTGGATTCCTGGATGCCAATTTCCATTACCGAGGAAGTGAGGTGAGGTCACTTCCTTCAGGATCTGAATGAGGTCACTGCCTTGGCAACCACTTTGTCCTAACAGTTGCTTCCAAGGGTCCCATGAGATGGAGGCTTACCCTACTTAATGTGACAATTTCACAAGTTAAAATGGTATATCAACCATTGGCACCCGGGAACAGCTCTCCATACAGGCCTGATTTGGTCCATCTTCTCTACATTAAGAAGAGAGAAGCTGATTAAGACACAACCCTACATCCTGACCAGGTTGTTTGCCATGGAAGATGACTTGTGGTCTCTCAGGTCCTTCATAGCTGCCTACATATTCTCCAGGGATACTTTCAGCATGGACCTTTTAAGTTCTCAGCAGGTAGAGGATCCCTACATTTCAGTATTATAAGACCACCTCTGTCCCTGCTCTTCTGTAAAGTAAGATTGAGGGAACACTGTATGTTTAGGGTTAATAACAGGTTCAATTTGGATTAGGAATCATTTTCTGGATGAATAATGGTATTGGCAACCTGCGAAATTTATAAGAATATAGAGGTGAACTGTGTGTATGAAAATAGAAATCCAAGTAAGATTGGAAGCCCAGAAGTGCATTGGGCTCTTGATTGTGATACTGAGCATTGAATTACATTCTGCACAGATGTCTCAGATAAATTGATATACAATGGCATAGGACATTGTACCTTGGATGATTGAATGTAGAAGCGAACATCCAGTCAAAAAGGGATAGTCAGTAGGAATAGGAAGATAGTAGGTAGGTACAGGAAGAAGGGTGAGTGTATGATTTGGAACAAAATTTCTTTAGCAACAGGGTTTCGGATAGAAAATGAATTTAAATGTCAGCACATGTGAAGAGTCTGTCACAATGATGAAGTGGGAAAAATATGTAGGTAAGCAGATATCAATAGAGACATTATGAAATCAGAGTTGACTTTGAATATGCAATCTTAGGAAGAAACAAATATGTAGTCATCAATAGGATTGACATTTGAGAGCATAAGTAATCTTGGACATGGATGATTTTAGTAATCCATGTTAATTTTCCATTTTGGCTTTGGTACAATCATAAATGTGAACTTTGAATTTAGTGTCCAGAATATTTCTGTGAATAAATGTATATGTAGATCAGGTGACATGAGTATTTCTTCCACCATTTCTGGGAGCAATATTGACTGACAACTTCTGATTGATAGGTACAGATTCTTTATGTGAATTGGAATCATGAGAAACCCAAGCACCTCTTCAGGGATTGAAGAACTCATATGACCCAAAGGATCCCTATTCTCAATTGATGGAGGTCAGGAATCTAACAGAGGAAGGGAAGATACTTCATCCAAAATGACTGAACTTTTTGCCATTTTGGTTTTGGATGCACACATGGGATCTTTCTTTAGATCCATCAGGTGCTGAGAATCTAAGTCACAGCCTCACACAGGGCCAATAGGCTGATTCAGACACATCCCTTTCCAAAGAAATTTAGCAAAGAGCCATAGGTGATGCCCATTCATTTCCATTTGAAAACTGTTTTCTTCTGGCTTTACAAAGGGTTAGCCTGAGGTAAAGAACTTCCTGACATTCAGGGCAACAGAAAAATAGGTAAGCAAAAGGCCCAAAGCAGGGTTTCTGCACTGAGACTTTCCTGGTCACACTGTCCCTGCTCTTCTGTAAAGTTAGATTGAGGGAACAGTGTATGGTTAGGGTTAATAACACGTTCGATTTGGGTTAGGAATCATTCTGCAGGATGAATATTCGTACTGGGAATCTGCAATAATTACAAGAATATATAGGTAAAATAAAAGTATGAAAACAGAAATCTAGGCAAGATTTGAAGCTCAGATGGGCATTGGGCCCTTGAGTGGGTTACTTAGCTTTGAATTATGTTCTGCACAGATGTCTCAGATAAATCGATATACAATGACATAGGACCTTGTACCTTGGATGATTGAAAGTTGAAGAGAACATCCAGTCACAAAGGGAAAGTCCGTAGGTTTAGGACGATAGTCTCTAGGTTTAGAAACAACAATGAGTATAGGATTTGGACCAAACGTTCTTTAGCAATTGGTTTTCAATAAGAGAGTGAATGTAAATATCAGCACATGTGAAGAGTCAGACACAATGATGAAATGGGGAAAATATGTAGGAAAGCAGATATCAATAGAGACATTAACAAATCAGGCAATGTATAAAGTGAGGGATAGGATTAGACATTTTTAACAGGGTTGAGTTTGAATATATAATCTTAGAAAGAAACAAATACATAGGATTTATCAATAGGATTTACATTTTAGAGCATTAAGCAACCGGGACATGGATATTTTTAGTAATCCATGCTCACTTTCCTTTTAGGCTTTGCTACAATCATAAGAGTGACTTTTGCTTTCTGTGTCCAGAATATTACTGTGTTAAAATTTATATGTAGATCAGGTGACATGAGCATTTCTTCCACCATTACTGGGAGCAATATTTTGAAGACGTATAAATATTGGGGGAACAAAGTGGAGTACCCTGTGTCAATGGATATAGAAATAATGTATGAATAGACGATACTGTGAATAAATAATATAACTGGTTCCAACTTTAAATAGTGGATTGATTTGATATCTGAAAATATACTGGAAATCTTAAACTGATATTCATACATTCACTACAACCAGGTATACATCTAACGGTAATATTAGGGTTATGGTTTATCATGAAGAGTGTGTGAGTTTTGCTTCAAATATGATTATGAAAATCAAAAATAATGTGTTTGGAAAGAAGTCTCATGACAAGACCAGTCAAGAACACTGGAGGAATATATGTGTTCTGAAGCAGGAGGTGATTGAAATTGAAACAAATGCCTATAAATTTGTGAACTTGTGGATGAAAGATATATCATATGATGTGCATAAACTGAAGAAATAGTAATGTACCACTGTTTAATAAAAATGAACCGCAAAATACACATCATGTCCCATAGGAAAATGCTTGCATTGATGTTGAACTTGGTTTTACTGTAGAAATATTAGGATTTGTGTGCACCATTCACTGAAGTTAGTCTTCAGTACTAGGAAACAAATCTGTATTTAAGGTGGATGAATATTTCTGAGAATAATCTTGTGAAAAGTTGATCATAAATCCACATACATAAATATGAATGATTTTATGGAGTGTATAATAAGATTCATATATTTCATATTTTGAAAAATTTGGAGAGTATATATATATATATATAAATAAATATATACACACACACAGACACACACACACACACACAGAGACAGACATTTAAACTAGCAATATATTTGCCAATTGAAATTCATCATGAAATATGTAACATCCACAGGTGCAAAAATATTGATTTCACTGAAAATGGATCTATATATAATGTTGTTCTAATAACAAGCTCACCCATAGGTTGAATTCTCAATTCCAACAGTGTTTAAGAGGAGTGATCTCTTCTCATAACTTGTATATGCCTAGTCAGCAACCTCACAAAAATGTACGTTTGATAACAGGTAGGATTCTATATGTGCATATAAAAATACATGTGCTGAATAGTCTACAGAGAAAGGAGACACCAATTTGTTGAGAGCCACAGCTTAAGGGGCCCCATCAAACTTCCAGTTACCAGCAACATTCCCCTGCGAGATGATTATTGGCTCACAGCGGCCCCAGCAACATCTAGCTGATTGGCTCCTCTGTGGTGATGCACAATGGAGATGCTCATTGAGCTTTTTCCCCACTCTTTCCGACTGCCAGCTGATGATTGGCTCACAGCAGCCCCAGCAACATCAAGCTGATTGGCTCCTCTGCGATGATGCACATTGGGCAGTTTCCCTGCCCTTTCAGACCACAGAGCTGCTCATTGTGGGACTTTTTTGGCTCCACCCACCTGACCCAGCCATATGGCCTCAAGAGCAGGAGGATTGTGGGAGGTGGAGAGGCTTGTGGGTGTGACAGAAACTTTGCAAGGAAGCCAGTGGTGGCAGTTGGGCTCTGAGGGTTTTTCCTAAGGAGCTGTTTTGCTTGGCGTGTGTGGTTCTAAAAATAAACTTTGTTTCTTTTGAAAAGTCGCTCTTGAATCGTGCCCAGCCAGACTGCAGCATTTGGTAGCTCGCACGGGGAGCCACTGAGGGTAAGTGATAAGGTAAACTGCTAGCCCCTGAGGGAAGGGCGAGAGGATCGGTAGCCATTTTAAGATTCCTCTTTTGTTTTGCTTCACTTTTGTTGCCTGTCCATGGAGATGAGTGAGATGGATAAAAAACCGCTCACATCTGAGAAAAAAATTATTTACTTCTGAGGAACAGATAGGGAGAAAGGATGGATGCACATGTCAGTAGGATATAAAGGCTATAATGACTTTTTGTTGTTCCCTTTTTATTTTATTCTGTCTCGGTTTTGTTTGGCATCGTCTTGTTGGGTTGTATTATAGTAGAAATACAGGATCAGAAATTAGTAAAAAAACAAACTGAAAGAGTGTTAAGTAAATTGTTAGAGGAAGGAGGCACCTCAGTAAAGTCAAGAACAGTCAGGGCATACGTTGATACAATACAAAAATGTAGCCCATGGATTTTTAAGGAGTTGTTAAATATACCATAATGGAACCATCATGGTGAAGATTTAAAAGGGGGGAAAAGAACAGCCCAGGGACTCTGACAGTTGGCACATTGCCATTGAGGACGTTTATATCTGGTTTGCTTAGTCCAAAGACTTCAGATCAGACAAAGATAGAGGAACAAAGCTTAGGTCAGAAAAAGCCATCAGGGGCAAAGTTACAAAAGGAGACTGCTACTACCAACTTTCAATAACTAGAGGGCATAAGTGTCCAACCAACAGCGCCTCCTCTACAGGAGACTGTTACTAACACCTTTCTATCACCAGAGTATGTAAATGTCCAAATAACAAGGCCACCTCCATATGCTAGGAGGCCCCCAAACCCCGCAGTTGATAGTTCGGTTCCTGAGACAGGATCTCAAGTATTAACATGCCCTGTATTTGAGGTAGGAGGGCAGCGAATTCACCATGCTTTAAATTTCAAAATAGTGAAGCAGCTAAAAGGGGCTGTAACAACCTATGGTCCTCAAGTACCCTTCATTGTAAGCTTGGTCGAATCCATTAACAACTTGAATATGATGCCAGTAGATTGGGCTAATATGTGTAAAGCTGTGCTAAATGGAGGTCAATACCTTTTATGGAAGGTTGCCAATGAGGAATTTTGCAAGGAGACGGCTAGGTGAAATGCAGAAGCTGGTTATCCTCAGAGAAATCTAGATATGTTGTTAGGAAAGGGACCTTATGAGGACCAGCAGCAACAAATTGCATATGATCCTGGCGTATACGCACAAATTGCTGCAGAGGTGGTTAGGGCATGGAAGACTTTACAAGGACATGGAGATTTACAAGGTCAATCATCTAAGGTAATACAAGGAGCTAATGAATCTTACACTGAATTTGTAGATAGGCTTATTCAAACAGCTACAAGAGTTTTGGGGAATACAGAACAAGCAATGCCATTAATAAAAAACTGGCTTATGACCAAGCGAATCGTAGGTGCAGAGATATCACTAGACCATGGAAACATGAAGATTTAAACACATATATTAAATTATGTAAAGACATTAATGAATAAGAGGAAGTCATGGCAGCTGCAGTAAAACAGGCTTTAGGTGCCAGAGACATCAATGAACAAGGGCAATTTGTGGCAGCTGCATTAAACAGGCTTAAGATGCAAGGCCAGGAACATGCTACAATTGTGAACAAACAGGACATTTTAAAAGGAATTGCTCCATAGGAAGAGGGTTTAACAAAAATAGGTACCAAAGGAGTAGAATACCAGGTATTTGCCCACGATGCCGTAGAGGGAGACATTGGGCTAATGAATGCCGTTCTCAAACCACCATAGAGGGTACTTCATTATCAAAAACGAACAAGGACTAGCTGTTTATCCACGATATCATGGAGAAAGGCACCGGGCTCCATTGCCAAAAAATGGACAGGGGAGCCCAATGCTCTGGGTCCCAAAACCACAAATATACGGAGCACTGGAGGAACCCAGCAACCCCATCAGTGTAGTGCCCAGGACACATTGTGCATGAGACGCCTCATCAGACAAATCAGAGGGAGCGCAGGGTTAGACATCTGCACCTCCGTCAGATCAGTACTAACTGTAGAGATGGGGGTTCAAATCATTCACACATGGTGAAAGGACCTCTTCTCAAAGGAACAGTAGGCTTATTATTGGGACGCAGCTCTTCTAATCTAAAAGGACTTATGATAAGTCCTTGGGTAATTGATCCCGATTATGAAGGTGAAATAAAATTTATAGCCAGTTCTCCAAAGGACATATCAGTAATTTCACCAGGAGATAGAATAGCACAGTTACTAATAATACTCAGTCTGCATGATAAATTTTCCAGTCGTGCTGTAGAAAGAGGTTCCAAGGGATTAGGCTCCACAGGTGTAGATTTGGTTATGCTTTCTTTAAATTTAGATTCTCGCCCCAGGCTAAAACTAAATATTCAAGGACATGAATTTAATGGGCTACTTGATACAGGTGCAGATGTTAGCATTGTCTCTCATCAAGAATGGCCAAAACATTGGCCATTACAACAATACACTCAAACACTTTGAGACCTAGGAGTGGCAACTAATCCCCATAGAAGTGCAATGGTATTGGATTGGAAGGATCCTGAAGAATGTGAAGGAACTATACAGCCATATGTATTGGATAATCTTCCCGTAAATTTATGGGGATGAGATGTCCTAGATCAATTAGGTTTGACATTAACAAATAACATCAATCAAAATGTACACACTATTATGGCTAGAGAAGGTTTTAGGAAAGGAAAAAGATTAGAAAAACAAGAACAAGGTATAGCAGCGCCAATACAAATAGACCAAGCAACAGACAGACATGGGTTGGATTTTCAGAAAGGGCCACTGAGACAATAAAAATTACTTGGAAATCAGAAAGACCAGTATGGCTTCTTCAGTGGACCCTGACTAAAGAAAAGATACAAGCAGCCCAGTTCCTGGTCAAACAACAATTAGCGGAAGAACATATACAACCTTCTGTATCTCCCCATTATACTTTCATTTCTGTCATCAAAAAGAAATCTGGTAAATGGAGATTATTGCAAGATTTAAGAGCCATTAATAATGAGATGGTTATTTTGGAACTGCTCAATCAAGGATTCCTCAATTGTCTGCTTTGCCAAAAACCTGGTATGTTTTAGTTATACATATTAAAGATTGTTTTTTTTTTCATTTCCAATTCTTCTTGAGGATAGTCCAAGTTTTGCATTTACTATCCCTGCACTGAATCATGAAGGTCCTGATCAGAGGTATGAGTGGAAAGTACTCCCTCAAGGGATGGCTAACAGCCCAACTATTTGTCATATTTATGTTAACAAAGTAATCCAGCCACTTAGAAATCAAAATCCTGAACTACAAAAATTTCACAATATGGATGATGTGTTATTAGCACACAAGTTAAAAACCCATTGCTAGAATGTTATGCCACACTTACAAACTTATTAAAAAATTATAATCTAGGGATATCAATTGATAAAATACAATTAAATTTTCCAATTAATTATTTAGGAGTTCTATTATCCTCAACCATGGTCAGTCCACCAAAAATTCAAATACGAGTAGATCAACTCAAATCAATTAATGACTTTCAGAAGTTATTAGGAGACATTAATTGGATAAGGCCTTATCTAGGTATACCAACAGGACAGTTGGGACCTATATTTGATATCCTAAAAGGTCCATCTGATCCAAATTCACCCAGAATGTTAACGCCTGAAGCAATAAAGGCATTAAAAATCATTGAAACATATATGGGAAATATGCATTTGGATAGATTTGATAAAATAATGCCTTTATTATTTATTGTGCTACCAACAAAAAATATTCCTACAGGAGTATTTTGGCAAGAAGTTCCATTATTATGGATACATTTATCTTATTCTTCTAACACTATTATTACTAGGTATCCTGAGGCTGAGGGACAATTAATACTCATAGGAATAAAAGCAGCAAAGGGAGTGTTTGGAATTTCTCCCAATAAAATTATTACTCCATACACTATGAATCAAATTGATGAATTAGCTAATGAGTTAAATACTTGGGCAATAATCATGTGTAAATCTAATGTTTTATTTGATAACCACTTACCATCTAATCTTTTATTGTCTTTTGGGTCATTGCATCCTGTAATTTTTCCAAAAATTACAAGAAAACTCCTATCATGAATGCTCCAAATATATTCACTGATGGGTCAAATAATGGTACAGCAGCAATAGTTACACCTGATCAAATTTTTACATTTTTAGCACCCCAAAAATCAGCTCAAAAGGTAGAGCTTAATGCAGTATTATAAGCTTTTGTGATGTTTAAAGATTCTGTGTTTAATTTATTTTGCAATAGTCAGTATATAGTTAATGCTATAGTATCTCTTGAAGATGCTGGTAGGATTTCCCCTTCCTCTACTGTTTTCTCTTTCCTTTCCAGTATACAAAGTCTAATCTGGGACAGAAAATATCCATTCTTAATAGGACATATCTGGGCACATACAGGATTGCCTGGAGCCCTTAGTTTGGGCAATGATTTAGCAGGTAAAACTACACATGACATACATACATATTTTCTGTACACTAGAAGAAGCTATAAATTTTCATAAAAAGTTCATTATCAATGCTAATACTTTACAAAAGCATTTAAAAATAACTAAGGAACAAGCTAGACAAATAATAAAACAATGTCAAAATTGTGTGACCATTTTACCACATTTTAATCTTAGAGTCAATCGTAGAGGATTGATACCTTACCATATATGGCAGATGGATGTCACACACTTGCCAGAATTTGGAAAATTAAAATATTTGCATGTTACAGTTGATACTTCTTCTGGATTTTTGATGGGCTCCCTTCATGGGGGAAAAAAACTAAAGATGTTATAGCTCATTGCTTACAAAAATTTGCCACTGTGGTCATTCCAAAGCAGTTAAAAACTGATAATGCCCCCGGTTATACTTCTACCTCTTTTAAACCATTTTGCTCATCATTTGGCATTACTCATATATCAGGAAACCCATACAATCCACAGGGACAAGCCATAGTTGAAAGAGCACATCACACTATTAAAATGTACTCATTAAAGTAAGAAGACAGAATTGGGAAGGGATATAAATTCCCCAAAGATAAACTTAAAATAACCCTTTTTACTCTAAACTTTTTAAATTTGGATTTTCAGGACTTAGTGCTGCAGAAAGGCATAAGTGTCCAAAAAATGTGTATAAGCCCGAGGTACTTTGGAAGGATATTCTAACAGGACAATGGAAAGGTCCTGACCCATTAATTTTCTGGAGTTGGAGGTCTGTTTGTGGGTTTCCACAGGAAGAACAGCAGCCGATTTGGATTCCAGAGAGATTAACTAAGATCCCAACCCAGTGATTGCCTGGAGTCGGGGGTCTGTTTATGTGTTTCCACAGGGAGAACAGCAGCCGATTTGGATTCCAGAGAGATTAACTGAAGCGATTTCGATAGACCAAAATAAGATGATTTGGCTCAAATCCATAACAGCTGATATCCAAACTCCAGTTTGGCTATCCTTACATCTGTGACAGAACAGGGATGCTTTTTTCAATATCTATTTTATTATTGCCCTTTCTCAAATCATGAAGTTCTCTTTTGTTTTTTTGAGCTCATACAGACCTAGGTTAATGTTTTGCTTATCAGTTCTATTTTTTGACTGTAGAGTTTTTAAACATTGCAATGATGATTTCACATGTAAAATGTTATAAGGCCTTTACTATTATATTATGTGTTGTATGTATTTATTATGTGTGCACACTTGTGTTTTGTGTTATATATTTGAATGTGCGTATGTCCATATATCACATAAGATGAGTGCTAATGAAATAATATATCCATTTTTTTTTTATTCACGTGAATTAAATTGTTTAATTTAAATTGGGTAAACAACTGTTCAGGATTGTTTTAATATGTGAGAAAATAGGAGGTTAACAGACGTGTTTGTTTACTTTCACTTTTCCTTTTCATTATATTTAATTATTCTCTTCAAGATAACGTAAATTGTTAAGAAAATTGTTTTCTTTTAGTGCCTTCAGGAATGTTACAGAATTTTTTCTTTAGCCATTATTGCCAGAATTCCTATCTTCATCCCAGTGCCGGTGAAGACAAAGATAAAATCAATCTACAGATTCTGCAATAGCCATCACTGAACTGCTTGTAGAACTTGCCTGGATTATGTATCACTTGTATGCATTGTGAACTCACTTGTATGCATTGTGAACTCACTTGTATGCATTGTGAACTATCTGCTGGTGCAGCGAATTGTGGCAGTGTTGGGGTACTTATGCTGATGTTGTCATCAGTGATAGAATTTTTCCAATAGGAGCCATCAATTTACTTGGTGTATCTTCCCTATTCTCACTTGATAGAGGTCAGGAAACTTACAGAGGGAGGCGAAAGACTTCATCAGCAATGACTGCTCTTTTGGCAATTTTGGTTTTGGATGCACACATGGGATTTTTCTTTAGATCTATCAGGTTCTGAGAATCAAAGCCACAACCTCACACAGGGCCAAGAGGCTGATTCAGACACATCCCTTTCCAAAGTAATTAAGCAAAGAGCCACAGGTGATGCCCATTCATTTTAATTTGAAAACTGTTTTCTTCAGGCTCCACAAAGGGGTGGCCTGAGGCAAAGACATTCCTAACATTCAGGGCAAGGGAACCATAGGTAAGCAAATTGCCCAAAGCAGGGTTTCTCCACTGAGACTTTTCTGGTTACACTGATCTCTGAGGTTTCTGAGATGTTCCCATTCCCTTCAGCTATCCAGTACATGGCTATGTCACAGAGTTTGGAGGTGGTACATATCTTGGACACAAAACCATGAGCCTATTCTGGAGAGAGGCCAGAAATCAGGAGGTGAACAGGAACTTAGGAAGATAGCAGGTGTTGTCTATCCATAAGGCAAGCTGCAGTCCATTCATAAAAAGGGCAGAATAAATGCCTGGAAGCTTCCTACTAGTCAGGACACCTCCATTGATGTATTCGCTTTTCTAATAACTACAACCACGGACACAGTGGATACACAGACATAGAAAAACTCGCCTTCTCAAACGACTTACTAGAAACAGTCAACTCCAAACCAAACAAACAACCTTTGCTACCTATTCTCAGAACATGAGACAAAACCACGAACTCACACCCACACCCACTAAGGCACCTCATTCCCACAACAAGGTCTGTGACTATCCGGAGTGTCCTCTGACTGGTGGACCATACTATGTTCCCCCAAAATGGCCTGTCCTTTATCAGATCAGGTCCCTTTTGCCAACTCTGTTAAGTTGTCAGGAGCCAGCAATGAGCCACTACCTGCTTCCTCAGGAAAGGCCCCTCTTCAGAGTTCTCCTAGCATTTGGTCATCCTCACATCAGGAGGTACCAAGAAAGACTGACTCTGTCCTTGGAAAATTCAAACAAGTGTGCCCACTGGGAATGGGACTGGCACTGGCTCTGGGTGGCTGGCTTCCTGGATCCCAAGTTCAGAGAGTTCCATCACCAAGGAAGTGAGGTAGGTCACTTCCTTCAGGAACTGAATGAGGTCAATACCTTGGCAACCACTTTGTCCTAACAGTTGTTTACAAGGGTCCCATGAGATGGAGGCTTCCCCTACTTTCTATGACTCAGTCATAAGTTAGAATGGTATATCAACCACAGGCACCATGGAACAGCTCTCCACACAGGCCTGGTTTTGTCCATCTTCTCTACATTAAGAACAGAGCGACTGATTCAGACACAATACTTCATCCTGACCGGTTTTTTTGCCATGGAAGATGATTTTGTGCTCTCAGGTCCTTCATAGCTGCCTAAGTCTTCTCCAGGGATCATTTCTGCATGGACCTTTGAGGATTTCAGCAGGTGGAAGATCCCCTACATACCTGTATTGTAAGACCAACTGTGTCCCTGCTCTACTGTAAAGATAGATTGATGGAACAGTGTATGCTTAGGGTTAATAACAAGTTTGATTTGGCTTAGGAATCATTCTGTGCAATGAATAATGGTTTTGGGAACCTGCAATATTTACAAGAATATATAGGTGAAATATAAGTATGAACACAGAAATCTAGGTAAGATTTGACCCCCAGAAGTGCATTGGGCCCTTGATTGAAATACTCAGCTTTGAATTATATTCTGCACAGATGTCTCAGATAAATTGATATACAATGGCATAGGACCTTGTACCTTGGATGATTGAATGTCAAAAAGAACATCCAGTCAGAAGGATAGTCAGTAGGATTAGGAAGATATTCATAGGTTTAGAAAGCAGAGTGAGTATAGGATTTGAACCAAACGTTCTATAACAGTAGGGTTTCGGGTAGAGAATGAATGTAAATATCAACACATGTGAAGAGCCAGTCACATTGATGAACTCTGGAAAGTATGTAGGAAACCATATATCAATAGAGACATTAGGAAATCAGGCAAAGTATAAAGTACGTGATAGGATCAGGCATTTTCAACAGTGTTGAGGTTGAATATATAATCTTAGGAAGAAACAAATATGTAGTCACCAATAAAATTGACATTTGATAGCATTAGGCAACCTGGACATAGATGTTTTTAGTAATCCATACTCACTTTCCATTTAGACTTCGGTACAAACATAAGTGTGACCTTTGCATTTTGTGAAAGAAGTCTCATGAAAAGACCAGTCATGAAACCCTGTGGAAAACATGTTTTCTGAATTAGGAAGTGATGAAAAGTAAAACAAAATGCCTATAAATTTCTGAACTAGTGAATTAAATATATATCCTATCATGTGCATTAACTGAAGAAAAAGAAATGTACCAGTATTGAATAAAAATGAATGACAAAATACACATCACGTCCCATAGGAATCTACTTGCATTGATATAAAACTGTGTCAGTTACTGCAGAAATATTAGGATTTGTATGCTCCATTTACTGTTAGTTTTCAGTAATAGGAATCAAATATGTAGATCAGGTGGATGAATATTTCTCAGAATAATCTTGTGAAAAGTTGATTATTAATCCAAATACATGAATATGAATGAATTTACGAAGTGTATAATAAGACACATATATTTCATATTTTGAAAAATCTGTAGAGTGTGTGTGTATATATATATAAACATACACACACACACACACACACACATACACGCACGCACACAAACAGACATTAAAAAGTAGCAATATATGCCAATTGAAATTCACCACGAAATATATGTCATCCACAGATCCAAGTAAATTTGTTTTACTGAACATGGATTCATGTATAATTTTATTGTACTAGGAAGCTCATCAATAGTTTGAATTTTCAGTTTCAACAGCGTTTAGGAGGAGTGATCTCTTCTCACAATTTGTGTCTGCCAAGTCAGCCACCTCACAAGAATGTATGTGTGGTACCAGGTAGGATTCTATATGTGCATATAAAAATACATGTGCTGAATAGGATACAGAGAAAGGTAGACAGGAATTCACATATTTGTTAACTTTAAAAACACATGGAGAACCATTTCAACAAAAAATTGACTAGATTTATAACTCCTACCCTATATAATGCAAAAGGCAATTCCAATGATACACCATTCCTCCTCTGAACTGCTTGTATTTCTATTCTGTTTGGGTTAATTTTCTCCATCATATTAGAATTAGTAGTCAGAGTCTAGTTGGCATGGGTTTGTGTCAGGGATTCAGTATTTTGAATGAAAATTTGGAAAATGATTCCAATGTTTATGCAAATATATGCTACAAAAGTATCTTCCCACTCTCATCCATAACAATGCCTTGAGATTACCTTGGCCCCAAGTTAGACACAATTAGAGGAGAAGAGTTAGAAAATCTGTGAATACATATCTGGAATCAAATATGCTCACGAGTTCACAAACTTGGAGGTGGTAGAGGAGATTCCAAAAGTAAGGGACAGGGTAAACACTCCACAAACATGGAGCTCTGTTGGACTAAAGACTTCTTGAGGAACTGCCTCTGAGGTTGGGCACTTGAAATATATGTTGTAGTCAGGAGATTCAGCTTCCTTTGTAGTGAGACCATCAAATCTGGGTATGCTTCTATGTGACCTGGAATACATGATTTCTTATTTTCCAATAAACATGAGGAAGCTGTATTTAATTTTCTGTTTGTAGGTAAACTGTGGCCACTGGGGGCTAATTGTCTACTCTTGTGGACTCTGAAGCCATTTGGTCATCCTCCAGTTTTCCTGGTGTTGCTTGCTGCTGCACTGGGAGTTTCGTATTTGCTTCACGAATTACAAGGAATTCACCTGGGACAAAGTGCTGGAGGGAGTTCTGTCACCTGTGGTGAGTCAGGGTCTGCAGAAGAATGTACCAACCAGGCTTCTATTCCACATAGCTTGCCTCCTTGACCATAGCAACCGGATACTGAACATTGGCCTGAAACCTCTCCATATAACAAGATACCTTTACATAGAAGCGTCTGCTGGATGCATCATGTCAGTCACAAGCCAATTGGAAGCCAATGGCAGATCCACATGGCCCCACCACAGATTTTTTTATCACACACCTGCCCATCACTGCACTAGGCCCACTACTCAGCAGGGTCCAACTTCCTGGAATCTCTGTTATACACCATTTTCATGAAACTCAGTCAATCAAGTCACTGTCCTGCATAATCATGTTCAGCAACAGGACAACCAAAGTTTCTCCAGTGCCATCTGGTCATGGGAATTTCAAAAATTTCATGGTATTTATCTAGCAATTTTTCAAGGATGAAGTTGGCAGCATGTGGGTTTCAATTTATTCAGGGACCATTAAATGTTGTGGAAGTTCATTTCAAATGAAGTTCTGGAGAACTCTCACAGGCAAGGTTTCCCAAAGATTGGCCAAAGGGTCACATAAATCCAGGCCTATTGAGGTCTACAATGTAACGTCCATGTGTGTTTTGACTCTCAACTAAGACTGCCAAGTCGTTAAGAATAAAATCATGTGATATCAAGCCTGAGATTCCCAGTGGTCTCTGGAAAGCCACCCTGGGCCTAGATCTCAGTTTCCAAGGGTGACTCTCATGCTTGGCCTTCTGAAATCCCAACTCAATTCATGGCAATACTTCTCTAAGTTCAGTTCCTGTACTCAGTCTCTAAGGGAATCACACCAGAGTTCAAACTCAGGTGGACTCAGTCATCCCTTTCAACTGCCACAAAAATAACCACAATTAATACCAAAACACTCCCACATGGCCCTCACCTTCTTCCATATAGACACTCATCATAACCTCTGACTGTAGATTTCCATGAGGAATGCAGCCCAAGACAGTGTCCAAAATACGCTTTCTTGCCCCTCATTTACCTAAATTCTGAGTGACCTGGACCCTTTCCTGTGAACCAGGAGTGATCAAATAGGCCTGCCGTTAATACTGATCCACTTCTCAAATTTGAGACCTACTGACTGTGGGGTTTAGATTCTTTATGTGAATTGGAGTCATGAGAAAACCCAACCACCTATGTGCTAGCCTCTGCAGGGAATTGAAGAACTCATTTGACCTAAAGGATCCCTATTCTCACTTGATTGATGTCAGAAACCTTACAGAGGAAGGCGAAAGACTTCATCCACAATGACTGCTCTTTTGCTATTTTGGTTTTGGATGCACACATGGGATCTTTCTTTAGATCCATCAGTTGCTGAGAATCTAAGCTACAGCCTAACACAGGGCCAAGACGCTGATTCAGACACATCTCTTTGCAAAGCAATTAAGCAAAGAGCCACAGCTGATGCCCATTCTTTTTTATTTGAAAAAGGTTTTCTTCAGACTTCACAAAGCGTTTTCCTTAGGCAAAGACCTTCCTGACATTCAGGGAAACAGAACAATAGGTAAGCAAAAGGCCCAAAGCAGGGTTTCTCCAATGAGACTTTACAGGTCACACTGGTATGTGAGTTTTCTGAGATGCTCGCCATTCACTTCAGTTATTCAGTACATGGCCATGTCACAGAGCATGGAGGTGGTACATATCTTGGATACAAAACCATAAGCCTATTATGGAGAGTGACCAGATTTCTGGAAGAAAACAGGAACTTAGGAAGATCGTAGGTGTTGCCCATCATTATGGCAAGCCGCATTCTATTTATAAATTGGGCAGCATGAATGCTGGTAAGCTTTCTAAAAGACAGGACACATCCATTGATGCTTTCTCTTTTCTAATATCTACAATCATGGACACAGTGCGATACAGCGACACAGAAACACTCGCATTGTCAAATGACTTACTAGAAACAATTCCCCCCAAACCAAACAAACCTCATTTCCTACCTCTTCTCAGAACATGAGCCAAAACCACAAACCCACACCCACACCCACAAAGGCACCTCTTTCCTCCAAGTAGGTTGTGACTATTTGGAGTGTCGTCTGACTGTGGGCCATTCTAGGTTCCCCCAAAATGGCCTGTCCTCTCTCAGATTTTGTGTCCTTTGCCAAGTCTCTGAAGTTGTCAGGAGCCAGCAGTGAGCCACTACCTGTTTTCTCAGGAAAGGCCCCTCTTCAGAGTTTTCCTGCCATTTGGCCATCCTAACATCAATAGGTACCAAGAAAGACTGACTCTGTCCTTGGGAAATTCAAAAAGTAAAACCACTGAGACTGGGACTGGGGCTGTCAATGTTTGACTGGCTTCCTGGATCGCAAGTTCACAGAGTTCCATCACCAAGGAAGTGAGGTGAGGTCACTTCCGTCAGGAACTGAATGAGTTCACTGCCTTGGCAACCAATCTGTCCTAAGAGTTGCTTCCAAGCTTCCCATGAGATGGAGGCTGCCCCTGCTTCCTGTGACCCTTTCACAAGTTAGAATGGTATATCACCCATAGGCACCCAGGAGCAGCTCTCCACACAGGTATCATTTGGTCCATCTTCTCTACATTAAGAATGGAGAGGCTGATTCAGACAGAACCCTTCACCCTGACCAGGTTGTTTTTCATGGAAGATGACTTTTGCACTCTCAGGTCCTTCAGAGTTGCCTACATCTTCTCCAGAGATTATATCTGCATGGACCTTTGAGGTTATCAGCAGGTGGAAGATTCCCTATATTCCTGTATTGTAACACCAACTCTGTCCCTGCTCTTCTGTAACGTTAGATTGAGGGAACCATGTATGGTTAGGGTTAATAACATGTTTGATTTGGGTTAGGAATCATTATGCTGAATAAATAATGGTATTGGGAACCTGCAATATGTATAAAAATATATAGGTGAAATATATGTATAAAAACAGAAATCTAAGTAACATTTGAAGCCCAGAAGGGCACTGGGCCCTTGATTGGGATACTTAGCTTTGAAAAAATTGATATACAATGGCATAGGAGCTTGTACTTTGGATCATAGAATGTAGAAGAGAACATCCAGTCAAAAAGGATAGTCGGTAGTGAAAGGTAAATAAAATAGGTACTTGTCACTTACTGTTTTTCTGTATGCTTAACAAAACACTGTTGAAATCTTGAGAACTGTTTGCTAATCTTGTTCCCAGAATGTGCTGTCCCCAACTGCCAAAGTGTAGAATGTACTCCCTCACCCGGTTGCATGCAAACCGACCACTCGCCCTGACCCATCAGTATACTTCCCTCCCTGCCCTCTCCAAGGAAAATATATATGTTCTGCTTAAACTGTTCTCAGGGCTCTCTGCTCTATTCAAGTGAGCTCCGAGCCCCAGCATGCTGGACCCAGAATAAACCCTTTGCTGTTGGATAAGGCAGTCTGTTAGTGGTCTCTTCCTTCCATGCTCACCCGACCTTTACATATGGAGATTCCACCGAGTTTTGGCAGCGGCGGACAAAAGACCCTAACGGGTTCCTCTTGGGTTAAGTAAGGCGCCTCTTTCTTGTTTCAGTGTTAAGGTTAGTGCTGGGCAAAATGGCTGTCGATGAAGTGCGTGAGTTCTCTCCGATGGTGGCTGACAGACGTGTCACAGAGCCACAGGCCACATCCCTGGGGAACTTCCCAAAGACTCGGGAAATCGAGGAACAATAGTCTCCTCGACTCAGTAATATTTTGTATCTGATTCGGAATTGCCAGCCCATTGGGTTTTGCTGGCTACTCAGTCCTGGTCTCAGTTTTGGATGTCCATTGAATGTCTTTATTGTCTTGTCTTGTCTGTGTCGTGTGTCTTGCATTCACTCTTTGTGTATCTTTCATTATGGGACACAGCACTTCAATGCCCCTGTCCCTGACCCTTGATCACTGGACCAAAGTCCGCTTAAGGGCTCAGAATCTTTCTTTTTTAGTTAAACGCTGGACCTTTCAGAATCTCTGTGCCTCAGAATGGCCCACCTTTGAATTTGGATGGCCCCTAGAAGGATCTTTCTACTTCCCACTAATTTAAGAAGTCAGAGATATTGTCTTTCACCCGGGCACACATAGCCATCCGGATCAACAGCCATATATCTTAACTTTGCTGGACCTCTGCAAATCTCCTCCTCAATGGGTGAAGCCTTTCTTTGTCCCTTCCCCTGCTCCTACTCCTTCCCCCATGATCTCTCAAACCCTCTGCTCCTCCTCCTCCTCCACCCTTTGTAATCCCTGAGTCAAAAGATTTGACTCTTCTGGACTCTCTTCCCCCTTATTATACCCTGCCTTCGTCCCCCAACCACCAACACCCTCTAAGTGATTCCCCTGCAGCTGACTCAGCCTCTCTACCACTGGAGGAATATAAGCTGGCCCAGCGCCCTCCAGATAACTCCCCCGCAGGAAACACAGCCCCTCCTCCGCAGGAGGAAGCTAGCCCAGCTAAGGAAACTTGATGGTGGTGAATGATTGAAAACCCTGGAACTCCTGTGATGCTCCCACTATGTCTCTACAGACCATTGATTGACGAAGGCCATGGGGGGAAAATGCAAGCCTACAAATATTGGCCTTTCTCCTCTTCCGACCTATATAACTGGAAATATAACAATCCCCCTTTTTCCGAGGTCCCCACAGGGCTCACAGGTCTGGTTGAGTCATTGATATTTTCACATTTGCCTACTTGGGATGACTGTCAACAATTCCTAGGGACTCTCTTCACGACAGTGGAACAAAAGAGAATCTTCCTGGAAGCTATAAAAAAATGTCCTCCGACCAGATTGGAGAGTGATACATCTTCCCAACTTAATCAAAGCTGGTTTTCCTTTGAAACAACCCAACTGGGACACCAACACCATTGAAGTTAGAAAGCATCTGTCCATTTATCGCCAGGTTCTAATAGTGGGCATCCGAGTGGCCACTAGGCGACCAACTAATTTGGCCAAGGTAATAGAGATTATTCAAAGGCCTGATGAATCTCCCTCTATGTTTCTAGAGAGAATTATGGAGGCAAGTAGGAGATATACTCCTTTCGATCCACAGGCAGAGGATCAAAAGGCATCTGTCATGATGGCCTTTATTGGGCAAGCTGCCCTGGATATTAAAAGAAAGTTACAATGCTTAGATGGATTACAAGATATGACTTTGAGTGATTTAGTCAGAGAAGCCAAGAAAATATACCTTAAGAGAGAAACTGAGGAAGAGAATGAAGCAAAGTGAGGATAAAAGAAACAAAAGACAGAATAAGGCATTGACTAAGGTCCTGGTCACAACAACAAAAGGGCCAGAAATTAAGAAACAGGGAGACAGGAAGGGATACCTGGTCCCATGCCAGAGGCCACCCCTGGCCTCAGATCAATGTACCTACTGTACAAAAAAAAGGACACTGGGCCAAAGAGTGCACTAGAGAGGGACAGCCACGCCAGTCAGCCATTCTGACTCTGGAGGATGACTATGAAAGTCGGGGCTCAGATCTCCTCCCCGAGTTCAGGGTAACTTTTGAAGTGGAGGGTACCCCAGTAATCTTTGAAGTGGATAAAGGGGCAATATACTCATCCCTAGTGTCACATTGGGCCCTCTATCAAATAAAAGGTCTCTAGTTCAAGGGGCTAATGACAGTAAATATCGGGCTTGGACAACTAAGAGGATCATGGACCTGGGGAAAGGAAAAATCCATCACTCCTTCCTAGTAATCCCAGAATTCCTAGGCCCATTGATGGGCAGAGATCTGCTCACCAAGTACCGGGCCAAAATAACTTTTAACCCTGAAGGCCCCCAAGTGGAATTTCTAAATCCTTCACTAAAAACTCCTATAGTCACAGCTCTAAATATGTCAGTAGAAAATGCACATCAACTCACTCACCTTGGTTCAAAGAAACTGCAGGTATTTCTGAAGTATCAAGAACAGAGTTTTCCACTAACTGACTCACAGCAAAAAGAAATAACTAAATGGGTATAAAAAGCCTGTCGAGTCCATCAATTGGTAAATGCTTACCCTTCCAAGCTTCCTGCAGGAAAGCACCTACGAGGAACCAGACCAGGACAATTCTGGGCAGTTGACTTTACTGAAATTAAGCCAGCAAGGTATGGACATAAATATCTTCTAGTCTTTGTAGATACATTTTTAGGATGGATTGAAGCCTTCCCCACTAAAAGAAAAAAAAAGGAAACAGTGCAAATGGTGGTCAAGCAGATCCTGAAAGACATTTTTCAAAGATACGGCCTGCCAAAGGTAATACGGTCTGATAATGCACCGGCGTTCGTGGCCCAAGTAAGTCAGGGGTTAGCCAGGAACCTGGGGATTCATTGGAAGTTTTATTGTGCTTACAGACCCTAGAGTTCAGGACAGGTAGAAAGAATGAATAGAACCATTAAAGAGACCTCAACAAAATTAAGCTTAGAGACCAGCATAAATGATTGGACTATGCTCATGCCTTATACAATGTTTCGTGCAAGAAATACGCCCTCTGTTTCTTTGAGTAACCACACCCCCTGTGAATATCTAGGGTGCCTCTCCTCCAGTAATGGACCAAAGCCCAACTCTAAGACCTAACGATCCCTTTCACACCCCCTTGCTTGACAGACTTAAAGCTCTTGAAAGATCTCAGTGATACCTGTGGAAAAAGCTGGCCACTGCCTACCAAACTGGGGACGAGGGGACTCCACATTGATATCAAGTAAGAGATTCATCTACATAAGATGATATCAGGTGTCATCCCTGGAACCCCACTGGAAAGGACCATACCAGGTGGTACTTAAAACATCTACAGTGGTAAAGGTAGATGGAATCACTTCCTGGATCCATGCCTCTCATCTCAAGCCTGCGCCCTGTCCACACTCTGGCTGGAAACTGGAAAAGACTGGTAACACTTTCAAATTGCATATTCACCATGTGGATAAGCCTATAGACTCTCCCCTCGGCCACAAGTAGTCCTAACCCTCATCAGCCCGTTCAGCAGCGTTGGCTGATCACAAATTCTACTGGAAAAGAAGTATAATCTATCTCGCATACAGCCCACTTAGGGACCTGGTGACCATCTCTCCACCCAGACATTTGTCAGCTGGCTATAGGTCTTTCCTAATGGGATATCCCTGATGAAGAGGATCCCACTAAAATTCCATTAAATCCCTTCCTTACCATAGATAATGGAAACAAACATTATGGATGTAGGGACACACGAGCCAGATGCAGGTTGGCTAGCCTAGATTACTGTGTTTACCCGGCCGACTGTCAAAGCCATAAACAGCCATGGCTATGTGGGGGAAAAGCCGACTTCTTCTGTAAGTCATGGGGATGTGAGCATACAGGGGCTGCCTGATGGAACCCAAACTCCGCATTAAATTCAGTACACAGCATTGGCCATATTACGAATTAGAAAACAAAAACTGATGGCAACCAGAGGGGACTCTAGATCCTCAAATCCTGTGTGACCTTTTTAACATCTGCTGGTGCTCAAAAGGGTAAAAGGAGATTCCACTATGTAGAGGCCTTTTCCCTTCTTCGCTCACATCCTGAACTATGCTTATCCAATAGATCCTCACCTTCAGCCTTCTGCTCCAGAGTCTCTGCTGTCACTCCCACCTCAGCAACCTGATTTCTCCACTACAATTATTAGATCAAAAATCCAAATCTCTGCTGGTTCTCAGACCATTGCCCCCTTGCTGACGTAGCAAGTACTGAGGTACCCCTCCACCCACTCACTCCTCTCTTCTCCTGTCAGTGCCCGCACCGGGTCCCACCAGGTCCTCTTACCAACTAAACCAAGGCTCAAACCAGCTGAGGAGAGCCCTCAGACCCATATCCAAGATGTAATAAAAATGGCCTTTAAAGTTGCTTTGTCATCACTGAAAACAGTTTACTAAGAATTTAAAGTCCCTAACATGTGTTTTGGGATACTCACAACCATCTTCTTCTTTGCTCTACCTGTTCTACTGCTCAAATATTTGTTGCTAGGAAAATTCCAAACCACTTTCCAATTATTTTTTTACATCTCTCTTTTCTCATTCTCAGATACTCTGAGCTGCTCTCAGCCCCACCTTCTCCGTCTTTCCCCTCTGTACCAGGCCCACAGAAAAGTCTTTAACTGACCTTCTCCAGAAGTCTTCACCATGGCTGACTTTAGGACTTTCAGCAAAAGAGTCCCTATAAAAAAGTTCAATGTAGTTAAACTTCCTATTTTCATGTTGCCCTGTTCTACTTGGCCACTGGCTAAAAAAATTAGCACTCCTAATCAAGACACCCCCTTACTAGTTTTTCACAAAAATATGTGAACAAGGCCTCTGGCCTTGACATGGGGCTTCACAGAGATGGCTACATTTCTAAGTTAACGAAGTTAGCAACTGGGCTCCGTGGTAACAGCTGGCAATGGGAAAATAAGAAAGGGAAGAAAAAGCTCTTTCCCTCCCAGGTGTCCTTGAAAAGTTAACTTGCCCAGAACCGAGGAAAAAACAGAAACAAAACTGCTTTTTTCAACTTCTGCAGACTGTGAACTTCTGAGCCCCTTCCATTACATGTTGGGTACAAAATTCTGAAACTACCTAAACTTGGGTTTCAGAGGATTACTTGATTACAACAGAATCAATGCCCTCTGAATCTGGTTGCCACCAAATAGGACTGTTTTCCTGTCTTCAGTGCTATCTTAGGTGAGTTGCCTTGTCCGTCCCTACTACAGCATGATTCTATATACTTAAACATTGTTAATGTTTTCATGAAATGGTCAACAGATGTGATTAATTGTGTAATCGTGCAGATGTTTCCCAGAGTGCTCTATCACAATGCAGGTTCATTTGAAGATCAAATAGGGGGGCATTCAACCCGGTTCCACTGAAAATATATATCCCTCAACTTAGCCATCATATTAGGAATAGAAATTGCTGCACTGGTGGCCACGGGAACCACTGCCTTTGTCCATGGGACTCAACAAATGACCCAACAAATGACAGCAATAGACCAAAACTAAGATATTAGAAACCTCCATCAGAGCTTTGCATGAGTCTTTTACCTCTCTCTCTGAAGTTGTTTTTCAGACCACTCGAGGGTTGGACCTCCTTGTCATGAGAGAAGGGGCCTCTGTGCTGCATTGAGAGAAGAAAGTTGTTTGTATGCCGAGCATACTGGAGTTGTAATAAAATCTAAGAATAAATTAAAAAGATTCCTTGAAAAGCATCAAAGAGACAGAGAGGCCCAAAAAAGGTGGTTTGAGTCTTGGTTCACACAGTCTTCCTGGTTAACTACGTTTTTATCAACCCTGGCCGGTTAAATAATAATCCTCATATTATTGCTAACTATTAAACCCTGTTTTCTCAACCGTGTAATGTCTTTTCTCCAGGCTCAAATTGGACGAGTTAAACTTATGGTAATACCCCACTAGTATACATAGAATGTGACACCCCCCAATGATCATTTTTATGATTAAAAGTAGCCAGAAGAAGAAGTGGGGAATAAAAGGTTAATAAAATAGGTACTTGTCACTTCCTGTTTTTCTGTATGCTTAACAAAACACTGTTGAAATCTTGAGAAATGCTTGCAAATCTTGTTCCCAGTATGTGCTGTCCCCAACTGCCCAACTGCAGAATGTGCTCCCTCACCCAGTTGCACGCAAATCGCCCACTCGCCCTGATCCATCAATAAACTTCCCTCCCTGCCCTCTCCAGGTAAAGTATATAAGCTCTACTTAAGCGATTCTCAGGGCTATCTGCTCTATTCAAGTGAGCTCTGAGCACCAGCATGCTGGACACTCAATAAACCCTTTGCTGTTGCATGAGATAGTCTGTTGGTGGTTTCCTCCTGCGAAGCTCGCCCGACATTTACTATAATGATTGAAAGTAGAAGAGAACATCCAGTCAAAAAGGGATTGTTGATAGAAATAGGAAGATAGTACGTTTAGGAAGAAGTGTGAGTATAGGATTTGGAACAAAAGTTTGTTAGCTACAGGGTTTCGGTTACAGAGTGATTGTTAAAGTCAGCACAGGTGAAGAGTCAGTCACAATGATGAACTGGGGAAAACATGAAGTAAAGCAGATATAAATAGAGACATTACAAAATAAGGCAAAGTATAAAGTGAGTGATAGGATTAGACATTTTGAACAGGGTTGAGTTTGAATACATAATTTAGGAAGAAACAAATATGTAGTCACCAATAGGATTGACATTTGAGAGCATTAGGCAAATTTCAGGTGGATGAATATTTCTGAGAATAATCTTGTGAATAGTTGATTATAAATCCACATACATGAACATGAATGAATTTAGGGAGTGTACATAAGACACATATATTTCATATTTAGAAAAATCTGGAGAGTACACACAGACAAAAAAAGTAGCAATATATGTCAATCAAAATTCATCATAAAATATATATCATCCACAGATCCAAAAATATTCATTTTACTGAACATGGATTTATGTATAATGTTGTTCAACTAGGAAGCTCACCCATTGTTTCAATATTCAGTACCAACAGGGTTTAGTAGGAGTGATCTCGTCTCACAATTTGTATCTGCCAAGTAAACCAAATCACAAGAACAAACGTGTGGTACCAGGTAGGATTGTATATGTCCATATTAAAATACACATGCTGAATAGGCTACAGAGAAAGGGAGACAGGAATTCACATGTTTGTTAACTTTAAAAATACATGGAGAACTATTTCAACAAACAATTGACTAGATTTATAACTCCTACTCTGTATCATGCAGAAGGGAAGTCCAACTATACGCCGTGCCTCCTCTGAACTATTTGTATTTCTATTCTGTTTGGGTTATTTTTCTCCATCATATTAGGATTAGTAGTCAGAGTCTGGTAGGGTATGGGTTAGTGTCAGGGATTCAGTATTTTGAATGGAAAACAGGAAATTGAATCCAATGTGTATGCAAACATATGCTACAGAAAAATCTTTCCACTCTCATCCAGAACAATGCCTTGACATTACCTTCGCCTCAAGAAAAACACAATTAGAGTAGAAGAGTTAAAAAATTTGTGAATACCTATCTGGATTGGAAAATGCTCCCGATTTCACATCATTGGAGTTGGTAGAGGAGTTTCTAAAAGTAATGGACAGGGTAAACACTCCACAAACCTCGAGCTCTGCTGGCCTAAATATTTTTGAGGATCTGCCTCTGAGGTTGAGCACTTGAAATATATGCTGTTGTCAGGATCTTTGGCTTACTTTGTAGTGAGACCATCAAAGCTGGGTCTGCATCTATGTGATCTGGATGACATGGTTACTTACTTTCCAATGAAATGAGGCAACAGTGCTGAATTCTCTCTTTGTACGTAAACTGTGGCCTCTGAGGGCTAATTGTCTCTTCGTGTGGACTGTGAAGCCATTTGGCCATCCTCTAATTTTCGTGGTGTTTTTGCTGCTGCTCTGGGAGTTTGGTATTTGCTTCACAAAATACGAGTTCAAATGGGACACAGTACTGGAGGAGTTCTGTCAGGTGTGGGGGGAAGGGTCTGGAGGAGAATGCACCAAACAGTATTTTATCCCACGTAGCTTGCCCCCTTGACAATAGCAACATGATTCAGAACATTGCCCTGAAACCTCTCCATATAACAAGATTCCTTTACATATAAGGGTCTGCTGGCTACACCATGTCAGTCACAAGCCATTTGGAATCCAATGGTAGATCCTCATGGCCCTACCACTGATGTTTTATCAAACACCTGCACACCACTGCTCTGGGCCACTACTCAGCAGGATCCAACTTACTGGCATCTCTGTTCTAAACCATTTTCATGAAACCCAGTAAATCAAGGTACTGTCTGGTATACTCATGATCAGCAACAAGACATCCAAAAGTTTTCCAGTGCCACCTGGTCATGGGAATTTCAAAAATTTCATGGTATTTATCTAACCATTTTTCAAAGATGAAGTTGGAGTCACTGTGGGTTTCAATCATTCAGGAATCATTAAATGGTGAGGAAGCTCATTTCAATGATAGCTCTAAAGAACTCTCACAGGCAAGGCTTCTGAAAGAGTGCCCAAAGAGGCCACATAAAGCCAGGCCCATTGAGGTCTACAAGGTGAGGCCCATGTGTGTTTTGACTCTCAACTCAGCCTGCCAAGTCTTTAATAATAAAATCATGTTATATCCTGGCAGAGATTGCCAGTGCTCTGTGGAAAGCCACCCTGGGCCTAGATCTCAGTTTCCAATGGCGACTCTCATGCATGGCCTACTAAAATTCCAACAAAATTCATGGCAATATTTCTCTGACTTTAGTTCCACAACTCAGTCTCTAAGGGGAATCACACCAGAGTTCAAGCCCAGGTGGACACAGTCATTTTTTCCAACCGACACACAAATGACCAAAATTATAACCAAAACACCTCCACATGACACTAATCCTCTTCCATGTAGAGACTCATCCTCACCACTGGCGAAGGTTTTTATGAGGAGCGCAGCCAAAGACAGTTTCCAAAATAAGCTCGCTTGCCCCTCATTTGCCTAAAGTCAGGGTGGCCTGGACACCCTTCCTGTGAACCAGGAGTGACAAAATAAGCATGCCTTTAATACTGCTCTGTTTCTCCAATTTGAGCCCTACTGATTTTCAGATATAGATTCTTTATTTCATTTGGAGTCATGTGAAAACCCAAGCACCACTGCAGGGCTTGGAAGAACTCATTTCATCCAAAGAATCCCTATTCTCACTTGATAGAGGTCATGAACCTAACAGAGATAGGCAAGTGACTTCATCCACAATGACTGATCTTTTTGCAATTATGGTTTTGGATGGACACAAGCGATCATTCTTTAGATCCATCAGGAGCTGAGAATCTAAGTCACAGCCACACATAAGACCAAAAGGCTAATTCAGCCACATCCCTTACGAAAGCAATTAAGCAAAGAGCCACAGATGATGCCCATTCATTTCCATTTCAAAACTGTTTTCCTCAGGCTTCACAGAGGGGTGGCCTGAGGCAAAGGCCTTCCAGATATTCAGGGCAACAGAAAAATAGTTAAGCAAAAGATCCAAAGTAGGGTCTCTCCTCTGAGACTTTCCTGGTCACACTGATATTTGACATTCAGGGCAACAGAACAATAGTTAAGCAAAAGATCCAAAGTAGGGTCTCTCCACTGAGACTTTCCTGGTCACACTGATATCTGAGTTTTCTGAGAATCTCGCCATTCTCTTAAGCTATCTAGTACATGGCCATGTCACAGGGCTTGGAGGTGGTACATATCTTGGAAACAAAACCATGAGCCAATTCTGGAGAATGGCCAGAATTCAGGAAGAAAACAGGAACTTAGGTAGATAGCAGGTGTTGCCCATGGATAAGACAGGTTGCATTCCATTCATTAATTGGCCAGGATGAATTATGGGAAGATTTATACTAGACTAGACATATATTAATGCATTATCTTTTCAAATGTCTACAACAACGGACACAGTGAAATACACAGACATAGGAACATTAGTCTGGTCAAACGACTTACTAGAAATAGTCCACTGCAAACGAAAAAACCGACTTTCCTACCTATTCTCAGAACATGAGACAGAACCACAAACACACACCCACTCCCACAAAGGCACCTCCTTTCCTCAAGTAGGTCTGTGACTATCCAAAGTGTTCTCTGACTTGTGGGCCATACTATCTTCTCCCAAAATGGCCTGTCCTCTATCAGATCTGGTTTCCTTGGCCAACTCTGTGAAGGTGTCAGGAAAAAGTGGTGAGCCACTACCTGCTTTCTCAGGAAAGGTCCCTCTTCAGAGCTCTCCTCCATTTGTCCTTCCTCACATCAGTAGGTACCAAAAAAGACTGACTCTGTCCTTGTTAAATCCAACCAAGTGAGCCCACTGATACTGGGACTGGGACTGCTTCTGGGTGCCTGACTTCTTGGATACCAAGTTCAGAGAGTTCCATCACCAAGGAAATGAGGTATGTCACTTTCTTTGGAACTGAATGAGGTCACTGCCTTGGCAAACACTTTGTCCTTAGAGTTGCTTCCAAGGGTCCCATGAGATGGAGCTGGCCTCTACTTCTTGTGACACTTTCACTAGTTAGACTGGTATATCAACCAGAGGAACCTGGGAACAGCTCTTCACCCAGGCCTGGTATTGTCCATCTTCTCTACAATAAGAAGAGAGAGGCTGATTCAGACACATCCCTTCATCCTGACCAGGTTGTTTACCATGGAAGATGACTTTTGCTCTCTCAGGTCCTTTATACCTGCCTAAATCTTCTCCAGGTATCATTTCTGAATGAACCTTTGAGGTTCTCGCAGGTGGAAGGTACCCTAATTTCCTGTATTGTAAGAACAACTCTTTCCCTGCTCTTCTGTAAAATGAGATTGAGGGAACAGTGTATGTTTCGGGTTAATAACAGGTTCGATTTCAGTTAGGAATCATTCTGTGAGATGAATAATGGTATTGGGTACCTACGATATTTATAAGAATATAGAGTTGAAATAAATGTACAAAAACAGAAATCTAAGTAAGATTTGAAGGCCAGAAATCATTCGGCCCTTGACTGGGATACTTAGCTTTTAATTATGTTCTGCAAAGATGTCTCAGATAATTCAATAATAAATGGCATAGGACATTGTACCTTGGATGATTGAATGTAGAAGAGAACATCCAGTCAAAAAGGGATAGTAGGTAGGATTAAGAAGATAGTCGGTAGGTTTAGGAAGAAGAGTGAGTATAGGATTTGTATCAAAAGTTCTTTCCTAATAGGGTTTTGGTTAGAGGGTGAATGTTAATGTCAGCACATATGAAGAGTGAGTCACTATGATGAGCTTGGGAAAATATGTAGAATAGCAGATATCAATAGAGACATTATGAAATCATGCAAAGTATAAAATGAGTGATAGGATTAGACATTTTCTACAAGGTTGAGTTTCAATATATAATCTTATGAAGAAACAAATATGTCGTCACCAATAGGATTGACATTTGAGAGCATTAGGCAACCTGGACATGGATGTTTTAGTAATCCATGTACAATTTCCCTTTTGGCTTTGGTACAGTCTTAAGTGTGACCTTCACATTTTTAGTTCCGAATATTACTGTGATAAAATGTTTATGTAGATCAGGTGACATGAGTATTTCTACCACCTTTTCTGGGAGCAATATATTGAAGACATAAAATTAGTTTTGGGGGTACAAAGAGGTGTACCCTGTGTCTATGAATATAGAGATAAAGCATGAATAGACCATAATGTGAATAAATAATATAAGTTGTTCCAAATTTAAATTATGTATTGAACTGATATCTGAAAAATTACAGGAAATCTTATATTGATATACAATCATTCATTCCAACCAATTATACATCAAATGGTAATATTAGTGTTTTGGTTTATCATGAAGAGTCTGTGACTTTTGCTTCAATAGTGATTATGGAAATTGAAAATAATGTGTTTGGAAAGAATTCTCATGAAAAGACCAGTCAGGAAACCCTGACAATACATGTGTTCTGAAGCAAGAAGTGATTAAAGTTGAAACAAATGCCTATAAATTTGTGAACTTGTGGATGAAATGTATATCCTATGATGTGCAAACCCTGAAGAAATAGTAATGTACCAGTGTTGAATACAAATGAACGTCAAATTACATATCATGTGCCATAGGAATCTACTTGCATTGATGTTAGACTGGGTTAGTTACTGTAGAATTATTAGGATTTGTATGCACCATTCACTGAAGTTAGTTTTCAGTACTAGGAAACAAACATGTATTTCAGTTAAATGAATATGTCTGAGAATAATCTTGTGAAAAGTTGATTATAAATCCAAGTACATGAACATGAATGAATTAAGAGAGTGTATATAAGACACATATTTCATATTTTGAAAAATCTACAGAGTGTATGTATATATACAAAAAAAAACACAAATAGACATTAAAAAGTAGCAATATATATGCCAAACAAAATTCATCATTAAATATATATCATCCACAGATGCAAAGATATTTATTTTACTGAACATGAGCTTATGTATAATGTTGTTCTACTAGGAAGCTTGTAGGTTGAATTTTCAGTTCCAACAGCGTTTAAGAGGAGTGAACTCTTCTCACAATTTGTATCTGCCAAGTCAGCCACCTCCCAAAAATGTACATGTGATACCTGGTAGGATTCTATATATGTATATAAATATACATGGGTGAAATGGCTACAGAGAATTGGAAACAAGAATTCACATATCTGTTAACTTTAAAAACACATGGAGAACTATTTCAATTAAAAATTGACTAGATTTGTAACTCCTACCTTATATAATGCAAAAGGCAAGTCCAAATATACAACATGCCTCCTCTGAACTGCTTGTATTTATATTTGTTTGGGTTATTTTTCTCCTTTTTATTAGGTTGAGTAGTCTGAGCCTAATAGGTTCGGGTTAGTGTCAGGGATTCACTATTTCAATAGGAAAATTGAAAAATGAATCCAATGTGTATGCAAATATGTGCTGCATAAATATCCTTCCACTCTCATCCAGAGCAATGCCTTGTCAATACCTTTGCCCCAATTAAGACACAATTGGAGGAGAAGAGTTAGAAAATCAGTGAATACATATCTGGAATGGAAATGCTCAGGAGTTCACAATCTTGGAGGTGGTAGAGGAGTTTCCAAAAGTAAGGGACTGGGTTAACACTCCACAAACATGGAGCTCTTCTGGCCTAAAAACTTTTTGAGAAACTTTCTGTGAGGTTGGGCACTTGAAAAATATGTTGTTGTCAGGAGATTTGACTTCTTTGCGTGAGACCATCAAAGCTGGGTCTGCATTTATGTGACCTGGAGGACATGGCTTCTTATATTCCAATAAAGATGAGCAGCAGTGCTGCATTATCTCTTTGTAGGTAAACTGTGACCACTGGGGACTAAGTTTCTCCCCATGTGGACTGTGAAGCCATTTGGTCCTGGTCCACTTTTTGTCGTGTTTTTGCTACTGCACTCGGAGTTTGGTATTTGCTTCATGACATACAAGGAGCTAAACTGGGACACAATGCTGGAGGGAGTTCTGTCACGTGTGGTGTGCCAGGGTATGCAGGAGAATGCACCAACCAGGCTTCTATCCCTCATAGCTTGCCCCATTGCCCCCTTGTCCATATCAACCTAATTCTTAACATTGCCCTGAAACCTCTCCATATAACAAGATGCCTTTACATATAAGGGTCTGCTGGCTGCACCATGTAAGTAACATGCCATTTGGAATACAATGGTAGATCCTCATGACCCTACCACTGGTGATTTATCACACACCTGCCCAAAACTGCTCTAGGCCCACTACTCAGCAGGCTCTAACTTACTGGCATCTCTGTACTACACCATTTTCATGAAACCCAGTCAATCAAGGCACTGTCTGGTATACTCTTGATCAGCAATAGGACATCCAAAGGTTCTCCAGTGCCACCTGGTCATGGGAATTTCAAAATTTTCATGGTATTTATCTAGCCATTTTTCAAGGATGAAGTTGGAGGCACTGTGGCTTTCAATTCATTCAGTAACCATTAAATGTTGAGGAAGCTCAATTCAATAAAAGCTCTGGAGAACTCTCACAGGCAAGGCTTCTGAAAGAGTGCCAAAATGGTCACATGATGCCAGGCCCATTAAAGTCTACAATGTGAGGCCTATGTATTTTTCGACTCTCAAATATGGCTGCCATGTCTTTGAGAATAAAATCATGTGATATCCTGGCAGAGATTCCCAGTGCTCTGTGGAAAGCCACCCTGGCCCTAGATCTCAGTTTACAAGGGCGACTCACATGCGTGGCCTCCTAAAATCCAAACAAAATTCATGGCAATACTTCTCTGAGTTCAGTTTCAAAACTCAGTCTCTAAGGGGAATCACACCAAAGTTCAAGCCCAAGTGGACCCAGTCATTTCTTCCAACCGCCAAACAAATGGCCAAAATTAAAACCAAAACATTCCCACATGGCCCTCATCTTCTTCCATATAGTCACTCATCGTAACCTCTGGCTGGAGTTTTCCATCAGGGGCACAGCCCAAGACTGTGTCCAAAAAAAGCTCGCTTGCCCCTCATTTGGCTAAAGTCAGGGTGGCCTTGACAGCCCTCCTGTGAACCAGAAGTGATCAAATAAGCATGCCATTAATACTGCTCTGTTTCTACAATTTGAGGCCTACTGACTTTCAGGTATAGATTCTATATGTGATTTGGAGTCATGCGAAAACCCAAGCACCTCATCAGGGCTTTGAAGAACTCATTTGACCCAAAGAATCCCTATTCACACTTGATGGAGGTCAGGAACCTAACAGAGGAAGACGAGAGACTTCATCCACAATGACTGATTTTTTGCCATTATAGTTTTGGACACACACATGGGATCATTCTTTATATCCATCATGTGCTGAGAATCTAAATCACAGCCACAAAGAAGGCCAAGAGGCTAATTCAGCCACATGCATTTCCAAAGCAATTAAGCAAAGAGCCACAGGTGATGCCTATTCATTTCCATTTCAAAACTATATTCTTCAGGCTTCACAACGGGGTGCCCTGAAACAAAGACCTTCCAGATATTCAGTGTAACAAAACAGTACTTAAGCAAAAGGTCCAAAGCAGGGTCTCTCCACTGAGAGTTTCTTGGTCACACTGATATCTGAGTTTTCTGAGATGCTCGCCATTCTTTTCAGCTATCCAGTACATGACCATGTCACAGAGCTTGGAGGTGGTACATATCGTGGACACAAAACCATGAGCCTATTCTGGAGACTGGCCAGAATATAGGAAGAAAACATTAACTTGGGAAGATAGCAGGTGTTTCCCTTCGATAAGACAAGCTGCAGTTCATTCATATATTGGGCAGGATGAATTTTGGGAATATTTATACTTTAAAGGACACATTCATTAATGCATTTTCTTTTCTAATGTTTACAACAACGGACACAGTTGAATACACAGACATGGAAATACTTGCCTTGTCAAACGACTTACTAGAACAGTCCACTGAAAACCAAAAACAAAAAAAAAACAACAAAAAAAACGCCTTTCCTACCTATTCTCAGAACATGAGACAGAACCACAAAGCCATACCCACTCCCACAAAGGCAGCTCCTTCCCCCAAGTATGTCTGTGATTAGAAGGAGTGTCCTATGACTGGTGAGCCATACTATGTTCTCCCAAAATGGCCTGTCCTCTTTCAGATCTGGTTTCCGTGGCCAACTCTGTGAAGTTGTCAGGAAAAAGTGGTGAGCCACTACCTGCTTTCTCAGGAAAGGTCCCTCTTCAGAGCTCTTCTGGCATTTGGCCATCCTCACATCAGTAGGTACCAAGAAAGATTGATTTTGTCCTTGGAAAATCCAAACAAGCGAGTCCACTGGGACTGGAACTGGGACTGCCTCTGGGTGCCTGGCTTCTTGGATACCAAGTTCAGAGAGTTCCATCACCAAATAATGAGGTATGTCACTTTCTTTGGAACTGAATGAGGTCACTGCCTTGGCAACCACTTTTCCCTAACAGTTGCTTCCAAGGGTCCCATGAGATGGAGCCGGCCCCTACTTCCTGTGACACTTTCACAAGTTAGAATGAAATATCAACGATAGGCACCCAGGAACAGCTCTACACACAGGTCTGGTTTTGTCAGTCTTCTCTACAATAAGAAGAGAGAGGCTGATTAAGACACATCCCTTCATCCTGACCAGGTGTTTTGCCATGGAAGATGAGTTTTGCTCACTCAGGTCCTTTATACCTGCCTACAACTTGTCCAGGTATCATTTCTGCATGGACCTTTGAGGTTCTCAGCAGGTGGACTGTCCCCTTCTTTCCTGTATTGTAAGAACAACTCTGTCCCTGCTCTTCTGTAAAATGAGATTGAGGGAACAGTGTATGTTTCGGGTTAATAACAGGTTCGATTTGTGTTAGGAATCATTCTGTGTGATGAATAATAGTGTTGGGGACCTTCGATATTTAAAAGAATATGGAGGTTAAATATAAGTATGAGAACAGAAATCTAGGTATGATTTGAAGCCCAGTAGGGCATTGAGCCCTTGATTGGGATAATTAGCTTTGAATTATGTTCTGCAAAGATGTCTCAGTTAATTCAATACACAATGGCATAGGACTTTGTACCTTGGATGATTGAATGTAGAAGAGAACATCCAGTCAAAAAGGGATAGTCAGTAAGATTATGAAGCTAGTGGGTAGGTTTAGGAAGAAGAGTGAGTATTTGATTTGGACAAAAGTTCTTTAACAATAGGGTTTCGGTTAGAGAGTGAATGTAAATGTCAGCACATATGAAGAGTCAGTCACTATGATGAGCTGGGAAAAAATGTAGAAAAGCAGATATCAATAGAGACATTATGAAATCAGGCAAAGTATAAAGTGAGTGATAGGATTAGACATTTTCAACAGGGTTGAGTTTGAATACATAATCTTTGGAAGAAAAAAAATATGTAGTCACCAATAGGATTGACAGTTAAGAGCATTAGGCAACCTGGACATAGATGTTTTTAGTAATCCATGTTCACTTTTCATTTAGTCCTTCGTGCAATCATAACCGTGACCATTACATTATTTATCCAGAATATTACTGTGAAAAAATGTATATGTAGATCAGGTGACATGAGTATTTCGTCCACCATTTCTGGAAATAATATATTGAAGACGTAAAATTAGTATTGGGGGTACAAAGAGGTGCACCCTGTGTCTATGAATATAGAGATAAAGCATGAATAGACAATACTGTGAATAAATAATATAACTTGTTCCAACATTAAATAATGGATTGAACTGATATCTGGAAAATTACAGGAAATCTTATATTGATATACAATCATTCATTCCCACCAATTATACATCTAATGGTAATATTAGTGTTTTGGTTTATCATGAACAGTGTGTGAGTTTTGCTTCAAAAGTGATTATGGAAATCAAAAATAATATGTTTGGAAAGAAGTCTCATGAAAAGACCAGTCAGGAAACCTGGAGGAATGCATATATTGTAAAGCAGGAAGCGATTGAAATTCAATCAAATGCCTATAAATTTGCTAATTTGTGGATGAAATGTATATCCTATGATGTGCATAAACTCATGAAATAGTAATGTACCATTGTTGAATAAAAATGAACGTCAAAATACACATCATGTCCCATAGGAATCTACTGGCATTGATTTTAAACTGTAGAAATATTAGGATTCTCGTGCATTATTCACCGAATTTAGTTATCTCTTTTTTTAAATTTTTATATATGGTTGTTCAAAACATTACATAGTTCTTGATAAATAATATTTCACACTTTGATTTATGTGGGTTATGAACTCCCATTTTTGCCCCGTATACAGATTGCAGAATCACATCAGTTACACATCCATTGATTCATATATTGCCATACTAGTGTCTGTTGTATTCTGCTGCCTTTCCTATCCTCTACTATCCCCCCTCCCCTCCAGTCTCCTCCCCTCTTCTCTCTCTACCCCCTATACAGTAATAAATTTCTCCCCCTTGTATTATTTTTCCCTTTCCCCTCACTTCCTCTTGTATGTAATTTTGTATAACCCTGAGGTTCTCCTTCCATTTTCATGCAGTTTCTCTTCTCTCTCCCTTTCCCTTCCACCTCTCATCCCTGTTTAATGTTAATCTTCTTCTCATGCTCCTCGTCCCTACTCTGTTCTTAGTTACTCTCCTTATATCAAAGAAGACATTTGGCATTTGTTTTTTAGGGATTGGCTAGCTTCACTTAGCATAATCTGTTCTAATGCCATCCATTTCCCTGCAAATTCTATGATTCTGTCATTTTTTAATGCCGAGTAATACTCCATTGTGTATAAATGCCACATTTTTTTCATTCATTCTTCTATTGAAGGGCATCTAGGTTGGTTCCACAGTCTTGCTATTGTGAATTGTGCTGCTATGAACATCGATGTAGCAGTGTCCCTGTAGCATGCTCTTTTTAGGTCTTTAGGTTTTAGACCGAGAAGGGGAATAACTGGGTCAAATGGTGGTTCCGTTCCCAGCTTTCCAAGAAATCTCCATACTGCTTTCCCATTTGCCTGCACCAATTTGCAGTCCCACCAGAAATATACAAGTGTACCTGTTTCCCCAGATCCTCGCCAGCACTTGTTATTGTTTGACTTCATAATGGCTGCCAATCTTACTGGAGTGAGATGGTATCTTAGGGTGGTTTTGATTCACATTTCTCTGACTGCTGGAGATGGTGACCATTTTTTCATGTACTTGTTGATTGATTGTATGTCCTCCTCTGAGAAGTGTCTGTTCAGGTTCTTGGCCCATTTGTTGTTTGGGTTATTTGTTATCTTATTGACTAATTTTTTGAGTTCTTTGTATACTCTGGATATTAGTGCTCTATCTGAAGTGTTAGGAGGAAAGATTTGTTCCCAGGATGTGGGCTCCCTATTTTCCTCTCTTACTGTTTCTTTTGCTGAGAAAAAACCTTTTTAGTTTGAGTAAGTCCCATGTGTTGATTCTAGTTATTAACGCTTGTGCTATGGGTGTCCTATTGAGGAATTTGGAGGCAACCCCACAGTATGTAGATCGTAGCCAACTTTGTCTTCTATCAGACACCATGTCTGATTTGATATCAAGCTCCTTGATCCATTTTGAGTTAACTTTTGTGCATGGCGAGAGAAAGGGATTCATTTCCTTTTTGTTACATATGGATTTCCAGGTTTCCCAGCACCATTTGTTGAAGATGCTATCATTCATCCATTGCATGCTTTTAGCCCCTTTATCAAATGTAAGATAGTTGTATTTTTTGGATTGGTTTCTGTGTCCTTTATTCTGTACCATTGGTCCACCCACCTGTTTTGGTACCAGTACCATGCTATTTTTGTTACTATTTTTCTGCAGTATAGTTTGAAGTCTGGTATCGCTATACCGACTGATTCACACTTCCTGCTTAGTGTTGTTTTTGCTATTCTGGGTCTTTTATTTTTCCATATGAATTTCATGATTGCTTTCTCTATTTCTACAAGAAATGCCGTTGGGTTTTGATTGGCATTGCACTAAACCTATAGAGAACTTTTAGTAATATCGCCATTTTGATGATGTTAGTTCTGTCTATCTATGAACAGGGTACATTTTTACATCTTCTAATATCTTCCTCTATTTTTCTCTTTAGGTTTCTGTAGTTTTCCTTGTATAAAACTTGCACCTCTTTTGTTAGGTTGATTCCCAATTATTTTTTTTTTTTTTAGTATATTGTGAATGGAGTGGTTGTCCTCATTTCCGTTTCAGAGGATTTGTCACTGATATTCAGGAATGTCTTTGATTTATGAGTGTTGATTTTATATCCTGCCACTTTGCTGAATTCATTTATTTGCTCTATTAGTTTCTTTGTAGACCCTTTTGGGTCTGCTAGGAATAGAATCATGTCATCTGCAATAGTGATAATTTAAGTTCTTCTTTTCCTATTTATATGCCTTTAATTTCTTTCATCTCTCTAATTGCTCTGGCCAGTGTTTCGAGAACTATGTTGAACAGAAGTGGTGAAAGAGGGCATACCTGTCTTGTTCCAGATTTTAGGGGGAATGCCTTCAATTTTTCTCCATTCAGAAGTATGCTAGCCTGAGACTTAGCATAGATTGCTTTTACAATATTGAGGTATGTTCCTGTTATCCCTAGTTTTTCTAGAATTTTGAACATAAAGGGATGCTGTACTTTGTCGAATGCTTTTTCTGCATCTATCGAGATGATCATATGGTTCTTATTTTTAAGTCTATTGATGTGATGAATAACATTTATTGATTTCTGTATATTGAACCAGCCTTGCATCCCACGGATGAATCCTACTTGATCATGGTGCACAATTTTTTTGATATGCTTTTGTATCTGATTTGCCAGAATTTAATTGAGGATTTTTGCCTCTAGGCTCATTAGAGATATTGGTCTGTAGTTTTCATTCTTTGAAGTGTCTTTGTCTGGTGTAGGAATCAGAGTGATGTTGACCTCATAGAATGAATTTGGAAGTTCTCCCTCTTTTTCAATTTCCTGAAATAGCTTGAAAAGTATTGGTATTAGTTCCCCTTTAAAGGTTTTGTAAAACTCTGCTGTACACCCATCAGGTCCTGGGCTTTTCTTACTTGGTAGTGTTTTGATGGTTTTTTCTATTTCCTCAATTGATATTGGTCTGTTTAGGTTGTCTATATCCTCCTGACTCAATCTGGGCAGATCATATGACTTAAGAAATTTATCGATGCCTTCACTGTCTTCTATTTTATTAGAGTACAAAGATTCAAAATAATTTCGGATTATCTTCTGTATATCTGAAATATCTGTTATGATATTGTCTTTTTCATCCTGTATGCTAGTAATTTGAGTTCTCTCTCTTTTTGTCTTCGTTAGCATGGCTAAGGGTCTGTAGATTTTTTTTATTTTTTCAAAGAACCAAATGGGTTGATGTGTCTGCTGTGCTTGCAGGCCGCTAGTCCTGTTCCGCCGGTCAGTTGCAGGTCTGCCTACCTTTCGGGAGCGGGTGGTGGCTCTGCTTTGGCCCTACCGCAATTGGGGTGTCGTTACTACCATGCTGGCAGATCGCTGGGCCTGTTCCGGGTGCGGGCAAAGACTCTGCTCTGCCCCTACTCCAATTGGGTTGACGTGACTACCACGCCGGTGGGCTGTTGTGCTTGTACTGGGCGTGGGAGAAAGCTCTGCTCTGCCACTACTCCAATTGGGGTGTCATGTCTACCATAGTGGCAGGCCGCTGGGCCTGTTCCGAAGGTCAGTCACAGGTCTGCTTTTGTGGCGGGCGCGGGGGGCAGCCTGCTTGGCCCCGACTACAATTTGGGTGACGTGACTACCACACCAGCTGGTGCCTGGGCCTGATCCGGGAGCAGGCAGTGGCACTGCTCTTTCCCTACTCCATTTGGGGTGACGTGGGTACCACGCCTGCGGGCCTGATGAATCTTCCTCTATGTTTCTAGAGAGAATTACGGAGGCATATAGGAGATATACTCCTTTCGATCCTCATGCAGAGGATCAAAAATCATCTGTCACAATGGCCTTTATTGGGCATGCTGCCTTGGATATTTAAAGAAAGTTACAATGCTTAGATGGATTACAAGATATGACTTTGAGAGATTTAGTCAGAGAAGCCGAGAAAGTATACTATAAGAGAGAAACTGAGGAAGAGAAGGGAGCAAAAGGAGGATAAAAGAAACAAAAGACAGACTAAGGAGTTGACTAAGGTCCCGGTCTCAATAACAAAAAGGCCAGAAATTAAGAAACAGGGAGACAGGAAGGGATACCTGGTCCCACGCCAGAGGCCACCCCTGACCTCAGATCAATGTGCCTACTGTAAAGAAAGAGGACACTGGGTTCAAGAGTGCCCTAGAAAGAGGCAGCCACGCCAGCCAGCCTTTCTGACTCTTCAGCATGACTACGAAAGTCGGGGCTCAGATCCCCTCCCTGAGCTCAGCGTATCTTTTGAAGTGGAGGAGACACCAGTAAACTTTGAAGTGGATACAGGGGCAATAAACTCAGCCCTTAAGGCCCCATTGGGCCCTCTATCAAATAAAAGGTCTCTAGTTCAAGGGGCTAATGGCAGTAAATATCGGACTTGTATAACTAAGAGGATCATGGACCTGGGGAAAGGAAAAATCCATCACTCCTTTTTAGTAATCCCAGAATGCCTGGCAGACTTTTGCTGTACGTCATGGGGATGTGAGCATACAGGGGCTGCCTGATGGAACACAAACTCCTCATCAAATTCAGTACACAGCATTGGCCATATTACCAATTAGATAACCAAAACCGATGGCCCCCAGAGGGGTCTCTTGATCCTCAAATTCTGCGTGACCATTTTTTTTAAAGAGAGAGGTGAGAGAGAGAGAGACAGAGAGAATTTTTAATATTTATTTTTTAGTTTTTTGCTGGACACGACATCTTTGTTTGTATGTGGTGCTGAGGATCGAACCCGGGCCGCACGCATGCCAAGCGAGCGTGCTACAATTGAGCCATATCCCCAGCCCTGTGTGACCTTTTTAACTTCTGCAAGTGCTCAAAAGGGTGAAAGGAGATTCCCCTATGGGCATGCCTTTTCCATCCTTCACTCATATCCTGAACTATGCTTATCCAATCAATCCTCACCTTCAGCCTTGTGCTCCAGAGTCTCTGCTGTCACTCTCACCTCAGCAACCTGATTTCTCCCCTCCAATTATTAGATCAAAAACCCAAATCTCTGCTGGTTCTCAGACCATCGCCATCTTGCTGAAGTAGCAGGTACTCAGGTTCCCATCCACCGACTCACTCCTCTCTTCTCCTGTCCGTGCCCGCCCCGGGTCCCACCAGGTCCTCTTACCAGCTAATACAAAGCTGAAACTAGCTGAGGAGAGCCCTCAGACTCCTATCAAAGATGTAATGAAAATGGCCTTTAACGTTGCTTTGTCATCACTGGAAACAGTTTACTAAAAATTTAAAGTCCCTCACATGCATTTTGGGATACTCACTCTTGTCTTCCCCTCTGCTCTACCTGTTCTACAGCTCAAGTATTTGTTGCTAGGAAAATCCCAAACCCCTTTCCCATTATTCTTTTACATCTCTCCTTCCTTATTCTCAGATCCTCGGAGCTGCTGTCAGCCCCACCTTCCCTGTCTTCCCCTTCTGTACCAGGCCTACAGAAAATTCTTAACTGACTTTCTACAGAAGTCTTCACCATGGCTGACTTTAGGACTTTCAGCAAAAGAGTCCCTATAAAAGAGTTCAATGTAGATAAACTTCCTCTTTTAGTGTTGCCTTGTTCTACTTGGCCACTGGCTAAAAAAATAAGCACTTCTATGCTAGACACCCCATTACTTGTTTTCCACAAAATAATGAACAAGGCCTCTGGCCATGAGCTGGGGCTTTACAGAGATGGCTATATTTCTAAGATAAAGAAGTTACCATCAGGGCTCCATGGTAACAGCTGTCAGGGGCGAAAAATAAGAAAGGTAGGAAAAAGCTCTTTCCCTCCCAGGTGTCCTTGAAAAGTTAACTTGCCCAGAACTGAGGTAAAAACAGAAAAAACAACGGCTTTTTTGAACTTCTGAAGACTGTGAACTTCTGAGCCCCTTCCCTTACATGTTGGGTACAAAATTCTGAAACTACCTAAACTTGAGTTTCAGGAGAATAATTGATTACAACAGAAGCAATGCCCTCTGAATCTGGTTGCAACCAAATAGGACGGTTTCCCTGTCTTCGTTGCTATCTTAGGTACCTTGCCTTGTCCGTCCCTACAACAGCATAATTGTATATAATTAAACATTGTTTATGTTTTAAAGAAATTGTCAACAGATGTGATTAATTGTGTAATGGTGCAGATGTTTCCCAGAGTGCTCTGTCATGATGCAGGTTCATTTGAAAATGAAATAGAGGGGCATACAACCCGTTTCCACTGGGAACATATATCCCTCACTTTAGCCATCCT